>NW_022589756.1:9023555-9460685 GCF_004348235.1 Phoca vitulina
GCAGGGAGCCCGATGTGGGACTCGATCCAGGGACTCCAGGATCATGACCTGAGCCGAAGGCAGTCGCTTAACCAACTGAGCCACCCAGGCGCCCTCTTCTTGCTTTTTTAGAGGACTTGCTTTTCAGAGGTCCTCACTCTGCCATTCCCACAGACATCACTCCTGTTTAACAGATTTTGAAGGAAAGACTAATCCCTCCCAAATTATTTCCCTTATAGAGTTGTCCTCAAAAAATAAACATGGAGGACAAACATAAGCATACAAGGACTGGGGAGTACAACACCAATAAACCTGTAGTGATAAAAACTTCTTGATGAAGAAATCTTACCAACCAAAAATTAAATTGAAAATGTAGAATTTAGGACTTAACTGGAAAGGGACAGAAGGACCTTTTAGGGAGCATGAAAATAATCTGTATACTAATTTGAGCGATGGTCATATGTGTATACATTTGTCAAAAGCCATTGAAATATATATTAGTAGTGTACTTTATTGTAGGTAAGATATGCCTCGATTAAAAACAAAAAATAAACTGTGTGGTGAATCAAAAAGAAAAAAAACTGTGGTGAATCTTGAATCCATTTGAATCTAGAACTATAAGTAAACAACCATGGGAATTATGAATCTAGAACAGAATATAAACATTGACTATGCAAAAATATCTTCCAAGTATCAGGGGTTAGGTGTGCAGGCCAGGGAGAAAGATGGGGAAATTATAGTATTTGTATGTGTATTAGTTATCTATTGCTGTGTAAGAAATAACATCAGATCTTAACAACTTGAAACCTAAGTCTTTATTATCTCAGTTTCTGTGGGTCAGGAATCCAAGAGCAGCTTAGACAGGTCATTCTGGTTCGGGGTGTCTCAGGAGGTTATAGTCATTGGGATGCTTAACTAAGACTAGAGGACTCACTTCCAAGATGGTTCACTTGGGTAGCTGTTGGTAGAATGCCTCAGTTATTTGCCACATGAGTTTCTCTATAGGTCAGGTTGAGTGGTCTCACAGCATGACAGCTAGCTTCCCTTAGAACCAACAATCAGAGAGAGAGCAAGGCAGAAGCTGTAATGTTGTTCATGACCTAGTGTCAGAAGTTACAGACTGTCATTTTTGCCCTATTCTGTTGGTTGCACACACGAACCCTCAAACAGGGTTGGAGGGGATTACACAAAAGGAGGAAGACAAAGAGGATCATTAGGGGTCATTTTAGAGCCTGGCCACCACAGCCTGCTAATTTCCTCAGCGTTTTTAGCCAGGAGCCATTACCTACTGCCCACAAGTTAGAAAGTAATGCTTCCAACCTCCTAACGTTTTTGTATAATCGTTTTCCTTGCCTTTATGCATTCTTTTAGGTACCTTATTTGCCTTATAGAAGCATTTACTAAACTTGAGTAATATTTTATTTTCACTCTACTTTACTAAAAAATTTTTTCGTGCATTCAAATCAAACTGAATTTTGTTTTTATATTTTAAAATTCTGTAGCGTATCATATGGTATGCGTATGTTCATCTTTAGTAATTATTTCTCCCTACCATATGTCTACATATGCTTGGAATGGTCTTATCATGAGTGTGGTTATTTCTAAGTGGTAAGAATTTGGATGTGTGTTTTTTTATTAGCTTTCTTCTTAATTTTTCTTTCCTTGAAATTGCTTATAATTCTTTTTAAATAATGAGCATGTATTACAAAAAGAAAGTCAGACTTTCAAAATAAGTTTTATAGTATTCAGTAATCATGAGAATGTAGGGAGACAGTCTCATCACTATTGGGTAGAGTATAAAATTTGGCACAGCCTTCTTTGGCGGACAATCTAGTATTTGTCTGTCACAAACTTAAGTGCTCATATGCTATGAACCAAAAATTCCATTCTTGTAAATCAATCCTAAAACATCCGTTCATGTGCACAAGGATATGCATAGAGTATTTATTGCATCATCATTTATAATGGTAAACTATTAGCAACAACTGAAATGTTTAATAATAGGTAAATGTGTAAGTGGATTGTGGTGTAGAATACCATGTAACCATTAGAATGATGAAGATTCATTATGTACTACATGAGAAAATTACAATTATGTGAGAAACATTCCTTATTCTGTATAGGATAACTACAAATGTGGTTTAAAAAAACTTAGCTGTATATATGTGTACATGTTTATGTCTTAAGTGCACAGGAAAGAATCTGGAAGGATTCACACCAAATAAACTTCTAGGATAGGAAATAAGAGAAAAATTGGGATGGAGGATGGAATTTTTTCTGCATGTTTATAAATTACTTTTATGGAGAATTGTTTTAAATTTTGAGATAGAACTCTGATTGCACTGAGATGACTACAGTTCTCAAGTAGAAAATTACTGAAGAATCACATTTCGGGGCACCTGGGTGGGTCAGTCGTTAAGCGTCTGCCTTCAGCTCAGGTCATGATCCCAGGGTCCTGGGATCGAGCCCCACATCGGGCTCCCTGCTCCGCGGGAAGCCTGCTTCTCCCTCTCCCACTCCCCCTGCTTGTGTTCCTGCTCTTCCTATCTCTCTCTGTGAAATAAATAAATAAAATCTTAAAAAAAAAAAATCACATTTCACTTTTTCAACTGTGAAGTGACCTTGTAATTAAGAAGGATCTGATCATGAGGATTTTGTCTTTGTGGATCTTAGATGGCTTGTTCTCTTACCAAAGTTATTTCAGTTGTCCAGGCAAACGAGGCTGAGATTCCGAACTGCAGGAATGAGGATTGGAGAGAACATAAAGAGAATTTTAAGAAGTTATTAGATATGGTAATCATGTGAGAATTGGAAGAAAGAGTAGAGTGGAAGGTAGAATTGAGATGGGGGACACAGGAAGAAGAGCAGATTTTTATTTATTTATTTAGTTAGTTAGTTATTTGACAGAGAGAGACAGTGAGAGAGGGAACACAAGCAGGGAGAGGGGAGAGGGAGAAGCAGGCTCCCCGCCGAGCATGGAGCCCGATGTGGGGCTCGATCCCAGGACCCTGGGATCATGACCTGAGCCGAAGGCAGATGCTTAACAACTGAGCCACCCAGGCGCCCCAGGAAGAAGAGCAGATTTAAAAGAAGAAGATATAAATTAAGTTAACAATATTGAAGACCTGTGGGAAAATCTCATGAAGCTATCTAGCAGATGGTTTGAAAGAACAGTCTGGTGCTCTGGAAGTCATTGGCATTTAGAATTTTAAAATCATGATTGTTGATAATTGTGATGACCAAAGGAAGAGTGTATATAGAATGAAAGAAGATTCTTAGAGATAGAACCCTGGGGACACTAACATCTGTAAGGAGCTAGCAAAGCAGTCCCTGAAGCTGACCAAAAAGTTGCATTGGATAGGTGTATCTAACATTTCAAGGATGAAGATGATGTGATTGGTCAGTAGCGTCACATTGCACAGGAAGTGGAAGGAAGAGAAAACATTCAAATTTGTGGTATTAGGGATTTTGACCAGAATGGGTTGTAGTAGAGAGCCCTCTAGTGGAAGGGAGCATGGCATTTGAGGAACTGGAAGGAGCATGATGAAGCTGAAGCTCAGAAAAGAATGTGAATGAGACTGGCATTTTTCATCCTTTGAATACAATGTGACCAGTTTCTTAGTGGAAAGAAATTAATGGGGGGTTAGTTTTAGTATCTCAGTGTAAGAGAGTTATGAAAGTTATATGTGACTTTTTCTTTTCTTCTGCCCTGTGAAAGGTGGAGAAGAGGTTTTGAGGAGCTAAAAAATGTGGAGAATGACTTTTTTTTTCAGCAGTGGGAGGGGAGTTAGGGAATTTTTCTTCCAAGGAGAAGTGCCAAAGCAGACAGTAAAGAAAAGCAGCAGGGCCTTTTTTTTTTTTTTAAAGATTTTTTAAATTTATTTGACAGACACAGTGAGAAAGGGAACACAAGCAGGGGGAGCGGCAGAGGGAGAGGGAGAAGCAGGCTTCCTGCAGAGAAGGGAGCCCAGTGCGGGGCTGGATTCCAGGACCCTGGGATCATGACCTGAGCCGAAGGCAGACGCCTAACGGCTGACCCACCCAGGCACCCGCAGCAGGGCCTTTTGACACCTAGATCAACTAAAGTTCCAAAGGCTTGGACCAGGCACAGAAGGATGAGTGTTAGAGGAAACTTACTTATCAGCAAGCTGCTAATTAAGAAAAATCACTGCAAAATGTATTATTGTACATATTTAGTTTTTATAGTGCCTCTTCTGGAAAAAAACTATTTGCTTTATTACTTTGTTTTCTCTATTATATGAAAACTGATATTAAATATACAGGGAAGACATTATTTCCTCCTCACACAAAAGACTGGATAGGGAAGATATTCTTTATTTCTTTCCTTTTGTTTTATTAAATTAATAATTACGCATGGAGAAAATTGTGGAACAACATATGTTAACATTTAACATTGCTTACCTCAGGGGAATTGACAAGAGAAGGCTGAAATTAACTTCTTTTTGCACATATCTGTTGTTTAACTTCATTACAGTGTTTTTAAAACAACCAGTAAAGCATGTAGTGATTATAGGGAAAGGCTAAAAATAAAATGAATTAATACATATTTGTAGGAAGATTAAGACAATAATATAAAGGTATGCAATGTAGGAAGAGTCTGCCACTCTAAATTCCTACTGTGTATCTTTGGCTGTGTGTAAGCTTTTGTCACTTACTATACAAAACAATGTACATTACGTAAAAATATATTTGTAAGACTGTATACTTTTTCATTTATATCGTGGGCACCTTTCCATATTGATACATACCAATTTATTTTTTAAACATTGCATAGAATTTTGAAGACTTTGGGGGGGACTTTTTTTTAATTGAAATATATACAGAGAAAAGTATCCAAGCTTAATGACTTTTACAAAGTGAAGACACATGTATACCATCCAGATCAAGATCAGTAACGATGCCAGGGCGCCTGGGTGGCTCAGTAGGTTGGGTGTCTGCCTTCGGCTCAGGTCGTGATCCCAGGGTCCTGGAATGGAGCCCTGCATCCTTCAGGGCTCCCTGCTCAGCGGGGAGTCTGCTTTTCCCTCTCCCTCTGCTCCTCCCCCTGCTCGTGGGCTTGTGTGCGCGCACGCGCTCTCTCTCTGTCTCTTGCTCTCTCTCTCAAATAAATAAATAAAATCTTTAAAAAAAAATCAGTAACGATGTTGATAACCTTTCTTCATACTGCCTCCCAGTTAATTAACCTTCTTCCTATCCATAGGTAACCACTCATATATAGATAAGTTGTGTCTGTTTTTTAACTGTATATAAATTGAGTCATACAGTCGTGTGTGGCTTTTTTATGTGTGTGGCTTTTTGGGGGGCCTATATTATTTTTGTGAGATTTATTTATGTGGTTCCATGTAGCAGTGGTTTATCCCTTTTCTATTTGGTATGGTAGTCTTTAGTAGAATGCATAAATCATGATTTTTATGTATTCTCCTATTGATGGGTGTTTGAGTTGTTTCAGATTAGGGATTATTATGAGTAGTGCTTCTGTAGGCCTGTATGTGTACAAGGTGTACATGCCTTTTGCCCCACATTTCTATTGATATGTGCGAATTTCTGTGCTGTATATCAAGGAAAGAAATTGCTAGACTATACGGTATCCATATGTTCACCTTTAGTAGATACTGCCCCGTTGTTTCTCAAAGTGACCCTGACATCTTATCCCTCTGTCAGCAGTGTGAGAATTCCATATACTCTACTTCCTTGCCAGCACCTGGGATTGATGGCTTTTTGTTTGGTTTGTTTTTGTGTTAGTGTTTGTTTTTGATGGCTGTTTTAGAACATTTTAAAAGTCTGCCCAGTATTTTATTGTGTGAATAGACCATAATTTAATCTCCTTTTGATGGGCATTTGCCCTCTTCCTTCCCTACAGCACAGCCAGAACCTGGACAGCTCCAATATCTAGTGGGCTCTGTGACCTGACTGTGTGCAGAAGAGTCAATCCTGGAAGTTTCAGAATCTCTGTATATTTTTTTTTCCTTAGCAGATTTTTCTCAAATTTCCTCTGTTTCTGAGTAGTATGGTACCAATATGAAGAATCCATATAAAATAGTTTCATTTTAGGACATGAAAACCAATTTTGATTTTACGGTGGTGAATGGTTTTTTTTTTTCACTCCTGTTTAAAAGTAATGTAAAAAGTAGTATAATGTCTGAAGCTAGACTTTTGGTGATAGCATTGCTAAACAGCCAATTTAGTTATCCAGAATAATTTGCCTTCTCTTAGAACAAGCATACCGTGCTAGCTGCCGCACCTGCATCACATAGATCCTCAGTCCACCGGAAAACTACCGTGTGAACTACTTGAGAGTGTGATCACTTAGGTTTTGGAAAACTGTTTTGACTTTCACCCTTTGAAAGTGAAAGGTATTTCCAATCAGAGAAACATAATGCAAACCCCAGCCTCTCTTTTAACAAATCTCCTCTCCCCAATTTCCTCCCAATTTTCTTGTAACACAGGTTTTTAAAGTATGAAACTCTGGGGGCTTGCTTTTAATGACTTAAATGTGATCACCAGACCTCCTGCTCCTTCTCATGGTAGGAGATGTGTTACTTCCTGATAACCACTCTTCCTGTTGTGCATTGTAGCTTTAAAGAGTTGTTGGCACAGGTGGCATTCAGTACCATCCAGTTACCATACGTAATTCCTTGGGAGAATTTAGATACTGTTAACCCTCTATGATAGCTGAATAGTCTTTTGGAAAGTGCCTTATAGGTGCCTAAGATAGTATTATCTTTCCTATTATTCTTTGCTTTTGCCAGTTGTATGTTGAATTATTCATTTTTGGAATAGCTATAATGACCAGAGAAGCATGTGATTCTCATACTGTTAAGTTTTAGTCATGCTTTTTTACTTTCACATGTGGAGGTTTTTCACATTTCTAATTAATTGCTGTCAAGAACTTCTTAGAGGTAGCTGAAAACTACTGCTTTATATTCTGTTCAGTTTTTTTATAAGTCTGTGTCTTAGAAAAATGTCTTTACCTCTTGAGATTTCTTAAGAGGTCATATTGCAGCATAACACTAAAATTCTTCCAATTCTTTGTTATCTGTAGTAATAGTAACGAGTCTGAAAATGCCTATATGAATTAACAAATAAGCCAGAAACCTTATTGAAGATGCCGTTTTCAATGACTTCTCCTTTCTCAGGCCCTAAATCTTTTTTCTCAGTGTTGATCATGAATAGCAAAACTTGCTGGCTTGATTTTTTTTTTTCCCCCCTTTCTTCTCAGTATCTGGCAAAAGTTCTAATATTCTCAACCAGGATTGGGCTGCAGGTGGTGGTGGTAGGAGTACAAATCTAATCAACTTCTGACATATAACTAGTAATTAGGAATCTCTTCATTTATTTCACATGAACCTAGCTGATGGATTAATTTTAGAGACCACTTTCACGTCTTGGTTAATAAAATGCTTTGACCTCTAGTAGATCATTTCTGAGTATATTCTAGACAGTGCAGTCAGTCTTTACAAAGAAGTCCGGTATTACAGAGTTTGCTCGAGTTGCTTCATTATAGAGTAACACAGAGAATAAAGCACCCAGTAACCTAGAACCAACAGAACCCTCAGCTTCCCTGTACTTTCAGTACCTGCAACAGCTGTTTCTCTTTCTCCACAGGTATCAGTCAGAGCCGGATCTCTCACTGGCTGTTACAGCAGGGATCAGACCTGAGTGAACAGAAGAAAAGAGCATTTTACCGATGGTATCAACTTGAGAAGACAAACCCTGGTAAATATCATTTCCTTATTTTATTGCATCTGAAACAAGACAAATGTAATTAATTACTTTATTAAATCTGTGCTGACTGATCTTCACTAAGGTGATTTCATACTTTACTGTTATTCCTTTTTCCCAAAGAGCACTCTTGTCTCTGGCCATACCACCCTGAATGTGCCCAATCTCGCCCAAAGAGCATTAACTGTAAAACCTAAGCCCTGATTATACTGTTTTTTAGTTTAGTGTCTAATACTATCTAGTCATTTTCACTCATTCCTCCAAGGCACCTCTTTGTTTCCAGGTTATATGCTATTTCTAACGATACTTTGGAAGACAGGTCATAATTGTCAGTGGCTGTTTTCTTTTTTTCGACTGTAGGTACACATGTAAGATCACATACCTGGTTTTTTATTTTTGTAAATGTTAGTTAGTAATGTAAATTTCATACTTTTATTTAGTTATTGCTATACCGTGTCCAGTGATCTCTGCTAATGATTTTCTATTTCTAATTACCTGGGTGATGAGCATGTCTTTGGACTTTAGGGTGAAGCTGCCCTGATAACTTTGGAAGCAGCAATAGGTTGGAAAGTAGAATGAAATCTGAAGGGAAAAGATCACCAAAACCTTTATGTCTGAAGTTGCCAGAAATAGGCAAGATCTATGGTAGGATACTTTTAACAAGTGGTATATAAAGTCTAAAGTTGTGTGGCAACATGTCTTTCATCTATACATTACACAGACTGGTGGCGATGAGCCTGATCTCAAGTTTAGCCTTATGATTGGAGAACTGTCTTCTGTAATACTACAGCATTAAAGCCTTTGCTTATTATAGATTAAATCATCAGTTGGAATATTGCATATTGAAGACTTAGCTAATAATAGCATTGACTCTGAGGTGGAAATAATGTTAGAGAAACATATTTGTGTGTATGTGTGTGTGTGGTAAGATTTTTTTTTTTAAAGATCACATTCCTGATCTGAAAGCCCCAGGCAGAACAAAACAGAACAGACCATTTCAGCCTCTCTACAGTGAGTTTTTTTTATCTACCCTGCCCCCCAGTTTCTATTTTGAAGTGTTTCAGATGTACAGAAGAGTTGAAAGACCAGCACAGTGAACACCTCTTTACTCTCTTCTTAGATACAATAATTGTTAACATTTTGCTATATTTGCCTTATCCCTAGAAAATAAATAAATGAATTTAAAAATCTATGTATGTATGTATATGCATGTAAATACATCTCTTTCTCTTCAGCATTCATCTCCTGAAAAAGGTAATCGCCTGCATAACCACAGTCTGTTACCACGTCTGAGAAAACTAATAATAATTCCATATCCTCTAACATCTAGTTTATATTCATATTTCTCTAATTGTTACAAGAATGGGTTTTTTATTAAATAGTATCTGAAAAAAATAGTGATTTATGATTTAGGTGGACAAATTGGAATTTGTTATATGTCTCTTTAGACTCTTAAATCTAGTCATTCAAACTTTTTTTTTATAACATACACTTCTTAAACCATCTAATGTTACAGAATGTCCCATATTCTGGATTTTTCTGTTTCCTCTTAGTATCAATTAACTTATTCCTCTATAGCCCCTGTATTTCCTGTAAACTAGAAGTTAGGTTTAGAGGCTTGATTAGATTCAGGTTAAACATTTTTGGCAAGAACACTTCATAGATTATTTAGAAAGGGCATGTAGTAATGTCTACAGTGTACTTTGAAATGCATCAAGATAAAATGGATAAGGAGATGGATAGATAATGTGATAAAGTGAGTAAAATATTAGATGATTTGAGTATAGATTTTCATCATAAAATTCTTTCATTGTTGCTGTATGTGTGTTTGAAAATTCACAATAAAACATTAGGGCAAAATGCTTTGTCAGTAACATTTACCTCATGTATCAAGAGGCATGTAATGTCAGGTTGTAGCATTATCATATGCTAAGTTTGATCATTTGTTAAAGTAATGACCACCAGTTCTTGTCTTTGCAGTTTGTAAATAATCTATAGGGCATGATTTTGCCACTGGATGGATATCCTCTTCTACAGCAACCTTTTGTCAGTGGTCTTAGCATCAATTGATGCTTACCTAAATGAGTTATTCCATTAGGGTTTGCAAAATAATCATGATCTTTTTTTTTTTTTTTTTTTAAAGATTTTATTTATTTATTTGACAGAGAGAGACACAGCGAGAGCAGGAACACAAGCAGGGGGAGTGGGAGACGGAGAAGCAGGCTTCCCACCGAGCAGGGAGCCTGACGCAGGGCTCGATCCCAGGACCCCGGGATCATGACCTGAGCTGAAGGCAGACGCTTAACGACTGAGCCACTCAGGCGCCCCTAATCATGATCTTATTTAGCATTCCTTCAGCATTTATTAGCTAGCAGTTTTTCTGCAAAGAACCTTGATTTTTAGGTATTCTTCTAATGATAGCTATGTAAGCAAATCTCTCAAAATAATGACTTTTGTTGCTGCCATTAGCTAAATGTTCTAAAGCAGCACAATTCAGTGGAAATATAATGTAAATGACACATAATTTAAAATTATCTAGTAGTCACATTTTAAAAAGTAAGAGATAACTAAAATCAATTTTAATAATATATTTAGCAAATATGTATTAACACTTCAACATTTAATCAGTACTTTTAAAAATTACAGAGACCTCTTTCGCTCTCTCTTTTTTAAGTAGGCTCCACACCTAGCGTGGAGCCCAATGTGGGGCTTAAACTCAACCCTGAGATCAAGACCTGAGCTGAGATCAAGAGTCAGACACTTAACTGAGCCACCCAGGCACCCCCCTTCCTTCCTTCCTTCCTTCCTTCCTTCCTTCCTCTTTCTTTTTGTACTGATTTTTGGAAATCTAGTCTGTATTTTACACTTGAAGCACATACCATTTCCAATCAGCCACATTTCAGGTGCTCAATGGCCACATGTGGCTAGTGGCTACCATATTGGACAGTCTTAAGATAAATCATACTTGAAGCAACACTTCAAATTCAGCACTAAGCAGTCTTTCCAAAGACATCACTTCTCCCGGGACCCACACACAGCAAAGCAAATCAGATGGCAAGTAACAAAAACTTCGCACTTGGTCTGCTTAATAGAGCAGCTTAGGCTGATAGCAAAGATTTGGCTAGGTAAATAAGGAACTGTACCTAGGGCTTTCATAAACCTGGTCACATTGCAGCAGTTGCCTGCCATGGGGGGAGCACCAAAGGGATTGTCAAGATGTTCAAAAATATATAGGGCAGAACAGTGAAGAATTTGGAGGACAAAAACTAGCCAACTGTGTCAGGCCATCAGCCTCCATAAGAGAAGGGATTTTTTTGTCTCTTGGATTTGGCACATAGAACGGTGCCTTGACATATAATCTAATCACAGTTGGTGAGGCTAAATTCCCATTCCACACTGGGATTTCAGGGCTGGGCTCCAATCCCAGACAGGGACTAGGATACCAGGAAAATGAACTGGCCAGAAAGTGGAAGGGGACTAAGGTGCAGCTCTCAGGCCCCTGCAGGTGATCTGCAGAATACCGCTATCAGAATCTAGTTTTTAGCTCTGGGGTGATACAATGTTCTTCTGAAGCTGTTTTATTAAAAAAATTATTGTTTTGTTTTTGTTTTTGATCTTATTTTTTATTTCAATTTGTCTTGGAACCAGAGTTAGGCTAAACCATCATCAGGAAATTGGAGGAAGGTGGAACTAGGGCATTGAAACAGGAAAATGGGAAAGGACTAACAGCATTCATCCAGCTGTTGATAAGGAGTTGCTTTCTTTAAGGAGGTAGTATGTCCTTTTAAGAATAAGTTCCCCTAGGAGTGCCTGGGCTGGCTCAGTTGGTGGAGCATGTGACTCTTGATCTGGGGTTGTGAGTTCGAGCCCCATATTGGGTGTACAGTTTACTTTAAAAATAAATTGAAAAGAATAAGTTCCCCTAATTATATGCATTTGTTTTTCAATGAAGTTATATTGCTAATGATTATCCCCTTTTTAAAGGACTTTCTATTTTTTATTTGAAAACCAAATCCATAGGGGTTCTGTAGGACAGAATTTAAAGTTAGCTGAAGAGAAGAGGATACTTTGTAATTGTCAATTGGTAGTTTTCATAGCATCAACAGTAATCAAATATTAGCAATTAAAATTTAATATTTAGAAGTTATTCTTTGCATTTTTACTTTTATTGTAAGACCTAATATGATAGAATTCTTTCTAGGTGAATGCAGCTTTGTTGACTTTAAAATAACCTTTGAGGGGCGCCTGGGTGGCTCAGTTGGTTGGGCCTCTGTCTTCAGCTCAGGTCATGATCCCAGGGTTCTGGGATTGAGCCCCATGTCAGGCTCCTGCCTGCCATTCCACCTGCTTGTGTGCGCGCTCTCTCTCTCTGTCAAATAAGTAAATATAATCTTTAAAAATGAAATAGCTAGGGCGCCTGGGTGGCTCAGTTGGTTAAGCGACTGCCTTCGGCTCAGGTCATGATCCTGGAGTCCCTGGATCGAGTCCCGCATCGGGCTCCCTGCTCGGCAGGGAGTCTGCTTCTCCCTCTGACCCTCCCCCTTCTCATGTACTCGCTCTCTCTCATTCTCTCTCTCAAATAAATAAATAAAATCTTTAAAAAAAAAAAATGAAATAGCTAAAGAATTGTATTGTTTCTTCTTCATGGACACTGTGAAACTACTATTCTGTTTGGATAAGATGAACTAAAATTATGTTAGCACCTAAAAATAGCTTATCCACTGTCTGGTCATTAGGTACTTATAGTACATGAGAATCTTCTTTGCAGGTCAGTGCAAAAGTGATTGGAATCTACCTAAATGTCCCTCAGTCACAAACTGGTTAAATAAATGATATATCTGTACAATGGAATAGTAAGGAGGCTATATAGCTATTTTTTTAAAGGAGGGCTTTATATGAATTGAATTTATATGTAGGAATATCAAATTCATAAGTGAATAAAGTAAGGTACAAAACAATAGATATACTGTCATTTATTTAGAAGGAATACATACACACACATATATGCTTATGTAAGCACAGAACGTCTCTAGCAGGCTGTATTTGGAGCTAAGAAGGCTCTGTAGAGGCTCTGAGAGACTGGGAATACAGGGTGGCGGGGAGACTGTTAACTATATAACCTTTTGTGTCTTTATAAATTTTGTACTTGCATTATATATTCAAAAGGTACATACAGTTTCATGAAAAGGAGAGAGGGAGGAAGAAGGGAAAGAAGGAAGGGAGAGAAGGAAAGAGGCAAAAAAGAAATTAATTTGCCTTGTTAACAGCTTTCTAGATATAAAAAACTGAAGAACCTAGGTTCACATAGTCCAGGCCTGCTTATTGATAGGAAGTTCTTTTATTTCACAAACTTTACTTGCTCATCAGAATAAATGTAAATGGTACTGTCCCATTGCTATATTTTGGGGAAAAAATGCAAAATTAAGAAAAATCACAAAATGAAAAAGTACTTTTTTTCTTTTCTCTAAATGTAAGCATTTAGAAAATAAATAAAAAACGCTTGTACATTCTCTGCCTCTATTCTTGGGCTCAGTGCATTTCTCTCTGAATACCGTGATTGAAGTTCTCTTTTTCAACCTCTTCACTCTGGATCCATTTGGATACACGATTTTTTTAGTCTCTTTTTAAGTGGACTCAGCAAGAAAAATAATAGAGTGATATTTAGGTTATTTTTACTGATAATCCAATAGATATAGATATATTGTAGTTCTCTAATAAACAGACCCATCATTAGAATTTCCCAGCATACCCCAAAGCCTGCCAAGGAATATGAATAAAATAGACTTATGGAAACTGATCAAATACATTTTATCTTGTTTCTTATGAAAACATTTACAAGAAAATGCCTATTTTTTAAAAGAAGTGGGTACTAAATTCAGCATGGTTGACATCAGAAACCCCTTTATTTAATCAAATTAAGCTCAGCAGTCTTTTCCCTTGTCTAATTTAAACATTACTATAGCAGACAGGGTTTGCTGAGTTCCTCTTGGCTCATGGCACTGATTCTGCCTATTTCTAAATTAAACAAGTAAAGTTTGCCAGGAGGCTCATATAGCAAGCACATGAAGTAAATTTGGAGATCAGAAGTAGTGCCTCCTCCCTTTACTATTGCAGAGTGTCAGAGCCTCAGGGAAATCATGTGTGTGACATAGGGGATGATGAGAAATTACTTTTGGAAAAGCTAGTTTCTGTGAATGGGATAGTAATGACATGCTTATAGTCATACTCTTATTAGTTGACTGGCAAAGGCTCACTCAGAAGTAAACCTGATAAGAAAATTATCATCTATACAAAGAGAACATTTATCAAAATTTAAAACTCTATCAGCAAATTAGGAAAAGACTTTTTTTTCTCCTGGGTTTAGAGTTGCTAGATAAATGTGCAAAATTTTGTTCTTAATGAGAGCCCAGATACAAGACAGAAAAAAATTTTTCTGTAAAGAAAATAGGTAACACATTTCCTGTAAGGAAAAAAAAGTGGGTTCTTTAGCCAATCCAGAAATCCCGTATTTAACTTCAGAGGGGTTTAAAATTACATTGTTCCTGCATTCTAGTATCTTTGTATTTTTCTGTCAGTCTATAATTTTGAACCCATTCTTGGTTATTCATTGCTCTCCATCCACTTTGACTAGAGCAAGCTTAACTAAGGTTTCTAGAACAAATCTGTGTTTATTGGAGTGTTCCAGAATGCTGCTTGTGCTATTTTTAAATACTGCTACATTGAAAAAGAAAAAGGAGCAAGGAAAAAAAACCCTCAAAAGTAATGTGATAATATTATGTTTCAAATTCAGTATGTTTACAAGTTTGAAATTGAGTTTCCACCCATCTGTGCATAAGTTGTCTTGATTTCTTTTAAAGTAATTTATTTCACCTAAATTT
Organism: Phoca vitulina; assembly: GCF_004348235.1. Taxonomy (NCBI): domain Eukaryota; kingdom Metazoa; phylum Chordata; class Mammalia; order Carnivora; family Phocidae; genus Phoca; species Phoca vitulina. The sequence continues at coordinate 9,038,156 of NW_022589756.1, forward strand.
CCTTTGTATAGAAAAATTGGATAATACAGAATATTATAAAGAAGCATAGTTACATGACCAATAAACCCCAATACCAAGAAAGAACCATTATTATCAGTTAATTTATTTTCTTCAATCTCATGATTAAGACTCTCTGTATTCTTTGTTTTATTTATACCCATTTATCACTCAACTAAGAAAACATGCCATAGTTACAATGTAGCCTACTAATTATAATTTACTGACCTATTCCCTATCCTTCATCCACTGAAACCCTAAAACTATCCTTTTACCAGAAGCCAGGCTTTGGATGAGAGGACCTACTGCCTTGCCCAGTCTGTTTTTACCTCTGTCTTGTTCAGCCATGATAGCTGCTTGGCTCTGCTTTGGACCTCTTATGGCTGTTGAACAAAATTTACATAATGTAACTTAGGTAGATTCCAGAGCCCTTGTTATGCTGAAGTCACTGCACGCATGCAGGAAAGTACCAAAACAAAGACTTTGAAACCCTCCAACCCTATATTTTTCCCTTATGCCTAAACTTTAACTTTGATGCAAATGTAATGTAAATGTAAAACTTTGATATAGATTTAACATGTAAATGAATGAGTATGGCTATGTTCCAGTAAAACTTTATTTATATGGCAGCCGGACATAGTCTGTCATACATTTAAGCCATGAATCTCTAAAGCATTGTGTGATGACATACTTGTCCGTTTGAGGAAGAAGTTAAATACTTACTTTACATCACACACAACAGGAAATCATATATCTATTAGGGGTTTAAACAGTAAGAAAACTATAAAAATATTCTGAATGATACAAAACATATTGACCACAAAAGAAGAGGTTGACAAATGTGCCTACATAAGATTTAAATCAGAAAGCACACCATAAATAAAGATAAAAGACGAATGACAAACTGGGAAAAAAGTTGCAATCTGTGTGACTAGCAATTGGTATTGTTTCAACACACCAGTAAGAAGAGTAACTCAAAAGAAAAGACAAAAGATATAAATTCACAAGAAAAGATACATATTTTTTAGTTCAGTAAACAAGAAAAGAGGCTCATTCTTACTAATAGTGAAATCTCTATATTAAAGGAAATTTTTTTGCCTGCCAAATTTATAAATGTGAATAATTAGTAATACTCCTAATACTCATGTTGGGGAATGTGGGAATATAACTGGAGATGCTTATAATGTCTTATATTTATTTTATGTTATTGTGCAACAGATTACCCTACAACTGAGCAGCTAAAACAACAAACATTTATTATCTTACAATTTCTGTGGGTCAGGAATCCAGGAGTGGCTTAGCTTAAATGGTTCTGCTCAGAGTTCTCATGAGGTTGTAGTCGAGCTGTCAGCCAGCTAGACAATCTGCCACTGACCACTACCATTGAGTGTTGGCAGGCCCCAGTTTCCTTCCTGCCCTTTGCCAGGGATTTCACGTTCTCTCACTTGGGCTCCCTGAGTGTCCTTACAACTTGGCAGCTATTTTTCCCCTGAGCAAGTGATCTAAGAGATAGATCTGCTAAGACAGACACCATGGTGTATTCTATAATGTCAGAAATGACATATCATCACTTCTTCCATATGTTATTGGTCACACAGACTCATCCTGGTATATAGTATGGGAAGAGACTACACAACAGGTGAATACTAGGAGGCAGGGATCCTTTGGAACCACCTTGGGGGCTGACTACCACATGGCTGTATTGGTACTGTATGCCTAGGGCCTTATTTCTCCCTGTCTGCTGGGTTATACAGTTCTCTACATGGTGTCTGCTGCGACTGGAATACCCAGAATGGCTTTTTTTTCCTCAGCTGTGGCACCTGGGGGCTGGCTGGGCATCTTTCACCCCATGTGGCTAGCTTGGGCTTCCTTACAATATCATAGTCTCAGGTTAGTCATACTTCTTAATATGGCAACTGACTTCCCCCAGAACCAGCATTGTAGAAGATGTAGTTAGAAGCTGCAGTTCTAGCCTCGAACTGTTTCCATTTTCTGTTGTCAAAACATGTCACAGGACCAGCTTAGAATTCAAGGGCATGATTACCAGGAGGTGTGACTTATTATGAAGAGCCATCTTTGGAACCTTTCCCAGGAAATTATGCTTTGGAGAGATGATGCTGGCTTATTCTAAAACTAGTTAAAGTAATACAAGTTGATCTGATTCTTTGAAGATAAAATTGACAGTGTTTGCTATGGACTAGATATATGGTATATGGGAGAAATAGAGAGGTCAAAGATGAATCTGAGAACTTTGAGCCAAGCAATTTGAAGAATAGGGATGTCATTTACTCAGATGGGAAGGACTACAAAACAACAGGTTTGGAGAGGAAAATCAGGATTGGTTAAAATATTGGGCCTCTGTAATACATATTATAAATATGTAGCTATTAAGGGGGATCTACAAAGAGATCTGCATGTAGTAAAGTAGAAATACTATCCAAGTTATTAATTACAAGGTACAATAAATAAAGTATGATTCTTGTTATGAAGAAATAAATATGTATTTATTAATATGTGCATTATTCCACATAATTCTAACAATTTCTAACCAGTCTTTCTAGGGCTATATTAAGAGTTTGTATTTTATTCCATAGGCAGTGGGAACTTTTTGAAGGCTTTTGGTCAGTGGCATGCTATGATCATAATTATGCTTTGGGAAGATGAATTTAACAGTATAAAGAATGAAGGAGGGGCGCCAGGCTGGCTCAGTCGGTTAACCGTCTGCCTTCGGGTCAGGTCATAGTCCCAGGGTCCTGGGATCGAGCCCCACATCAGGCTCCCTGCTCCACGGGAAGCCTGCTTCTCCCTTTCCCACTTCCCCCTGCTTGTGCTCGCTCTCTCTCTCTTTCAAAAATAAAATCTTAAAAAAATTAAAAAAAAAAAAAAAAGAATGAAGGAACAATGGGAGATCCAGGGATTGAACTTTATGAACACATACCAAGTTATATTTAACTTCTTTGAAGTAACTCTGCAGAGGTCAGAGACAATGTTGGGTTTTTTGTTTTTGTTTTTTGGGTTTGTTTTGTTTTGTTTTGTTTTTTCTGGCTTCTAACCTAGAGCAAGCCAAAAGAAAGGGACCACCCCCTTGATAAATGGTGAACTAATGAATACATGCATCATCAGCAGTTCATTGTTTGAGAAAAGGCTAGTCGAAATTAATAAAATATCCCAATTACATTTTCCCCCATTGGTTTTATTACATTCAAGTGGTAACAGAAAACAATATAGCTTTAACATAGTAGACCTATGGAGATCTGATTAATCTAGTAGACTAAAATCATGTCGAATACTACCTTACTGTCTTTGATGCTGTATTTGACTTTTTTTCTTTAAGAATTTACAACAATTAGGGCTATTTTAAATTCATCTCCTACCTGCATACATTTAAGGGCTCCATTTTCTCAATAACAAGAGTCCTTTGAGTGGTAATGAAAGGTTCTGATCATATAGTGTGTATTGTTCAAAAGATTAAACTGTCAGAAATTTCAAGAAAGATTTTTCAGAAGAGACTCTGATTAAGTTGTCATTGGTCCAAAGACCATACTTCCCTTTTCCCCTAAAGAGATAGATTTGGGGCTTTGTTTCAAAAAATGATACAAACAAAGATAAAAGACAAGTGACCCCCCCCCCCCCCAAAATGACATTTTAAAGTAATTAATGATAAACTTTTTAAGGAAGAGTTTTTGTCCCTTTGGATTTTTGTTTGGGTCAAATTGTTTTTCCCCCCCAGTACAAACTGCTTCAGTGCCTGTAGCCTGTGGCACAGAGGCCAGGCAGTGGTGTCACGGCAACAGTTAGCATTGGCATGGGGCAGGCACTATGAGAGGCCCAGGAGATTTTTTTAAAAATGTAAATATCAGGTGTATTTGGCTTGCAAGTTCCAATGGAAGGACAAAAACTGTTGAGTTCATGGTTATATTTGTCATTGATTTTAATAAAGTGCAAGATATTTGCTAAAAATGTCTTGTTTATTTCAGGGGCTACACTAAGTATGAGACCAGCCCCCATTCCAATAGAGGACCCAGAGTGGAGACAAACACCTCCCCCGGTCTCTGCCACATCTGGCACCTTCCGACTACGGCGAGGGAGTCGATTTACCTGGAGAAAGGAGTGCCTGGCTGTCATGGAAAGGTACACGTGTCCTTTCCCATAAGCAATCTCCCAACCTTAGGAAAGAGAGAAACCTCAGATAGATTTGGACAGCTTTCATTTCAACAAGTAATTTGGGATCTAGGTTCTATCTCTAAATGTATTTTGGAGTATTATAAATGCTATATTACTGAAATAAGATGATCTTACCATTGAGAAGTCATAAAATTGGAGTTAGCATCTATGAATATAACTTAATAATCTCAATAATTTCAGGAACTAGAAGAATTTTTTTAATTTAAATCTTTCTATTGTATTTTGTAAACACTCTTCAAAGTCTTATTTTCATAAAAAATATTGAATACTTACATAGGAGGCTGCTGAGATTTTACTTCTTTCACTCAGGAGTATGGCTTAAATGAGCTTAGTCCCAAAGGTTAGAAATACATGTTTTTACTTCAATTTGGTAATTTATCTTCAGACTGCAGCACCAGTATCTGGTCCATAGTAAGTACTCAGTATGTTTTAGACTGGAATTAGACCTTAGCTTCAGTTTCCATATCTGAAATGGTATAAATTAATTAAATATGATTATTAAATGTTCAGTATATTTCGGGTGGATCCTGTAGTAGAATTATCCTTTTAGTCTCCTACCTATAAGTAATGTGTATGGAATTTTGTTTCAATGGAGAGTTTTATATTCAATAAGGTAATGTTTTCCATTAGAAAAGTATTTACTTCCTAAGATTAAATAATAGAGAAAAAGAATATATTAGGCAAAGGTAAAAACAATTGAATTTTCATATTGAGATTTCTCAATAATTTAAATAATGAAAAAGAATGGAATTGAATGTTTAAAACTGGGTTTAACTTCTAAACTGACATAGAATACATATTTACATTGAACCAGCTTCACTTTTTTTTCCCAGTTATCTAATCTGACCAGTCGAATGGCAAACTGGAAAGAGCATTTGACTCAGTTAAAGACCTGAAACCTGGGTTTGGCTTTGCCATTTAACCAGCTGTGCAACTTTGTCCAGGTCACAAACTCTGAGCAGTAACTTCTTCATCTATAAAATGAAGTTTTTCAATAGCCAGTAGTGAACCATATGTCATCCAGGACTTTTGCCATCTCTCTTTCTGCCTCTTTCCTGATTATCTCCCAGCTCATTAGACATCACTATCTGAAATAGAGGGAGATTGAAAATGCCAAAGTTGAGGACTTGGTTTTTATTCTTGGGTTGAAATTAAAAAGTTTGCTTAAAGTAGGCAAAATGAGACTGTAGATTATTCATTGATGTTATCATATGTTGCTTTCCTTATTCGCTTTATTGAAATTCCAGTAGAGGCCATTCATTAAATAACGAATCCTTATATGCTTGAGCAGTTAAAGTAGAAGAGTGAGATTTTTTCGTCCCAGAGCCCTGACATTTACAGTCTGCTTTATTTTTCTAGAAACTTTGATTCTTTCAAAAAATTTCCTCAGAACTTACCACATAATAGACATGAATTTAAATAATATCAAACTTAAATTATTTGTAGCATTATACCTTTTCCTCTGGGTAACAAAATAAGCTTTGGTATTAGTTTCTAGTTGGTGTAAGTTCTAATTTTGCTACTGATTCAGCCATTTAATTTTTTCATGAAGATACCAATATACATTTATCACATAATGTCAGTATGAGGAAAAGATTAATGTTAAAATTGATAATATTAATAATGGTAGGTGATATTCCTAATGCATTTACAAAATTGAACCTCGCAAGCTTTGCAGTTATTTGTTTTTTTCAAAGCAACAAAAACTACCCATAGAATCACACTGATCAAATTTCAGTTACAAAGATACTGAGGGGTGCCTAGGTGGCTCAGTTGGTTAAGCATCTGACTCTGGGTCTTGGCTCCAGCCTTGATCTCAGGGTTGTGAGTTCAAGCCCAGCCCCACATTTTTTAAGCCCACTTAAAAAAAAAAAAAAAAGATATGAGCACTTACCCTGTGTAAAACTCCCATTTAATCTTAATTTTCACCTTTTAACCTTAATTTTAATTAATAAATGTCATTAATCCAGGAATTGGTTATCTTTGGTTTAATTTATCGTACTTGGCACAACCAGTAAGAAAGTATGTGGTTTATTCCAGTAGTTGCAAAAATGCAAAAGCCTCTCAGGGTATTTAATAGCAGTAGATCACGGTATGATTTCATTCTGTGAAAGTGGAACTTTTTATTTTCTAACATGGAATATAAAATTCCCTGGCCTCAGAGCAATGCGTGATGTTTTTCATTTTGCAGTACACTGAGTAGGTGAATAAATATATATGCGCAGACTGTAAAGCCAGCAGGTACTAGGCTTACTCAGGCATATCAGTATGTCAGAAATTACTCATTCTTCATACCCTACACCAAGACAAATTTCAAATGAATCAAAAAAATGAACTCATATAAAATAATAGAAGAAAATACAGGTACCCTGGAAATGATGAAATTTTTCCTAACTAGGACTCAAAATCCAAAATATGGGAAAGGATTGATAAATTTGGTTACATACATTAAAAGAAAAACTTAGGGGAGAAAAAAACTGTGAACAAAGTAAAAAAAAAAAATTGGAAAAAATATTTGCTGCATATTATTATCCCTGATATATGAACTTTTAAAAGAGAGAGAAGACCACCAACTCTATAGAAAACTAAAGATAACAGCAGAAAAACAAATGCAAGTGCCTCTTAAACATATAAAAGGATGTTCAATTTAACTCATAGTAAGAGAAATTCATATTAAAATTATACTGAGACACTATTCTTCTCCTATCACATTGGCAAAAATCCAAAAGTTCCATAACGTTTTTTTATTGATTGAGCTGTAGGGAAATGGGCACTCTCATACATTGCTTGTGGGAATGCAAAATGTAACAACTTCCATGGACAGGAATTTGACAGTATTGGAGACAGTTACCCATGGATTTGCCCTTTGACTCAGCATACTCACTTCTAGTAAATTATCCCAGAGATAAACTGACAAAAGTATAAATATAGCAACCCTATTTGCAATAATATCAAAATATTGAATACAACCTATGTGTCTATTGGTAGTGGACTGGGTGAATAAATTACAGTAAATCCATACGTTGGATGCCCAAGTTCAAATAATAGAGTGCCATGCAGCAGCAAAAGGAATGAATTTTCCTTTCTACAGAATGAAAATCATACTGTGTCCTTCTGTACTATCACTATTAAATATTTGTAAGGCTTTTTTGCATTTTTGTATCCATCGGAATGAATACTTTTCTATATACAGTGATCTTCAGAATATAATGTTAAAAAAAAGTGTCAGTTGTATATAGTAGGCTATCATTTATGTATTTATGTATTTGCTTATAATTTGTTTTAAGATGAAGGAATATGCCATAAAATAAAATGGTTACCAATAGTAGAAGAGAAAAAAAAGATTGGAGGGGGCAAGAATAGAGCTTGACTTATCTAAATATACCATGTTTTCACATTTTAACCATGTAAATATTTTATGTAATTATAAAACAAAATTAGGTTGAAATGGGGGGGAAGGTAACCCCTAAAAATAACTAAAGTGAAACAAAAGTGTGACCTAAACATTCATGAACTGTATCAAATAACTTTATAATACAGTATTTTGACTATGCTTCTTGATGGGATACAGTTTAGGAATAAAAAGAACTACAAAAAAACCTTACCTTTTACTAATGTTGGTAATATTAATATTGTTACTCAGGTACTATTTTTATTTGTATAGATACAGATATAGGTAAGACAATCGTAGTGTTATTACGAATCAAGTTTTTCAGTGTAAAACAGATATAAAATAACTAAGTAAAACACTATAATCTTGTGTATGTTTGTGCATATAGAAATTTATCTGGATTGTATTCTTTTAATAACAGCCTTATTGAGATATGATTCACCTAATTAAAGTGTACAATTCAGTGCTTCACCACAATCAGTTTTAGAATATTCTCTTCACCCCCCCAAAAAACTCTTGTACCCAGTAGCAGTCACTCCTTTTTCCCCCATCCTCCCCAACCCTACATAACCATTAATCTGCTTTCCCTGTATATAGATACGCCCAGTCTGGACATTTCATATGAATGGAATCATACAAATGTGGCTGTTTGTGACTCACTTCTTTCACTTAGTATAATGTTTTCGAGGTCCATCCATGTTGTAGGTCATTTCAGTATTGCATTTCTTTTTGTTGCCAAATAATAGTCCATTTTAAAGATATGCCATATTTTATTTATTCATTCATCGGTTGTTGGACATTTGGGGTTGTTTCCTCTTTTTAGCTATTATCAATAATGCTGCCATCAATGAAATTTGTGTACTAGTGGAATTGCTGGGTCATGTGGTGACTGTGTTTAGCCTTTTGAGAAACTGCCAGTTTCCAAAGCATATGTACCTTTACATTCCATCGAGCGCTATATGATGGTTCCAATTTCTCACCAGCACTTTTTATTGCTGTCTTACTGATTCTAATCTTCTTAGTGTGTGCAAAAGTAGATTCTCATTGTGGTTTTGATTTGCGTTTCCCTAACCAATGGTGTTGAATATCTTTTCATATGCTTATTGGCTGTTTCTGTTTCATCTTTGGAGAAATGTCTATTCAGATCATTTGCTCATTTTTAAAGTTGGGTTATTTGTCTTTATATTGAATTGTAAGTTTTCTTTATATGTTCTAGGTACAAGTCCCTTATAAAATACATGGTTTCCAAATATTTTTGTTTTTTGCCCGTTGACATTTTATTTATTTATTTATTTATTTATTGAATTTTTAAAATTTAAATTCAATTAATTAACATGTAATGTATTATTAATTTCAGAGGTAGAGGTCCGTGATTCATCAGTCTTATATAACACCCAGTGCTCATCACATCACGTGCCCTCCTTTTTTAAAAATTTTTTATTGTTATGTTAATCACCATACATAACATCATGTGCCCTCCTTAATGTCTATCACACAGTTACCCCATCCCCTCACCCACCTCCCCTCCAGCAGCCCTCAATTTGTTTCCTGTGATTAAGAGTCTCTTATGCTTTGTCTCCCTCTCTGATTTCATCTTTTATTTTTTTCCTCTCTTCTCCTATGAGCCTCTATTTTGTTTCTTAAATTCCACATATGAAATCATATGATAATTGTCTTTCTCTGATTGACTTATTTTGCTTAGCATAATACCCTCTACTTCTATCCACATCATTGCAAATGACAAGATTTCATTTTTTATGGCTGAGTAGTATTCCAGTGTGTGTGTGTGTGTGTGTGTATCACGTCTTCTTATCCATTCATCTGTTGATGGAGATCTGGGCTATTGTGGACATTGCTGCTATAGACATTAGGGTGCAGGTGCCCCTTCAGATCACAACATTTGTATCTTTGGGATAAATACTAGTGCAATTGCTGGGTCATAGGATAGCTCTATTTTCAACTTTTTCAGGAACTTCCATACTGTTTTCTAAAGTGGCTGCACCAGCTTGCATTCCAACCAACAGTGTAAGAGGTTCCCCTTTCTCTGCATCCTCACCACTATCTGTCATTTCCTGACTTGTTCATTTTAGACATTCTGACTGGTGTGAGATGGTATCTCATTGCGGTTTTGAATTGTATTTCCTTGATGCCGAGTGATGTTGAGCATATTTTCATGTGTCTGTTGGCATTTGGATGTCTTCTTTGGAGAAAAGTCTCTTTATATCTTCTGTCCATTTCTTGATTGGCTTATTCGTTCTTTGGGTGTTGAGTTTGATAAGTTCTTTATAGATTTTGGATACTAGCCCTTTATCTGATATGTCATTTGCAAATATCTTCTCCCATTCTGTGGGTTGCCTCTTTGTTTTGTTGACTGTTTCCTTTGCTGTGCAAAAGCTTTTTATCTTGATGAAGTCCCAAAAGTTCATTTTTGCCCTTGCTTCCCTTGCCTTTGGCGATGTTTCTAGGAAGAAGTTGCTGCGGCTGAGGTCAAAGAGGTTGCTGCCTGTGTTCTCAAGGATTCTGATGGATTCCTGTCTCACATTTAGGTCTTTCATCCATTTTGAGTCTATTTTTGTGTGTGGTGTAAGGAAATGGTCCAGTTTCATTCTTCTGCTTGTGGCTGTCCAATTTTCCCACCATTTGTTGAAGAAACTATCTTTTTTCTATTGGACATTCTTTCCTGCTTTGTCGAAGATTAGTTGACCATAGAAGTGAGGGTCCATTTCTGGGCTCTCTATTCTGTTCCATTGACGTATTTGTCTGTTTTTGTGCCAGTACCATACTGTCTTGATGATTACAGCTTTGTGATAGAGCTTGAAGTCTGGAATTGTGATGCCACCAGCTTTGGTTTTCTTCTTGAAGATTGCTTTGGCTATTCAGGGTCCTTTCTAGTTCCATACAAATTTTAGGATTATTTGTTCCAGCTCTGTGCAAAATGTTGATGGTATTTTGATAGGGATTTCAATGAATGTGCATATTGCTCTAGGTAGCATAGACATTTTCACAATATTTGTTCTTCCAATCCATGAGCATGGAATGTTTTTCCATTTCTTTGTGTCTTCTTCCATGAGTGTTCTATAGTTTTCTGAGTACAGATTCTTTGCCTCTTTGGTTAGATTTATTCCTAGATATCTTATGGTTTTGGGTGCAGTTGTAAATGGGATCGACTCCTTAATTTCTCTTTCTTCTGTCTCATTGTTAATGTATAAAAATGCAACTGATTTCTGTGCATTGATTTTATATACTCCCACTTTGCTGAATTCCTGTATGAGTTCTAGCAATTGGGGGGTGGAGTCTTTTGGGTTTTCCACATAGAGTATCATGTCATCTGCAAAGAGTAAGAGTTTGACTACTTCTTTGCTTCTTTATGTTGTCTGATTGTTGAGGCTAGGACTTCTAGTGCTATGTTGAACAACAGTGGTGATAGTGGACATCCCTGCTGTGTTCCTGACCTTAGAGGAAAAGCTCTCAGTTTTTCCCCATTGAGAATGATATTTGCTGTGGGCTTTTTGTATATGGCTTTTATGATTTTGAGGTATGTTCCCTCTATCCCTATACTGGATAAAACTGAAGAGTTTTAATCAAGAAAGGATGCTGTACTTTGTCAAATGCTTTTTCTGCATCTATTGAGAGGATCATATGGTTCTTGTCCTTTCTATTATATATGTAGTGTATTATATTGATTGATTTGCAGATGTTGAACTACGCTTTCAGCCCAGGTATAAATCCCACTTGGTCATGGTGAATAATCCTTTTAATGTACTGTTGGATCCTACTGGCTAGTATCTTGGTGAGAATTTTTGCATCCATGTTCATCAGGGATATTGGTCTGTAATTCTCCTTTTTGGTGGGGTCTTTGTCTGGTTTGGGGATCAGAGTAATGCTGGCCTCATAGAGTTTGGAAGTTTTCCTTCCATTTCTATTTTTGAAACAGCTTCCGAAGAATAGGTATTAGTTCTTCTTTTAATGTTTGGTGGAATTCCCCCTGGGAAGCCATCCAGCCTTGGACTCTTGTGTTTTGGGAGATTTTTGATTATTGCTTCAATTTCCTTGCTGGTTATGGGTCTATTCATGTTTTCTCTTCCTTCCTGTTTGTTTTGGTAGTTTATATGTCTCTAGGAATGCATCCATTTCTTCCACATTGCCTACTTTGTTGGCATGTAGTTGCTCATGATGTGTTCTTATAATTGTTTGTATTTCTTCGGTGTTGGTTGTGATCTTTCCTCTTTCATTCATGATTTTATTTATTTGAGTCCTTTTCTTTTCTTTTTGATAAGTCTGGCCGGGGGTTTATCAATCTTATTAATTCTTTCAAAAAACCAGCTCCTGGTTTTGTTGATCTGTTGTACTGTTCTTTTGGTTTCTATTTCATTGATTTCTGTTCTAATCATTATTCAGTCTCTTCTCCTGCTGAGTTTAGGCTTTATTTGCTGTTTTTTCTCCAGGTCCTTTAGGTGTAGGGTTAGGTTGTGTACTTGAGACCTTTCCTGTTTCTTGAGAAAGGCTTGTATTGCTATATACTTCCTACATCCCAACGGTTTTGCACAGTTGTGTTTCCATTTTTTAATCAAATTTTTTTAATTCTTTTTTTTTAATTTTTTTATTGTTATGTTAATCCCCATACATTACATCATTAGTTTTAGATATAGTGTTCCATGATTCATTGTTTGTGTGTAACACCCAGTGCTCCATGCAGAATGTGCCCTCCTCAATACCCATCACCAGGCTAACCCATCCTCCCACTCCCCTCCCCTCTAGAACCCTCAGTTTGTTTTTCAGAGTCCATCGTCTCTCATGGTTCTTCTCCCCCTCCGATTTCCCCCCCTTTGTTCTTCCTCTCCTGCTACATTCTTCTTCTTCTTTTTTTCTTTCTTAACATATATTGCATTATTTGTTTCAGAGGTACAGATCTGAGATTCAACAGTCTTGCACAATTCACAGCACTTACCAGAGCACATACCCTCCCCAGTGTCCATCACCCAGTCACCCCATCCCTCCCACCCCACCCCCCACTCCAGCAACCCTCAGTTTGTTTCCTGAGATTAAGAACTCCTCATATCAGTGAGGTCATATGATACATGTCTTTCTCTGATTGACTTATTTCGCTCAGCATAATACCCTCCAGTTCCATCCACGTCGTTGCAAATGGCAAGATCTCATTCCTTTTGATGGCTGCATAATATTCCATTGTATATATATACCACATCTTCTTTATCCATTCATCTGTTGATGGACATCTTGGCTCTTTCCACAGTTTGGCTATTGTGGACATTGCTGCTATAAACATCGGGGTGCACGTAGCCTTTTGGGTCCCTACTTTTGTATCTTTGGGGTAAATACCCAGTAGTGCAATTGCTGGATCATATGGTAGCTCTATTTTCAACTTTTTGAGGAACCTCCATACTGTTTTCCAGAGTGGCTGCACCAGCTTGCATTCCCACCAACAGTGTAGGAGGGTTCCCCCTTCTCCGCATCCCCGCCAACATCTGTCATTTCCTGACTTGTTAATTTTAGCCATTCTGACTGGTGTGAGGTGGTATCTCACTGAGGTTTTGATTTGGATTTCCCTGATGCCGAGCGATATTGAACACTTTTTCATGTGTCTGTTGGCCATTTGGATGTCTTCTTTGGAAAAATGTCTGTTCATGTCTTCTGCCCATTTCTTGATTGGATTCTTTGTTCTTTGGGTGTTGAGTTTGATGAGTTCTTTATAGATTTTGGATACTAGCCCTTTATCTGATACGTCATTTGCAAATATCGTCTCCCATTCTGTCAGTTGTCTTTTGGTTTTGTTGACTGTTTCCTTGCTTTGCAAAAGCTTTTTATCTTGATGAAGTCCCAATAGTTCATTTTTGCCCTTGCTTCCCTTGCCTTTGGCGATGTTTCTAGGAAGACATTGCTGCGGCTGAGGTCGAAGAGGTTGCTACCTGTGTTCTCCTTTAGGATTTTGATGGACTCCTGTCTCACATTGAGGTCTTTCAACCATTTGGAGTCTATTTTTGTGTGTGGTGTAAGGAAATGGTCCAGTTTCATTCTTCTGCATGTGGCTGTCCAATTCTCCCAACACCATTTGTTGAAGACTGTCTTTTTTCCATTGGACATTCTTTCCTGCTTTGTGAAAGATTAGTTGACCATATAGTTGAGGGTCCATTTCTGGGCTCTCTATTCTGTTCCATTGATCTATGTGTCTGTTTTTGTGCCAGTACCATACTGTCTTGATGATGACAGCTTTGTAGTAGAGCTGGAAGTCCGGAATTGTGATGCTGCCAGCTTTGCTTTTCTTTTTCAACATTCCTCTGGCTATTTGGGGTCTTTTCTGGTTCCATACAAATTTTAGGATTATTTGTTCCATTTCTTTGAAGAAAGTGGATGGTATTTTGATGGGGATTGCATTGAATGTGTAGATTGCTCTAGGTAGGATTGACATCTTCACAATATTTGTTCTTCCAATCCATGAGCATGGAACCTTTTTCCATTTCTTTGTGTCTTCCTCAATTTCTTTCATGAGTATTTTGTAGTTTTCTGAGTACAGATCCTTTGCCTCTTTGGTTAGATTTATTCCTAGGTATCTTATGGTTTTGGGTGCAATTGTAAATGGGATCGACTCCTTAATTTCTCTTTCTTCTGACTTGTTGTTGGTGTATAGGAATGCCACTGATTTCTGTGCATTGATTTTATATCCTGCCACTTTACTGAATTCCTGTATGAGTTCTAGCAGTTTTGGGGTGGAGTCTTTGGGATTTTCCACATAAAGTATCATATCATCTGCAAAGAGTGAGAGTTTGACTTCTTCTTTGCCGATTTGGATGCCTTTGATTTCTTTTTGTTGTCTGATTGCTGTGGCTAGGACTTCCAATACTATGTTGAATAGCAGTGGTGATAGTGGACATCCCTGCCACGTTCCTGACCTTAGGGGGAAAGCTCTCAGTTTTTCCCCATTGAGAATGATATTCGCTGTAGGTTTTTCATAGATGGCTTTTATGATATTGAGGTATGTACCCTCTATCCCTATACTCTGAAGAGTTTTGATCAAGAAAGGATGCTGTACTTTGTCAAACGCTTTTTCTGCATCTATTGAGAGGATCATATGATTCTTGTTCTTTCTTTTGTTAATGTATTGTATCATGTTGATTGATTTGCGGATGTTGAACCAACCTTGCAGCCCAGGGATAAATCCCACTTGGTCGTGGTGAATAATCCTTTTAATGTACTGTTGGATCCTATTGGCTAGTATTTTGGTGAGAATTTTTGCATCCATGTTCATCAGGGATATTGGTCTGTAATTCTCCTTTTGGATGGGGTCTTTGTCTGGTTTTGGGATCAAGGTAGTGATGGCCTCATAAAATGAGTTTGGAAGTTTTCCTTCCATTTCTAGTTTTTGGAACAGTTTCAGAAGAATAGGTATTAATTCTTCTTGAAATGTTTGGTAGAATTCCCCTGGGAAGCCATCTGGCCCTGGGCTTTTGTGTTTTGGGAGATTTTTGATGACTGCTTCTATTTCCTTAGTGGTTATAGGTCTGTTCAGGTGTTCTATTTCTTCCTGGTTCAGTTTTGGTTGTTGATACATCTCTAGGAATGCATCCATTTCTTCCAGGTTATCTAATTTGCTGGCATAGAGTTGCTCATAATATGTTCTTATAATTGTTTGTATTTCTTTGGTGTTGGTTGTGATTTCTCCTCTTTCATTCATGATTTTGTTGATTTGGGTCATTTCTCTTTTCTTTTTGATAAGTCTGGCCAGGGGTTTATCAATCTTGTTAATTCTTTCAAAGAACCAGCTCCTAGTTTCGTTGATCTGTTCTACTGGTCTTTCGGTTTCTATTTCATTGATTTCTGCTCTGATCTTTATTATTTCTCTTCTCCTGCTGGGTTTAGGCTTTATTTGCTGTTCTTTCTCCAGCTCCTTTAGGTGTAGGGTTAGGTTGTGTACTTGAGACCTTTCTTGTTTCTTGAGAAAGGCTTTTATTGCTATATACTTTCCTCTTAGGACTGCCTTTGCTGTATCCCAAAGATTTTGAATAGTTGTGTTTTCATTTTCATTGGTTTCCATGAATTTTTTAAATTCTTCTTTAATTTCCTGGTTGACCTATTCATTCTTCAGTAGGATGCTCTTTAGCCTCCATGTATTTGAGTTCATTCTGACTTTCCTCTTGTGATTGAGTTCTAGTTTCAAAGCATTGTGGTCTGAAAATAGGCAGGGAATGATCCCAATCTTTTGGTACCGGTTGAGACCTGATTTATGACCTAGGATGTGATCTATTCTGAAGAATGTTCCATGGGCACTAGAGAAGAATGTGTATTCCGTTGCTTTGGGATGGAATGTTCTGAATATGTCTGTGAAGTCCATTTGGTCCAGTGTGTCATTTAAAGCCTTTATTTCCTTGTTGATCTTTTGCTTAGACGATCTGTCCATTTCAGTGAGGGGGGTGTTAAAGTCCCTCACTATTATTGTGTTGTTGTCGATGTGTTTCTTTGCTTTTGTTATTAATTGCCTTATATAATTGGCTGCTCCCATGTTAGGGGCATAGATATTTACAGTTGTTAGATCTTCTTGTTGGATAGACCCTGTAAGTAGGATATAGTGTCCTTCCTCATCTCTTATTACAGTCTTTGGTTTAAAATCTAATTTGTCTGATATAAGGATTGCCACCCCAGCTTTCTTTTGGTGTCCATTAGCATGGTAAATGGTTTTCCACCCCCTCACTTTCAATCTGGGGGTGTCTTTGGGTCTAAAATGAGTCTCTTGCAGACAGCATATCGATGGGTCTTGTTTTTTAATCCAATCTGATAGCCTGTGTCTTTTGATTGGGGCATTTAGCCCATTTACATTCACGGTAACTATTGAAAGATAGGAATTTAGTGCCATTGTATTGCCTGTAAAGTGACTGTTATTGTATATTGTTTGTGTTCCTTTCTGGTCTATGTTGCTTTTAGGCTCTCTCTTTGCTTAGAGGACCCCTTTCAATATTTCTTGTAGGGCTGGTTTCGTGTTTGCAAATTCCTTTAGTTTTTGTTTGTCCTGGAAGCTTTTTATCTCTCCTTCAATTTTCAATGACAGCCTAGCTGGATATAGTATTCTTGGCTGCATATTTTTCTCATTTAGTGCTCTGAATATATCCTGCCAGTCCTTTCTGGCCTGCCAGGTCTCTGTGGATAAGTCTGTTGCCAATCTAATATTTCTACCATTGTAGGTTACAGATCTCTTCTCCCGAGCTGCTTTCAGGATTTTCTCTTTGTCTCTGAGACTCGTAAGTTTTACTACTAGATGTCGGGGTGTTGACCTATTTTTATTGATTTTGAGAGGGGTTCTCTGTGCTTCCTGGATTTTGATGCCTGTTTCCTTCCCCAAATTAGGGAAGTTCTCTGCTATAATTTGCTCCATTATACCTTCTGCCCCTCTCTCTCTTTCTTCTTCTTCTGGGATCCCAATTATTCTAATATTGTTTCGTCTTATGGTATCGTTTATCTCTCGAATTCTGCCCTCGTGATCCAGTAGTTGTTTATCTCTCTTTTTCTCAGCTTCTTTATTTTCCATCATTTGGTCTTCTATCTCACTGATTCTTTCTTCTGCCTCATTTATCCTAGCAGTTAGCGCCCCCATATTTGATTGCACCTCATTAATAGCCTTTTTGATTTCGACTTGGTTAGATTTTAGTTCTTTTATTTCTCCAGAAAGGGTTTCTCTAATAACTTCCATGCTTTTTTCAAGCCCAGCTAGTATCTTTAAAGTGATGATTCTGAACTCTAGATCTGACATTGTACTAATGTCGGTATTGAGTAGGTCCCTGGCAGTCGGTACTACCTCTTGTTCTTTTTGTTGAGGTGATTTTTTCCGTCTTGTCATTTTGTGCAGAGGAGAATAGATTAATGAGAGAACAAAATGCTAGCAGGGTAACAACGTCTCCAGAAAATATACTCTAAACAAATCAGAAAAGACCAGAAGCAGTGGGAAAAGAAAGGGAAAGAGAGAAAAAAGAAAAAGAAGGAAAAAAAGAAAAAAGATAAAGATAAAGATAAAAACAAACAAAAACAAAACAAAACAAAAACAGAATGTGATCAAATATGATGAGGCTGGTTTATAGATCAGTGCCACACAGTAGATTTTGGGTGTATTT
This sequence comes from Phoca vitulina, assembly GCF_004348235.1. Lineage (NCBI taxonomy): Eukaryota > Metazoa > Chordata > Mammalia > Carnivora > Phocidae > Phoca > Phoca vitulina. The sequence continues at coordinate 9,055,844 of NW_022589756.1, forward strand.
TGGTCTGTTAAAAGAAAGTGCCTCCCAAAATTTTAAAGAAAGAAAAACTTATATATGTACAAAAATAAGGGTTAAGGGTTGATATGATGAAGGGATAGAATATGACTGTAAAGATGGAAATTATAAAAAATTTTATAAAAGGAATTGATAAGTTGTTTGAAAAAAGAAAGAAAAGGATTTAAAAAAAAGAAAAAAGAAAAAAGGGAGAGAATGTGATCAGGCAGGGGAGTAGAAAAAAACCATACACTAGAGATTTAGAGTATATTTTGATCTGTTCGAAGAAACTATCTCAAAATTTTAAAGAGAGAACAACTTATATATATATATGCCAAAAATACGGGTAACTACTATGAAGGGATAGAATATGACTCTAAAAATGAAAAATAAAAATGTTTTTTTTTTTAAAAAGGGATTGATAAGATGTTGGTTGAAAAAGGGAAAAAGAAAAATTCAAAAAAAAAAGAAAAAAAGTTAAAAAAAATAATTTACTTTGAAAGACTAAAGAATCATGGTAAAAAAGCCATGGATTCTATGTGCAGTATTCCCCTAGCGCTGGAGTTCTGCCGTTCTCACTGATCGGTAAACCTGGTCTTGGCTGGCTGTTCTCGCTGATCTTCTCGGGGAGGGGCCTGTTGCCGTGGTTCCCAAATGTCTTTGCCGGAGGCAGAATTGCCCCGCCCTTGCCGGTCCGGGCTAAGTAATCTGCTCGGGTTTGCTCTCGGGAGCTTTTGTTCCCTGCAAGCTTTCCGTACAGCTTTGGAGGCGGAGAGTGAAAATGGCGGCCTCCCAGTCTCCGCCCCGGAGGAGCCGAGAACTCGGGGCCCAGCTCCTCAGTGCGCCCCCAGAGAAAAGCAGTCAATCACTCCCGTCTCCCCAGTCTCCGGCCGCACTCCGTGCTCACCCGGCCTGTGACCGCGCGTTTCTGTCTCTGGCACCCAACCCCGTGTGGAGTCTCCAAACCCAGCAGATCCCTGCGGTGCGCTCCCGCGCCGCTCCTCCCCGGGGGAAGAAGGTGAGTCTCCCCGGATCTGCCGCTTGTTGGGTCCCTGCTGGAGGAGCAGTGGCCCGACTGTGCCGCGGATCACGGTCTATGACAATCCCGAGCTGAGAGCCCGCACCTCGGCTCCGTCTCTGCAGCCGGCTTCCCTGCTCCGATCCCTGGGAGCTCTGCCGCACTCAGGCACCCCCGGTCTTTCTGTGACCCTGAGGGTCCTGAGACCACACTGTCCCACGAGGGTTCCAGCCCCCACTTAGCCACCGGAGTGACATCCCTCAGCGGAGCAGACTTCTAAAAGTTCCGATTTTGTGCTCCATGGCTCTATCACTTGCCAGAAGCGGCTGACGGAGGCCCCTCCCCCGCCGTCTATCCTCCCGAATATCGCCTCGGATTCACCTCTCCGCACGTCCTACCTTCCAGAAAGTGGTTGCTTTTCTGTTCAGAGAGTTGTTGCTCTTCTTTTCTTCTATCTCCTGTTGAGTTTGTAGGTGTTCAGAATGGTTTGATCCCTATCCAGCTGAATTCCTTAGAGGAGACGAAATCCAGGTCTCCTACTCCTCCGCCATCTTGCTCCGCCCCAAATTTTTTTAATTCTTTAATTTCCTGGTTGACCCATTCATTCTTCAGTAGGATGTTCTTTAGCCTCCATGTATTTGAGTTCTTTCCATATTTCCTCTTGTGATTGAGTTCAAGTTTCAAAGCACTGTGTTCTAAAAATATGCAGGGAATGATCCCAATCTTTTGGTACCAGTGAGACCTGATGTGTGACCCAGTATGTGATCTATTCTGGATAATGTTCCATGTTCACTTGAGAAGAATGTGTATTCTCTTGCTTTAGGATGGAATGCTCTGAATATATCTGTGAAGTCCATCTGGTCCAGTGTATCATTCAAAGCCCTTGTTTCCTTGGTGATCTTCTGCTTAGATGATCTGTCCATTGCAGTGAGTGGGTTGTTAAAGTCCCCTACTATTATTGTATTATTATCGATGTGTTTCTTTAATTTTGTTATTAATTGGTTTATGTAATTAACTGGTCCCATGTTAGGGACATAAGTATTTACAATTGTTAGATCTTTTTGTTAGACCCTTTAAGTATGATATAGTGACTTTCCTCATCTCTTACTATAGTCTTTGGTTTAAAATTTAATTTGTCTGATGTAAGGATTGCCACCCCAGCTTTCTTTTGGTGTCCATTAGCATGATAAATGGTTTTCCACCCCCTCACTTTCAATCTGGAGGTGTCTTTGGGTCTAAAATGAGTCTCTTGCAGACAGCATATCGATGGGTCTTGTTTTTTTATCCAATCTGATACACTTGTTTCCAAATATTTTCTCCCATTCTGTGGGTGGTCTTTTCATATTCTCAATGATGACCTTTGGAACATGCAAGCTTTTAATTTTCATGAAGTCCAATTTATTTTCTCATCTGTTGCTTGTACCTTTATTGTCTTATCTAAGAAAGCTGTGTCTAAATCAAAGCACAATATTTATTTCTGTGTTTTTTTCTAAGCATTTTATACTTTTAACTCTTACATTTAGGTCTTTGATCCATTAGAGTTAATTTTTGCATATGATGTGAGGTAGGGAACCTACATCATTCTTTTGCATGTAGATATCCAGTTGTCCCAGCACTGTTGAAAGAACTATTCTTTTCCCATTGATTAATCTTGGTACCCTTGTCAAAAATCAATTGACTCTAAATCTGAGGGGACTTCAGTTCTGTTTTATTCCATTGATCTGTATACCACACTGTTATGATAGTGTTTTATTATAGTAAATTTTGAAACCTGGAAATAGGAGTTTTCCACTTTCTTCTTTTTGAAGATTGTTTCAGCTATTCTGGATCCTTTGTATTTCCATATGAATTTTAGGATCAGCTTGTCAACTTCTGCTAAGAAGCCAGTCGTAATTTTGGTGGGAAATCCTAAAATCTTGAATATGAATTATAAATAACAATGTGATTTTGTTGTAGTGTCTCTTGAAAAAAAGGAGGAGTGTACTTTTCATCTTTACTTACTCAAAAAGCCCATAGACAATGATCATCCTAGTAGAAATTAGCAGGCCTGGGGCCCAGGTTGTAGTCATAGGTACCATTAGCACTCCTTGGAGAAATGTCTGATTCTAAACTTGGGATAAGGAATATACACGATAAAACGAGGGATCTTATTAAAGCAAGAACGACATTATAGATAGGTGAGTGATATCAAAAGGACTCAGGAGCTAACTTGAAGAGGCCCCCCCTTTCCAAAGACGGGGATAATTTGAACATTAGTAATAATACCAGTGGTAATAGATTGAAGCCCAGCAAACTTATTAAAAATCTATATGTAATAAAGATACTAAAAAAAAAGTATTGGTCACACCTAAAGAATGTTAGAGAACCAACTAAATATTTAAAAGTGGTAAAAGGAAAGAACTGAGCATTTAACTTGTGTTTTGCATATGAACTTTATCTCTGATGAACCAAAAAGGCTTTCTTTAATGAAGGGTCCCGACTAATAAATGAAAAAGGAATAATATAATTAGAATGTCATCACTTTGTAAACACCTAATGAAATAATAGATATGACACGATTATGAATAGCTGCTAAGAAAGACAGACAACCAGGCATTATGTATCTCTTGGAGGTTGTAAATACCACCACCCACATAGAGTATTTTTCTAACAAAATCAGATTGAATCAAATCAAGCCTCTAGGTCCAGTTCCAGGTTTGTAGGAAATATGGAACAAAGTTCTGTTAAATGATACTACAGGGAATTCAGGTCAACAAGGTCCATGATGTGAGAGACTTTAAGAATATAAGAACTAAGATTCTTCAAGTTTTTTTTAATATATTAGCCAATTGAGGAAATTTGAACACTGTATAAATGATGATTCTTGTTTCAGTTAATGATAGTGGTTGCTTATATGTAAGTGGTGCTATATTTATAAAAATTAGAGTTCTTGTCTTTTAGAAATATGTACTGAAATATATAATATGATGAAATGATATGTTATCTTGGGTTTACTTCAAAGTAACACAAAGTGGAAAGGCAGAGGCAAGGGTGTGGATAAAACAAGAGTGGTATCTGTAACTTGATGGTTTCTGTAGTCTGGTAATGTTTACTTGGGGATTCATGGTACAATTTTCTCTGCTTTTGTATATATATTATATGTGTGTTAAGGATCTAAATTTTGGATCAAATTACGTGGAATTATGAGAAATGAAAAGTCTTCCTTATCACAAAAACTCAGCTACACAATATTATCTAATAATAGCATTTTCTTAACAAGTAAATGAGTATCACTCTACAATGCGATCGTGAGCATAAATAGTTCCTGCAGTCTTGGAGTTTACAATCAAGTTGGAGAGGCAGACATTAATCAGATAATCACAAAAATCAAGGTAAAATTGCAATGGTAATATATGTATGAAAGGAAAGGTTCACGGGACTGTGACATCTTATAATAGGGGATGTGGTGAGAGTTACTTAGGTAAAAGGAAAGTGCAAGTGTTGCAGGTAGAGAGGAGAGCTGTAGTCAACTAGAACTGCACTGTCTGATGCTGCGGCGATGTGTGGCTATTTAAATTTAAATTACTTAAAATGAAATAAAATTTAAAATTCAGTTCCTCAGTCACACTAGCCACATTTTAAGTGTCCAGTCGTCATGTATGGCTACTGACCATAGTTTTAGACAGTATTTCTATCACAGAAAATTGTATATGGAATATTTCTATCATTGCAGAAAATTTTATTAGACAGCTCTGGTACAGAACAACTGTATCTCATCCCCAGTAGAAAAATTAGTGGTTATATTTGCCCCATAATGATTTGTTTTTGTTTTTTCCTTTACTCAAAATCATAAGGCAAATACATATATAAATTAAAAACCAAACATTAAATCCACTGAAATATTTTAGAAAATTTTCCATACGACAGTGAGAGAAACAGATAAATATTTCACTAGTTGCCATATCAAAATTACTTTACTTCTGCATCCTTTCCCACATCTAGCCCTGCTTTTCAGAATATAAGATTTGATAATTTATTATTTATAATGACTGGGTTTTTCTTTAATTAGCATTAATTCACTCATTCATTCATTTATTCATTTACCTGTTTATCAAATGTATTTTTACACACTGCCTTTGGTGGCTGTGTCTTTTGAGTCTCTTAATTTGTAACAGTTCCTTACCCACACAGAACCATTTTGTTCATGCTGTTTATTTGTTAAAGACACTAAGGCATTTGTCATGTTGAATTTCCCACATTTTAGATTTGGCCAGTTACATCCTCATATGTGTCTCTTAACATGACCTCATATTTTCTGTAGATTGGTAGTTAGATCTAGAGTCCTCATTAGATTCTAGTTCAGCTCTTTTGGCACATAACTGCTACTTTGTGCACATTATATCAGGTTGTCCCATTTTTAGTAACTATAAGATTAATCATGGGATTCAGTGCTATCATCTTGATCCACTTATTAGAAAGTTCCCCATTTAGTGAATAGTTTGAGGGCGGTGATTCTTAACTTTGGCTGCATATGAGGATCACCTGGGAGCTTTTAAAAATATCAACGAAACATTACCCTTGACCAAGTGAAACATAAGGTAAAGGTATATTTGAAAAGTTCCCAAGTGATTTTAAAGTACAGCCAGGATTGAGAACCACTGTTTTTATCATCCACTGATGATTTTTTTCCTAGTCACTTTTTTGTTTTGTAACGGTTACATTCCAATTTTTTTCATTTCTTCTGCATTAATCAGCTGGAATTCCTCTATAAATAAGAACTTTACCTCCTCAACTCTTTAGTTACCCTGAAATATAGTCCCTCACAAACTTGGCAGGGAGCACTATCATATAAGCAATTATAGAACTGAGGAATAAATGCTGTTATGAAGATGGGTACTTGAGTTTATGGGTCCATGAGATGTAAACAAACAGAGGAAAGAATAAGACTTTAACAAAATGATGACATTCTGGCTGCATTTTGATGGATGATATGAGTTCACTAATTAGAGAATCAGAAAAAGAATGTTACAGATTATCACGAAGTTCTTTGTGGCAGAACATAGGGTTTTTCATTAAGAACATCTCTACTTGCTTATACAGGACTTAGTCATACTGTGCATGCTATAATTAAATAAGTACCGTGCTTAATTATGCCACAGATTTGGTGTTCAGGCTTTTTCATAAAGGAGATTGTACCTGATCAGATTGGTCCATTAGGTAATATTAGTGGGAGTATGGAAGATAAGCAAGAAATCAGCCAATCAAGTATGTATTTGAACACATATACCAGATGCCTAGAGCCAAGGGAAAATAAATTTAAAATAAATATAAGCTGTAGTATTTGCCCTCATACGTCTTAAGGTAGTAATAACTTACATTTGAGTAGGAATTTACAGTTTGTATATAATTATTGATCTTATTGATAATTATTCTCTATGACAATTGACCTTCAAAATTTTATAGTGTATATATTTTATTATTTACAGTTTATAGATAACAGCCTCAGAGAAAGGAATTGACCATGACTAGCCCACATGTAAATGGATTGGAAGAGGGATAAGTGGAAGCCAGCTAGGAGGCTGTTAGAGTAATCTATGCATGAATAATGAGGGCCCCAACTGTAATATCAAAGCAAAGAGAAACAAAATGGATAGCAGGTAATAGGTATCAGAAAAAATATGAAGAAAAGAACAGCCTAACCTAGTTACAGATGGAACATAGAGATGGCAAAGCAGAAAGTGTAAAAGAGAGCTTAACACTGGTGATGTTCATAGAGCATTCCTGTGGGAGACAGTATCTGTACCATTAGAAAATAGTTTGACTTTGGACAAATCATTCAACATCTCTTAACCCCAATTGCAATATTTAAAAAAGAAGAGTTAAGTATTATGATATAGTAAAAAGTGGATGGACTTCAGTCATATAGACTTACTATTTAGTCCCAGCTTCATCTTAATGTTAATCCTTGAGAATTTCAGTTTTCTGTAAAATGGAGATGTTACTTTGAGAAGAGTTGTATGAGATCATGTATGTAAAACACACAGTAGAATGCCTTTCTCATAAACTGTGGTGAGCCAGTATTCTTTTTCCATTAAAGTTCTTTCTACTTTGCTTTGACCGTGAACTCATTTCAGGATGTTAGGAGATCTCAGTGTCTTTAGAAATGGAGACTTAAGAGGCATCATTATATTAGGTACAGTTAAAGCCACGAGTATGAATGAACCCTAGTCAAATCTATCTCTTGCACTTTGGCTTATACTGTTTCTGCATTTTTGCAGCTAAATATGGCTGGAGAAAAATTTAAAACCCTGCAGACTGATCTCATTTTTTGCCAGACAATCATACTATACCCACCTGGTTCAGTCTTTCCCAGTCTCCCAAAGAATTATTTCACACTTTGTTCTCTCTGTGAACTCCCATCGTCATTCCCATGATGATGTGCTTCCTGTATTAAATGAGGAGAGTGAAGTGCTCATAGGTCCACTAACATGTATAGGTTTGAAATTTTCCATAATCAAAAAGATTGTTGTTATAATTGTTTAAGGAGGACCTGACTGGATTTACATGAATAAAATAGAATTAGATAATTGACTACTATTTATTCATTCAGTCATTTATTTATATAGCATCTGCTCTGTGCTGGCACTGAGGTAGGCTTACCTCCAGTAGTTTACATATTCATAAGGGCAGAAAATATCATCTATGTCGTATGTCAGAAATAGCTGCATGTGTAAATAATGTAATGTCAGACTCAAATGTGTTTTTTATTCAGCAAACCTAATCATCCTTTTGTTCATTCGTTCAACAACGTTCTTAGTAGGTATGAGGCAAAGTGCTGGGGATGGAGAAAGGTACTTTCAGGTGACAGGAGTTAGAGGGTCGATGAACCTACTTGACTTGAAACATCTTTAAAGTTTATGGTCAGAAGTGTTGGAGGCTTTATGGCCTAGGAGCAAAGCTTCTAATGTACTCTTTCCTTTTTTTCCTTTCCTTTACCTTTCAGCAATTTGGGCAGGGTATTCTTTTAGCTGTGGAAACAGGTGTGGCTCTGGAGTGTTGAGTATGACCGGGACACAAAAGAATGAGACCTGGCTATGCCTTCTGGCTTCAAGGGAGATAGATAAAAGAACACTTCAAATCTCCTTATGTAGGTTTTTCAGCCCAATTACGCAAGATAGAAAGAGAAGCAACAACTTGGAGAAGACTTCAGATACAGGAATAAATATAAGAGTACCTGGCTGTGACAGGTAGAAGCAGTAGTATATAGTGGTTAAGAGTAGTAGTTTTGGAGCCAGATCTGTGTATATAGGGTACTTATTGCTGTTAATTTTCATCAACGTAGCTGAATGATGAATCTGTTTCTGGGTATGTCCAGGAAAATGGAGGCAAAATGAATACCTCTGTGTGTGTTTGTAATTAAAATTATTGTATGTTTTATTTTTTTATGGAAACAGTATACCTATACTATGTTTTTTGCTCCTCTTAATTCTTTCCATGTTCATCTTAAGTGAGCAACATAAAACAGAATCATTACTAAAGCCCAGAACCCTCTGAAATTATCAGGAAAACATTTTTTGTTGTTGTTTAACTTTGTCAGTCTCCAAAATCAACTTTTAAAAATAAACCCAAAATATTCTCCCCAACAGGAAAGAATCAGTATTAAAAATTTTAGCTTGAGAGTGTCTCTTCCCCCACAATTTAAGCATCTAAAAATAGCTTCTTAGGATAAAAGTACCTCTTCATGAGCAAAAATAGCATCACAACCACAATACTATAACAAACCAAAATTAAATCATAGCTCTAAATTTGGTGTCACTGCTGTTAACCTGACATGTTATACAGCCTGAATATATAATCTGAATTAGAGACATGGGTCTAGTACACAAATTTTATATAAGTGTGTTATACATCCTGGTAGAATCAGCATAGAAGAGACAAATCAGTTTGTAAAGTGTGTTTCTAGAATGTTGCTTGAGGCTTCTGTAATTTAATTCTCTTGTATTTACTGCATTTTGGAACTCTTCCCAGGACAGTTTATTAGTACTTGGATTTTGGTTTCAGTCTCTTTGCTTTCTCCTTTTTACTTTTAATTTTTTCAGGGAATACTTGGACTGTGAAGGTTAAGAAGACCAATAGTTCCAGAAACTAAATTCTATATTTAACTGCAGACTGGGTGTGGCTCAGACAACTGCAATGCAAGCCTGCTAGTGTTTTGCCAGTCATCAAAACCCTGACCTGCAGGGAACATTCCTTTTCCTAGTCTTCTGACTTTGAAATATGCTGAATTATGATGATATGATGACACATAGTATACACTTTGTGTGTGTGTGTAAAGTAAAGAGGAAAGAGTCTCATAGGCTCATACCTGAAGTGGCTCTGGAAGATCTGTTTCTTCTGTGTTCTTTTATAGTAATCTCTAAATGATATTAACCCACCCAGATTTCATGGTGCCGCTTCCCATCATTCTTTTTATTACTTTTAATTATCACTGTGTGATTTAAAAAATTTTTACGCAGGAAGTCTTTTCCACTTCAGCTCCTATTTCATGAAGCCATATTTTCTTTTAATGTTGTTTTCTTCTTGTTTTGCATAATATAGTATAGTTGTTAGTATAGTATAGTTTGAGACCTTCTTATTTACCATAAAAAAATGGAGAAATAACTGCTTGTTCTCCTAGTAACTTTCCCCCCTTAAAAAAAAAAATCCAAAAAATCCACTCTATCTCTTGAACAGAATCCTGTTACTTTGTAAAATGGAAAAATAATCACCTTTTTCTTTCTTAGCAGTATCCTTCTGTATTATTTTGTGTAGTGTCCCAATATTACTTGGTATCATTCATACTAAACAGAAATCTATGGAGTAAGAGACACTGCTCATTTCAGTAAGATACACCTAGCCAGAAAAAAATTGGGGCAGAAATGCTTAGAATGCTTTCCTAATACTGCTCTTCTGAGAGATTGAGACCTATCTAGATGTTTCTTTGAATGACTGCTTGTATCATATGAACAATAAAGGGACTAATTTGCCTCAGTTGTACAAAAATATATAAATTGCATCTGCTGACCATTGATTTAGTTTAAGCAGCATTTAAGCTAAGAACCTTCCTTTGATTTTATTTACCTATATTTGGTTACTATTTCTGTAGAGAATAAGGAAGAGACCCTAAAAATAATCCAGTTCAAATAGTTTATTTTTTACACCAAGAACCTATAGTTAATTAACCAAGAGGTTAATGAACTTGGCTATACTCACAGAAGAAATGAGATTAAGTTGTTCATTTTGAATCCATAGCCATGTGAACCATATAATGATTTTTTCTAAAGATTTTATTTTATTTAAGAGAGAGAGAGAGCACAAGAGGGGGTAGGGTCAGAGGGAGAAGCAGACTCCCCGCTGAGCAGGGAGCCCAATGCGGGACTCAATCCCAGGACTCTGGGATCATGACCTGAGCCGAAGGCAGTCACTTAACCAACTGAGCCACCCAGGCACCCCTGATTTCTAAGAAGTATATTCATTGAAATTCTCAGCCCTTTCTTTTTTCTTTTTTAGAGTTTATTTATTTACTTACTTAAGTAATCTCTACATCTAATGTGGGGCTCAAACTCATGACCCTGAGATCAAGAGCTGCATGTTCTTCCGACTGAGCCAGCCAGGCACCCCTCAGCCCTTTCTTTCTATCCTCTTTAGTTTTATTTGATAAACATTTATTGAGTGTCTACTGTATGCTAAGCTGCATGCCAAGAATTGGGATGCAAAGATGAGTAAAACAAAAGTCCCCTTACTGCATTTCACTGAATTTCTTCTTGTCTGTGCTTCTTTATTCATCACTTATTTCTCTCATGCCCTGTAAGTATTCCTTTTTCCCCTCCCTTATACTTTCTTTTCTTTTAAGCACACCTCTACCATCATACCTCTGTTCTTAGTTGCTTCTTAGTTGATCATAATGTGAATTGATGTATATGCTTTAGTATTTCCTACACTTATTGGATAAAGTATACTCCTATTTCATTTAAAAAGCAAATTGGTCAGGGCACCTAGGTGGCTCAGTCAGTTAATGATCTGGCTCAGGTCATTATCTTGATTTTGGCTCAGGTCATGATCTCAGGGTCGTGGGATTGAGCCCCATGTCAGGCTCCATGCTCAGCTCAGAGTCTGCTGGTCCCTCTCCCTCGACTCCCCCTCCCCCCATACTGGCTCTCTCTTTCTAGGATAAATAAATAAAATCTTAAAAAATAAAAAGCAAATTAGTAGTTATATTTTTCAAAAAGTTAGTGTTATATAATTTTCAAGGATCTTTCAAGGTCTCAAATTGTATTGCTGTGTGATTCTAATTTCTTGTTTTGTCTGGAGTCTTTGTTCTCTCTTAGACCCAGTGGCTTGTGATAGGAAAATACTTCCCATCCTAGAATTAAATCTTTGGAAAATAATTGATGCTCAGCATAACAATACAAATAGACTAAGTTCAAAGAACTAAATCACCAACTAAGTTCTGTCAGAAGACCAGTTATCTCCATATTATGTATCTCCACATAATCTATCTCAGTATCTTGGGGCACCTGGGTGGCTCAGTCGGTTGAGCGTCAGACTCCTGATTTTGGCTTAGGTCATGATCTCAGGGATTGAGCCCTGCGTGGGGCTCAGTGCTCAGTGGGGAGTCTGCTTGAAATTCTCTCTCTCCCTCTCCCCCTCTCCTGGCTCATGCGCACACTCTCTCTCTCTCTCTCCCCCCCCCCCCCTCAAATAAATAAATAAATATTTTAAAAAATATGTCTATCTCAGTTCCTTGTTTGGCAATCACCTTGTATTCTGATCTGTTGATTTCTATGTTCATATATTAAAGTAATGAAATACCTTAGGGGTATTGCAACCTGGAAATGCAAAGAGATCACTGTTCACCTACATTTTATGAGTTTAGGTAGTGAGGATTACTTCCTTCTTCTTTATAAAAATGAGAAAACAAAAAATGTTCTCACTGCTTAGAAGAAATTTGCTTCTATTTTTCATTTTATCTCTAAGAGTAAAACTTCCTTCAAGTACTTTACATTTGCATAGAAACTTACATCCCATTTTCTTCTTTGTTATCTTGCTGCTGAATTAAGAGAATTCATGTGAGAATATCTTCTTCACATCTAGGACCAAAGAAGACATGTGTCTGAGCAAGATAGTGATCATAGCCATGATAGCTTCTTAGGAAGTGGCTGAGTCAGTAATGATCAGTCTGTTAAGTGGAATATCATGATAGAATGACAGATGTGGCCTATGTAAATTCAAACAAAAATGTGAGTAAAATAATGTCAAGCAATAAAAGAAAAATCGCATTATAACAATACTGTAAAAAAGTCAAATATACAAAGATAAAGATTGGGAGAGGTAATAAAACTTCTCAATAAATGATTTCCCCCAAATGTTGAATAGTTGTACATTTTATGATACTTTTTGTCCTTTGTTTCTGATAAATACAATGGTTAAGAACACAGATTTGTGTTCCAGGGTTTCAGTCCTGGCTGTCTTACTCACTAGCTATATATATATCCTCAGGCAATTCCTTGCTATAAAACGACTATAATAATCATACCTATCTTATAGGAGTGTTGTGATTTAATGCTAAATGACAGCGCATGTAAAGTACGAAGAATGGCATAGGAGACACATGTTTAATATATGCCTCCTACTCCTAAATACTCAGTACAGAAATATTAAACAAGTAAGAACGTTCAAAAAGAATTTTGACTGTCTTCAAATGGAATTTTCTGAAGTTATTTTTTTGTATTCCTAAGCTTCAGTCAATAAAAGTCTATTTAGCATTTCTTTACTCAAAAGAAAGTTATTCATCATCTGTGTGCCAAGCACTATAACCAGTGAGTGTTGAAACATATTTAAACATCTTTAAAGATGGGGTATTACTCCAGGAGGCCTCAGTCTACTGGGGGGAGTCAGGCCAAAAAAAAAAAAAAAACAACTAATGGAAGAGATAGGTACCAAGCGCAGTAGGACAGAGGAGAATGGCAACACTGAGGTGACAGTCAAGCAGGGTCCTGTAAAAGGAGTATGATTTGGATGGGTTGGGAAGAGGAAGAAAAGCGTTCTCAGCAAAGGCACAAAGGCATGAAAAATTAGGTAACTGGAATGTATGGTCGGTCAGTCAGGCAGGAAGTGAGGCTGGAAGTGGGTTGTATCCAGATTGTGGAAAACCCTTGAATTGCAAGTTGCAACATTTGTCTCTCTCAAAGCAGTCATATTTGCATCCATGCCAAAGTATGATGGTTCTAATAATTGGGGGGAAAATCTCTTAATCCATTTTCTAGGTTGGTGGTACCATTTTCCTCCCACATATAAAGCATCAGTAGTAAAACTTTTCTGACAGGAACTCAAATTATTTTCAGGGTGGCAGCAGATCTTGTGTCTAATGTTTGTGAAACATCCTAGGAATTAAAAAATTGAAACTGTTTTGAAGTATCTTCTCAGCCTTCCTTTTTAAAAATAAGAGCCTAAATCATACTCCCTTTTCTATGTGTTCAAGGAAATATGTTGAAATTCCAGCTGTTCAGTTTTTTTAAAAGAAATCTTTTGGCCCATTTTTCCCCTGCCAACTTGCATTATAAAAGTAGATTGTCATAAAATTATAAAATCCAATTTTTCTACTGACTTCTGTTAAAGAAGAAAATTTGGGCCATATCTTTACCAGAATGAATTATTTCACTGTCCAATAAGTAAATTTTACCCAGTACTAAAGTGATGAAGTTTATGTGCTCCTGCAGGCTAGAGTTTGGTTATATTTAGCTGGCTCCTAGGCTAGCACAGTGCTATATGAAATCTAACATCAGTGTTGCTTGAACTTGATTGAATTGAATATTTAAGGAGACTGTACAACTTTAACCTAATTAGAAAATGCTATCTCCCTGTATCCCATGTGAGACATATTAGGCTCAAAATAGGGAATAGAATGATACAATATTTCCTAATTTTGTTAAAGTTGTAAGGCCTTCAATTCAATTCTATAATGAATAATAATTTGATGATTTAAAGTGATCCAATCAAAATGACTCAAAAACAGCAGAAAAATGACTTTCCAGTGCCTCAATGTCATTTTTCCTTAGCCTGATCATTGTGCCACTGCCCCCCCCCCACACACACACACAAAAACCACTTTGTGGGAATAGAGATGAGTCCCGTAAAATTGAATGTTTGTTCTGGTCTGTAATGAATGAGGACCTAAAATATATGTACTCTGCCCTCCCTTAGGTTGTCTTGCCATCACTGCAACCCCTGGCAAGCTGGCTTTCCTTTCCCTCACTTCTGATGTCATTGCTGTTCTAGGATGGAAAATGCTGCAAGAATACACTATAAATTTTGGAATTAATGGATGCTGGAAGTTGAATTTTAAAAAGAGTTCAACTCTTTCATACTTCTTATGGAATGATTCGGGTAGAACATAATGAACCACACCTCCTGTATCTCTGCAAATAGAAGGAAGTTCTTAACATTTATATAAGACAGCAGGAGCCTGGACATGACCTCATTTCAATCCATTAGACTATTTGAGGAAAAAAACAACAAAACTTTCCCACTTATTGACAGGTAAAGTTATCCCAATCCATTTCTCATAGCCAGTAAGAAGATGAACTGTCCTTAAATGCATTTTAAAATTGGCAAATTATGCTTCCTGGTTCCTTTTTGGTCAAACAGAAATAGCCAAAAGAAATTATCACAATGTTTTTGAGGCAGATTAAAAATTCTCCCCATCCTCATATAGATTTGCCAGTAGTTTCATTTTGTACAAATAGCAAACCCCTCATTTCTCTAATCCCTTAACCAATGAAACAGGATAAAGACCCCATGTTCTTCATTCTGTTCTGTGGCCACAGCTTACAAAGAAATGAAGTATAGTTTGGGAAATATTGGTGTTATATGTAATGAATCACCAATGAAGATACGATTCATCCCAGAAGCAGAATTATAAACATATTATAAACATTAATATTGTCGGAGACCAATTTATAGACTAACTGAAAAATCTTCGCAGAAAACTAGTGAGCATTTTCTTTTTTAAACTCAACAAAGTTACTGAGGTTCTACTTAGTACCACTCATTGTAGTAGACACTGACGGATACAGTAATTAACAAGACAGATGTGGTCCTGGCCCTTATAATAGTACATTAGGAAATCATTATTGATAGACTAAACATTCACAGCATGTACCAAGGTTTGCATATGTGTTTGATGTTTGAAGATCTTAGAATAGTAGAATATGAACTTGGTGGGTAAATATTCTATTTCTGTTTTAGTTGCCTTTTGGTTAAGGAAGTCTGAATGGACTGTGTAATTTCAGGAATAGAAAGTATCTAAAAATGGTCTTTATAGTTTGAAAACCTGTATATCATAGAAATCCCAATCATAATAGTGCCTCATCCAAATATTATATATTATTGGTTCCTACTCTGACATGTCATTCACTAAAAGGTCAAAAGGTCAGACTAATGTATAGTCGTAACCATTTTGAGACTATCCTATAATTATCATCTTTATAGGAATAGAAACTATAATTTGTCACCAAAACATCTTCCTTGGAATATGACTATACCCCACCCAGATTTGCTCTGTGGTATTACTATGAAGGAATTTAACTTGTACACAATTGGTATGAGAACCTTTCAGCTCTGACATTAAAGTACAAGTTCTTTGTCAAGTGTTACCAAAATTAATTTGGCTTTTTTAGAGGCAATTAGAGTCATTTATCCTGAGTAGTTTGATTGACTCCCAATAAAAACAGCAAACCTATGACACAGGAAGTAGAAGATTAAGTTTTATACCCCTAAGTACAAGGTATTGTGTTTCTCCCTCTTCAGGGAGGTAGGAGGATAATCCCCAACCATTGAACCTCTGATTCTCTATGAAGAATCTATGCTGTTGTCTATGGTTGGTTTGCTATTTGTTCAGACCTCCCCCTGGGAGAGAACAAGTTTCTCATTTTAGATACAGACTATACCTTTTAGCAAGAAGTAATTGTTTTACAGGATAGTATTGATCATAAGAAAAACAGTGCAGGAGATAATAAATGGATTGATTTTATCAATCCTGTTCTGTTCATCTTCACTTTATAGTAAATTGTTGGCCGGAGGTGCCTGGCTGGCTCAGTCAGAAGAGCATGCAACTCTTGATCTCGGGGTCGTGAGTTTGAGCCCCATGTTGGGTGTAGAGATTACTTTAAAAAAATAAATAAACTTAAAAAAAAAAATACATTGTTGGTCGGTAGTGTCAGATTCTTAAGTAATCAGTTTATAATCAGTGCTTTATATTTAAAAATAGGCTCCCTGCCTTAGGACAACTTGTACACCAGGTGTAAGAAACTTCATCAGATCACCTTACAAGTCCCTTGTAAACGTACTTCCTACCAGCAGAGGCTGACAAAACAGGGAAAGGAGGCTAGAGCTGCTACCTGGCCAGAAGTGAAGCAGATGCAGCAAGGGGCACACCAGCTTCAGTGCCTTGACTTCCCTGCCTTCAGTGCCTTTGTGTGATCTGGCAGAAGCAGGTACCACAGTTTCCACTGGTATGAAATTCATGTAGTTATCACTCATATTTGGTAGTTTGATTAGGAAACTAGGAAATCCATGAACCAGCAAAACCAAACACTGCCCTCAAGTGCATGTCCTTTTTTCTTCCTTATTAAAATAAAACGGAGGGTTGAACAAACATTTAATGAATTCGGTGGTATGCAGCGAAGAGACAGGTTTCAAGAGAAATGCCGTTTCTCAGTTGTTTTTAAAGGTGGTTAGAATTTGTCAGTTTTACTGGTTTTGCCTGCCAACTCCAGAAAATTGTCTCCATTCTTTTCATGGTCTTCATAGAAAGACTTATGACTAAAAGGTAATCCATAGTAGAAGGAAAACTAACTCTACAATTGTCATGTAGTAATAAAACTCAACACTAAATCTCTACCGTGGTAGGACTTCATGTAGGGCTGTCTATTACTGGACAAGTAATAAGCCTATAGTAATAGGATAGAGTGTGCTAAAAAACTCAGCTCCTAAATTCAGTATTACCCTTGTACTTTGTTTTATCATTAAATGGTAAGTTACAGTTAGCATGCTACAAGTAAATAAAACATTTGGGAGATGAAAATTTTATGTTTTGGCACATTTCATACATGCTATCCATAATTCTCTCATATATGGATTTTTCTTTTTTAAGCAAGTAAAGAAAGGAATCTTACCATCTTGATAAGGACTTGGAAAGCTTTTGTCTGTGTGTGCTAGTGTCTGAGGAGGTACTACTAACTCTTCTATGTTAGATTAACTACATACATAGAATTTAAATGTGTATTGATGTTGTGTTTTGAGGGACAAGTCCCACAGTTGATTTAATTCTCCTCTGCCCAGGCAAAAAAGGTAGGTCAGCCTTGTGGTTGTCTCCAGAGCAATTAGATTTCCTTTGCCAGGAGGAAAGAGCCGCTAGGTGAGAGATAGCTATGGTCCTGGGGCTATCCTGGGTTTCTTACTGATGCTGTCACATCTTTGCTTCTAGGAGCACTTGTGAAATTCACAAGAGTTTGATTTAGATGATTCATTGCTACAGAAATTTGCACCTTAAAGGAAGTATGAAACAATACCAGGTCTTAACGGAATGATGACCATTCCTGTGAGGACTTCGAGCCAATGAACTAAGTCAGGAAACCTGAGATCTAGGTCGTGTGACCTTGAACAAGTCAAGTCTCCTCTCTCGCTCCTCATCCATAAAGTTCATGTCCTCATCTGCAAAATAAAGAGGGTGACTTGGTAATACTTCCTTATAGCTTAAAGTACTTTGATTCTTTGTCAGGATCTAGTCTGTCATATATCTAAATCCATGTGTAGGGAGTTCATGTTATGGGACTCCATTGCATTTATGAATTAGGATTCCAAAATTCAACTTTCGTATCTGAATGCTTTAATTTGTTCATAGGTTAATACTAATTTTTCCACTTTAAAGGCTTCTCTTTTCACAGGCTTTTCTATTCTGAAACGTTAACAAGCTGCAAAGCCATGAAAACTTACAGCTTCTTCTATAATAGAACTCATTTATATTTTAGCTTTCCCTTATAGTCACGGGAACCTTCCAAAAGCCTGATTTGGAGAGAGCTATTATTTAAGTCTGTAGAATTCCAAATGAACTCTTATTTATAAAAAATACATTAGTATGGAACATCTTTTGCTTGTTGTACTATAGTGTGTGTGCAAAACAAACATTCAAAGTGTAAATTTGTTGTTGCTGGAAAGCATTAAGATAAACCAAGAAAATTATTTAAAAATAATTTTATGCAACTTTATTTTGCTTGTGCTTTGAGACAGCAAACTTTATTTTCAAATAATGTTTTTTTAAATTACAAAATTAGCACATGCTTATTATATAAAATATGGAGAAATGTAAGGAAATATAAAGAAGAAAACTAAGATGCCACTTACCACCATTTAGAGATAATCATTAATGTTTTGTTGTATTTGTTTTCAGTCATTTTTCTGTTATGTATATATCTTTTCAAAGAAGGTTATACCAGATATGTAGCTTTATGTTTAATATCATTCATATGCTCTTTGAAAACATGATTTTAATGACTAAATCCATTTAAAATACATATATATAATTTATTATCCAGTCCCCTGCAGCTGGACATTTAGGTTGGTAACTGTATCTAATTCAGGTTCTGACTTCATAACTAGCTATGTTGCCAGTTTGTAGATAGATACAGGGATGGTGAAAGAGAGAAGAGTATTTTGAAAAGCAGTTATAAAATTAATGACAGATTTTTTGTAATATCACATAACTCTATTTTAGGTAACATTTTTAATTAGAAAATTAATAGTTACACATTGTAAACTGTTTAGAAAACACAGTTTATAAAAAAGAATTTTTTTTTTTTAAGATTTTATTTATTTATTTGACAGAGAGATAGCGAGAGCAGGAACACAAGCAGGGGGAGTGGGAGAGGGAGAAGCAGGCCTCCTGCCGAGCAGGGAGCCCAATGCGGGGCTCGATCCCAGGACCCTGGGATCATGACCTGAGCTGAAGGCAGACGCTTAACGACTGAGCCACCCAGGCGCCCCAAAAAGAAAATATTTCTATTCATAAATAACACTGAAAATATATAGATACATTTACGTTTAGTGTTTCTATGTATCTAGATATATATTTTTTAACATAATTACAATAAGGCATATATGGTTTTGTAACCTGCTTTTTTCCCCAACATTTCCTGTGGTATTAAGTACTCTTTGAAAATGTGATTTTTTGGGGACACCTGGGTGGCTCGGTCAGTTGGGCGGCTGCCTTCGGCTCAGGTCATGATCTCAGGGTCCCCACGTTGGGCTACCTGCTTGACGGGGAACCTGCTTCTCCCTCTGCCTGCCACTCCCCCTGCTTGTACTCTCACACTCTTTCGCTCTCTCTCTGGCAGATAGATAAAATCTTTGAAGATGAAAATGTGATTTTTTTAAATTGCTCCTTTCTTCTTCAAATAATTTATTTAACTATTATTACTTGGTTAGACATTTAAATCTTCCCAGTTCTGCCCTCTTAAATAGTATTGACATGACCACCTTTATACTTACCTTTTTTCTTAAGATACCATATTACCACGACCTCCCTCCAAAAGCTGAATTTATCCACATCACTAACAGTGGCCTTGAGCACATACTGCTCCTGTCACCAGCACCTGTCTTCCATGCATATTGTGATCTTTTTGGGGAGTGAAAATCAGCTTTGTTTTGCCTATTAATAGGTGAAAAGCAATGTTTTATTTTTGTCTACATTTAAACTTCTCTGATTATTAGTGAGGCTAAACATTTTTACATGTTTATTAATCATTCATACTTTGTGTCTACTTTTTCTTTTCACCATTTTTCTGTTGTGTATTCATGTTTTCTTATTGACTTGTATATTTAACTCTTTATAGAATGAGATCATTCATGCTTTATGCTATATATTTACATTTATTCGTAATTTATTTTATTTTTCATTTAAATACAGTTAAATCCATTGCTTTATTCTTATGCAACTACCTTCCATCATTTATGCTTCCTCGTTTGGATGTTTTCTTCTAGTTTTTTTTTTTTTTTTTTTTTAATGATTTCACTTTCACATTTCACCCTAATATATTGGGTCTATATAAGTTGAGGATCTAATTTGGCCTTATTTTCCAAATAGTCAATTTTCCCTTTCTCCTTTAAGATTCTTTCTTTCTTGCATATAAAGTTATTATATTTGTTGGTTCTATTGATCTCATCATCAATTCTTGAACCAGTTTTGATTATTAGAACTTTATAATTTCACAATATTTGACAAGATAGGCCCATCATTACTATTTGTTATCAAAATGTTCTTAGCCATTTACATCTTTTTTTCCTGGTGAACATTAAAATCATATTGTTGACTCATACCACTCCCACTGAGAAAAAGGAGAGAAGAAAAAAATGTGTGTGTGTTTTAAGTGCATTAAACTTAAAGATTCATTTCAGAAGAAATGACAGTGTCATATTATTCATTCTTATCTAGCAATGTGTTATATGCCTCTCCATTTCTTATGTCTTTTTAATACCTCAGCAAAGTGAGTACAATTTTTTAGTTTTTTATGCAGTTTTTATATTTTTCTCATAAGCTATTTTTATTTTTATCATTTTTCTTGCTTTCTTAAATAGATGCCTTTTTTCTGTTAGATCACATCAAACGGGTTATTTCTGATACATGGGAAAGTTTTGATATTTTTTCTACTTAGTACCCAACCATCTAATTATTTCTGAGGCATTTTCAATTTTTCCCTTGGCTTTCTTGATATAGTATAATATGCCAACGATAATTTTGTGGCCCTTCTTCCCAATATGTTTCTTAATTTTGTTTCATGTCTTATTGTACTCACTAGTACTTTCAGGAAAACATTAAATTGTAGCCAGAGAAAAAATTGTATTGAGGCTATGGGCTCTCTTGTCTTGTTTCTGATTTAATGAGTTGCTGCTAGCATTTTATCATTTTATTATTAATGTTATCACTCAGTTTTCCTAATATTTTATTGTGAAAAATTTCAAACATACAGCAGAGTTGAAAGAATTTTATAGTTACCACTTAGATTCTACCATTAACATTTTACTAAAAATACTTGTTTTATTACACATCTCTTAGCAGATTTTTAAAAATCAGCACTGCACTAATTGTTGAAGATGCAGGTGAATATGGCAGTCTCTTAGCCTTGTTTGTTATCAAGAAGTGGCCAGTCTAAAAACTTTCAATAAAGCTTTGAAATGGGAGCTTATAATGAAAACTGTTCGACTTATTATGAAAACTGTTCCACTTATTATGAAAACCGTCGGAGTTCTCTCCGGCAGGTAGGAAACCAGGAGTTCTCAGCCTTTGCTGAGCATTAGAGCTCCCGAGGAGCTTACAGATATCCTGGTGCCCAGGTTACACCCGAGATCAATGAAATCAGCCCCTGTGCAGGTGGGACCGTGGCCCACACCCTAGGTGATTACAATATATGCCTCCAGCTGAGGCCCACTGGATTGCAGGATGAACGCTGGGAGAGTGTGTGTGAAGCTTGGTGTGGATGAAATGAGGAAG
This sequence comes from Phoca vitulina, assembly GCF_004348235.1. Taxonomy (NCBI): domain Eukaryota; kingdom Metazoa; phylum Chordata; class Mammalia; order Carnivora; family Phocidae; genus Phoca; species Phoca vitulina. The sequence continues at coordinate 9,077,419 of NW_022589756.1, forward strand.
GAGAGCAGTCCTTCCTGGCGCTACGTTGGGAAGTCAACTAAGTGGAAACTTGGAGTGTGGCTTGCAGAGTCTGCCTGGGGCAAGGGGCCCAATAGGGTCCAACACGGGGATCAAGGAAGCTCTATGCCCAGTGTGGGGCTTGAACTCAGGACCCCAAGATCAAGAGTCACGTGCTCTACCGACTGAGCCAGCCAAGCGTCCCTAGAGAGTTTTGAGTGTCATGTTCAAGATTCTCAGCGATGATTCATACCAAAGGAAGGAATGACCTGGTGAAACAGGGATGAGAAGTCTTTCGACCAAAGAGGTCACACTATCCCGCCTCCAGCCCAAAGTCGAGGAATATGTTGCTTTTTGGCTTTTTTCATTCCATCCTTTCTTCTTCTGGCTGCAAGCTTGTGACACACTGTATGCCTCTATAATAGGGGATTGTACTATTATTGCCCAATTAAAATTCGTTACACTAAAAAAAAAAATGAAAACTGCCAGTGTTAAGCATCAGAAGGGTAGCAGTCTAACTTGGATTACAGAGGAAAAAGAATTGAAGTTAGAATTTTTCAGTATTTGACCAGACTTTCTAGAGAAGAGAAAACCTTTGTTCAGCTAACAGACGACTTAAAAAAAAAAAAAAAAAAAAAAAAAACAGCTGCTGTTCCAGTCTACTTGCCGGGTGTATTTATTTCTGTAGTGAAATACAGTCCATCAAACTATGATAGTTGAGTCACATTAGCCCTTAAGACCATCCCATTCTTTTTGTACTGACTCTATTTTCCCACGGTATTAGTCTCCTAGGGCTTACATAAAAAATTTCTACAAACTGGGTGGCTTAAACCAACAGAAGTATATACTCTCTCACAGTTCTGGAGGCCAGAATCTGAAATCAAGGTGCCAGCAGAGTTGGTTTCTCCCAGAGGCTCATAGGGAAACACTTCCATGCCTTTCTCCTACCTCCTGGCAGTCGCTGGCAATCCTTGGTATTCCTTGAGTTGCAGATGCGTCATCCCAACATCTGCTTCCATTTCCACACTCATCTTCTCTGTGTCTGTGTTCTTCTCTTTCTCTTACAAGGACACTCGCATTGGTTTTAGGGCCCAGTATGACCTCATCTCGATCCTTATTATAATTACATCTGCAAAGACCCTATTTCCAAATAAGATCACTTTCTGAGGTTCTGGGCCAACATGAATTTTTGGGTGACACTATTCAACTCACTACACCCAGCAATTTCCTTAGCAAGCAGTAGTAGAAAGAGCATCAGCTCAGAAGTCCAAAAGCTTGGCTCTGATCCTGGCCAGTTCTGTAACTTTGGGGAACCTTGTTATCTGTAAGCTTGTCACTGTCTCCATTTCTCATATGAGAATGTTGATCAGTGAATAATCTTTCAGGGTCCCTCATTGTCCTAAAGTCTACATTAAATAGTGAAGAATCATATGCATAGCTAATTTCTGGCTCTACTCCTCTTTTTTTCTCTGGTCCCTGATTGTTTCTCAGGGGTACTTTAAGGTCTGATTAGTGTCAGAAGGACTTTGACATCTTTGGATAAAATATAGAATATCACTATCCTGGTTTGTATGTGAATGTGAGCTAAGGGGGTTCCTTATTTCTTAGGCCTTTGTGGGTTAACAAAAGACAGTTGCCACACTTGGAGGTTTTCCCATTTCTTTCATCTCAGCTTTCACTCTGTTGGTTAAAAACAAAAATAAGAAAATTTAAAATTTTTTTGTTGCCAAAGATCATTTAACACATAGATGATCTCAAGTAAGAGACAGGACAGTTAGGTTCCAAAGTGCTCCAGTTTCATATTATTCTCTTCCCTGCCTACTGTCCAGTAATTTTACTTAGTGATGAAGAAATGCACACTAGATTATAGATAGTGGGCAATGTCTGACAGTCCTGAAAACTTATTTTGAATTACTAAAATGGTGAGGCTTAAATATCTCTTCAGGAGATGTGCACATAAAGGCACAGAAAAAAAAAAAAAGTTCATTTACATGCCATTATCCCTTCCTTAAAGAGTTAGTCCCCATCTTTTCTGTATGCTCACCAAGACACAAAAGGAGGAATTTTCTGGCTGCAATTTTTATAGACTTCAGTGTTATTGAAATGGAAGTGCTTCAAGGACATTTCCATTTGTTACTAGCTTATGGTTTCTCATCTCATGTAAATTATTTTGCCACTTTTCATTTTAATTCTTTGCTGTCATTGTCTGGCAAAACGATCATTTGATTTCTCTCTGTGAAGATATTCACTGATTACTCAGCTGACAATGTCCTTTGTCTATAAAAGTGTAGTGCCCTTAGGATTTATTTTATTACTTTTTTATTACTACCTGTAGATTTCTGTTTACATTTCTTTCCCTTTTTTGTCTTGGAAAATGTCTAGGGCTATAAAATATTCTTATTTGGAACAAAAGTATGTTTTGAACTCCAGAGTTCCAGTTTAGAAATAAATCTCTTTTAGGGTCTTAGAGCCAAGTTCTCCTACAATTTGTCCACCTGGTAACAGTAGAAAAATCTATTTCTTTGACATAATCTAAAGGTTAAAATGCTTGAAGGTGAATAATAAATAGTGTGTACTATTCCTAAGACTATCTTTTTTTTTTTTTTTTTTTTTTTTGGTATGGGGATAGAGAGGTGCCTAAACCCAGGAGGTGAGGCTGTCTTGAATTATTACCATTCTGAAATGTCTCTTGAATCTCACCTCTCCTCTCTGTTTCTGCACCTCAGCCTACTGCAGACCCTCTCCTCAGCTCTTGCCACACTGCCTAACTGGCTTCTGCCTCTAGTATCACCAGAGATATTGCCCTACAAAAATAAGTCTGATCCTATAATACCCCTGCTTAAAAACCTTCATTCCCAGTTGCCTAAAAAAGTTAACTGCAAACTCTGTCATACCCTTTAAAATCTGGACCCTGTGTTCTGTTTTTGTTTTTTGTTTGTTTTTTCAGTTTGGTCCCCAACTGCCCCATCTTATGTACAATATATTCCAGCCACACTGACACACTGAACTCCTTCCTATTCTCAAGAACATTCTAAGCTCTTTCATAACTCCCTTTCTTTGTATATGTTGCTTCCTCTGCCTTGTATTAATTCACTCTACCCACCCTCTCTGCTCTCTCTTCAAGACCCTGCACAAATGTTGGTTCCTCTCTGCTCCCATATACTATATTCATACCACTAATATAGTCCATTCTGTGATATTTTATAATATGTTTCATTACATACGTACATCCCCCAGTGACTACACTGGGAAGCTTTGTCTGATTCATCTTTGCCACCATTTAGCCAGTTGCCTGGTATAAATTAGGACTTAACATTTTTTCATGGGCTAAATGATTATTTCCAAAATCAAGGTCAGTAGACCTGTTTCCCAACTTCATTGATAGTCTATTGGTTATATATAGCTCAGAAAGAAACAACTACACTAATGTAACTGTATTCACCTCTTAGTCTAAAACCTCCGAGTATACCTAGAGAAGATAGTGTACAATATGGCGAGATCTCAACTGGCTTTCTCCTGAAAGATATTCATGGTTTCACTAAAAGCCTTAACTGCAAACACTGTTTTCTATGTTTTCACCTCTGTTTCCTTCTTCCATTCGTTTATTCCCTCATGTATGTATGTATGCATGTATGTATTTATTCAACCATTTATTGATCAAACAGTTGCTTTTTGAATGTCTGTTATATGCCAATCAGATTCTTTGGGCTTAGATAGCTCCTCTTGTGAGTAACTAGATAGAAACTGTAGTCAACCATCTTCTTTGATGCTTCCCTTTTTTTCTGAGCAATTAATATGCTCTCTTTCACAGAGCACATATGAAAAGGACTTATGGGATTTTGACACTAAATTCAGATAAGTCAGTAATGTGATGTGGTTGCAGGGGGACCATATAGTTTATTATCTAAAGTGGGATACTTTGGGGAAGTGAATTTGTTAATAACCCAAGATAACAGCACTCTCTCAGGCAAACCAAGATCACCCTATATATAACCCCTATAGTCTGATATCAGATTGCATTACTAGTTGCCTTGTTTTTCAAGCACATCTTAGGTTTTTATGCCTTTGTATCTTTGTCTTTACTGTTAACTTTGCCCTTTCCTCTCCAATACCTGAAGTCTGTGCATCCCTCAGAAGACTGCCCAGTTCAGTGAGCTTTCCCAGATCAGCCTCATCTGTGGAAATATCTCTCTGAATTTATTTAGCTCATCATTTATATCCTTAATTAGCAGCTAGGTATATTCTGGTTTGTCTGTTAACTGTTTTGACTATTGTTTTGACTTCTACTGTTTAACTATTTTATATATTCCTCATCAGCTGAACCACATGTTCTTAAGATCAGGGCTTATATTTGAACTTATATCCACTCCTCAAGTACAGTGCCTTATTCACACTCATGTAATACATTTTTGTTGAATATTTTATTTCCTGGCCTACTTTTGTCTTTCCTAAAAACTCTTCCACTTTATGTTGGTATTGTGTGTCTGTTCCCACTTGGGGCAGGGGGAGGCTTTAAGAGCTTTGCAGTCAATATTTTTATTACATCTTAAACTTATATATTTACCATGGGGCATCTTAAAGTATATTATTTTATCAGTTTAGATTATGCTGTCTCTCTTGAATTCATATTTTTCAAACATTGAATCACTACGGAAAGACAAAAAGATGAAAGTGGTACTCAGCTGGGCGTACACAGCTCCAGCTGGAGTAGTACATTTTGCTGAAAATTTACATTTTGAATAGGCCTACATTTCTTAATTATAAAAATAATAGGACCTTAACAGAGAAGAAAGGACTAATTGTAAGGCTTAGAAATATAAAACTATAGTGAATTCTTAGATTCTTTGATTTGGAAGAAGATACTGATTTATTTTTACTCTGATCATCTTTATTTTATATAATTAGATCCTAAAAATACACAGTAAAATTGATCTTTTAAGACTTTTTAACTCATTAAGTCATATATACCATGAATAACTGCAAATTCTAACTTAGCTTCCAAAAATGCTGTGGCTTTATCCTACTAATCATTAGAATAACAGTCACAATCCTAATATTTTCTAGCAGATCCAAATACACTTTACCAACATAAATTGTTTATGGAGTATTAATCATTAAACTAGTGTTTAATTTTTTCAGTGTTTTCCCAAAGTTCTTTTGTTAAAAATTTATAAAAATAGCATATGTTCATTTCAAAAACTGAACAGAGAAGTATATAAAACAGAATGTGAAAACCAATCTTAATTACCACCAATACTTTCCTGTCTTCCATCCAGCCCCAGTATTCTTGCTCTCAAGAGATAATCATTTCTTTTTTTTTTTTTTTTTTTTTTTAAAGATTTTATTTATTTATTTGAGAGAGAGAGCACATGAGAGGAGGGAGGGTCAGAGGGAGGAGCAGACTCCCCGCAGAGCAGGGAGCCCGATGCGGGACTCGATCCCGGGACTCCAGGATCATGACCTGAGCCGAAGGCAGTCGCTTAACCAACTGAGCCACCCAGGCGCCCAAGAGATAATCATTTCTTTAGTATGTATCTTTTGAGACCTTCTATATATCCCTGACTTTCAGCAGTTCATTTACAGTGGTATTTATTTCTTTTGGAGACCCCTGCACTGGGTTGGTGGGGACTTTGTTCATCATTATTGACTTGTCAGCACTGCCATCAGCAGGGGAGTGCATATAAGAATGAATCAGACTTGTACCTCAAGTGGCTTTCGGCATAGTGGAGGAGAGATGTATACAGTGATAACTATAATTCAAGATGAAAAAAATGTGAGGGAGGAACAGATGGAGTGCTATGGGATTCATGGGGTGATATTTACCTTTGACTGGCCAAGAGCTGATAACTCAACATATATCCTGAAAGACAAGATTCAGGTTGGGGGGAGGCAAAAAGCAGATATACTGGCAAGAGAAAGGCACAGAGATACCAGGAGTTTACAAGGTTATTCCATTTTCCTAGACTGTAGCATGCATATATGGTAGTAACAGCAGATAAAGAAGCAAAGGTACTTTAGGGGAGAACTCTGAACACCTCTATAATATACTTTTAAAAAATTTTAACAGAATAGTGCCCATGACTAGAGATGTGCACTAGGAATATTAAGCAGACATTAGAGGGGGTGGATGGGGGGTCAGTCACTGGCTTTGCAGTAAGTTGGAAGAACAGTTGCTATAATGAGGTATAGTGGCCCCAGAGCTGCTGCTGAAATAGGACCTGTAGGTCTTAACAACACCCATGTTCCATCAGATCTGAAAAGGCCTTGATTATAAGCACACCTTGATTTTATGTACTAGTGACGGGGGACAAAAAAAACTACTGCCAGTTAATTTTCAGAGACCACCAATTATAAGATACATCTTGATTTTAGGGATTATAATAATAAAGAAATGTACATCACAAAATCAGTGAAATAGCGTAATTATATAGGTACAGGGAAAAGATGGGGCATGCAAGAAAGATAGGAGACAGCTGAGAAAGGAGGGAGGATGAGATCAGAGATACAAGTGGAGAAGTAGACCTTAAAGAGGAGAGGGCATCTTCCTCCACCAGGAAATGAAGAAATGAATGAGCAGTGACTCAAGTTGAGAGGCTGAGAAGCTAAAAACATCACACAAACTTACATTAAATAACCTCCCTCTTGGTAAAAGAGGAAGCAAGGTCATTTGTAAAAAGAATGACTGGTGGGTTTGAAGGCTTGGGACCTAAGAGTGAAAAGGCTTCAGGTAAGTGGGGCATTAAAGATGGAGTATTAAAAAGTTAGAAAGGACAGAAAGAGTTCCCATCCAAAATGAGGGGCCCAGTTAAGGTTGAAACCCACAGATTTATAAAGAAACCAATTGGCCCTATTTTATGACTTTGTCCAGGAACACTTGGAGAGAAGGATGGAAGAGAACATGTGGAAGGTGCTTTCTGCAGGGTAGGAGATTGGCTGGACAGGTATGGTGGAAGGACAGAGAAGCAAAATAAGTTTCTCCTAAGGGATATTGTTGATCTGGCTCGCCATGAAGTTCAGGCTAAGAGATGAAAGGTGAGGCCGGGAAGAATAGATAAACAGATTTTTTTTAAGTTGTTGGGGGGAGCGTTTTAAAGGGATTCGAGATTATAAAGAAGGTGAAGGAAAAATTATTCTGAAGAGGAGTAGTAAGGAGAAAGTTGATTGGGGGGATGTCAGAATTAAGATCATGGAGGTAGAATTCAGAAGGTTGAGTCCTGAAGATGTGTGATCTTTCTAAAACACAGATGGGTGTATATCTATCTCAATGTGGCTTGAAAACCTCTGTTTCAAGATGACGTCTTTACTACTGACAAGAACAGACAAGGCTCTTCACAAGCTGGCCTCATCCTGCTTTTCCAGGCTAATATCTCCTCATTTCTTCCTGTGAACCCCATATTCTAACCACTCTGGATTCTTCTCTGTGGCCAGAATCCTCAGGGCTTTTATCTACCTTTGGCTTTTGCACATGCTGTTCCGCTTGCGTGAAATGTTCTTCCTCCTCTTCTTCGCCTTGCAAACTCCTGCCCATCTTCAAGACCTAACTCAAGATGGCACTTCCTCTGCCACATCCTTCTGGGTCCCTGCAAACAACACTGAGCACACTTTCATCTGTGCTCCAGCAGTACTCTCTTCAGACATCTTATGGAATTTTACCACAAGCATATTGATTTATATGTCTGTCTCCAGTAGATTGTAAACTCCTTGACGTCAGAAGCTATCTAATTCTCTTCACCCACAGTGCAAGCCTACAGTGTTAGGTACTCAATATCTGCTTTTGTTGTCTTTGTTGAACTTTAAATAAATGAGCTAATCCAGTGCTTCTCCAACATTAATGTGCATTCAAATCACCTGGAAATCTTGTAAAATTCAGATTCTGATTCAGTCTGAGGTGGGGTCTGGGATTCTACCTTTCTAACAAGCCTCCAGTTGATGCCAGTGCTTCAGGCTCATGAAACTAATTGCCCAAGTAAATAGCACAGGTGGAGTAAAGGTCAGTAGGAATGTGGAAGTGGAGCAGTTATGGGGACAGTCCGTTGGAAAGATCCTCAATGTGAACACCAGAGCCCTAAAAATGATGACAGAAAATCATGTAGGAAGAGATGCTTAAATCGTGGAATCAAGCAGGAGACCACTGTGGAGGATGGTAGTTGACAAGCCTGGTATGATGTAGTTCTAGGACTTAATGTTTTAGCAAAGGAAAGGCTTTCCCGGGATGGCAGCTGCTGTGTCAAAGGATGTGCTCCATGGAGATGGTGGGGGTGGGGCAGTGGGGGCAGGGGTGGTGGCATCAGGAGTGGGGGTTTGGGGTTTCACAAGAAGGGTTTGCAGCCTCTAGTTGTTTATTCCTGATAGAATGGCATTTCTACCATCGCAGACCAGAGGGTGAGGGAAAGGAAAAGCTGCATTTTAAGGGAAGGGAAGCCGAGAGGGTATAGAACCTGACAAGGGGTCATTTCCTGATCATAACATGAAGATCCTTTTTCTTTTCTTAAAATCATGGTTGACAGAAAAAGTAGCCCTAATAAACATTCTGTTCCCACATAGAGTCTCACAGGTCTGGTAATGCTAAGGAGGAGTTCTGTAAACCTAATTTCTTGTAAGTACTATTGTATAGAATATGTGCTTTTTTTTTTTTAACATATGGAAAAAAGCAAAAACATCTACATCTCCTCCCACTAAGCCCCTTTCCCCACAGCAAAGTAATTGATTTTTACAGCCTAATGTGTACTCTTCCAGCTTTTATCCATGCAAATTTATGTACACATAGACAGGAATTTTTCAAATTCCATAATGGTATTTTCCATGCACATCATTCTGCAGATTGTTTTTCTTACTTAGGAATGTTGTAAACATCCCTCCAGGTCAACGGTGAGAGAGCTCTAGCTTCTTTTTTCCTGGTCATTTTTATTTTTTTATTTATTTTATTTTTTTTTTAAAGATTTTATTTATTTGACAGAGAGAGACACAGCGAGAGAGGGAACACCAGCAGGGGGAGTGGGAGAGGGAGAAGCAGGCTTCCCGCGGAGCAGGGAGCCCGATGCGGGGCTCGATCCCAGGACCCTGGGTTCATGACCTGAGCCAAAGGCAGACACTTAACGACTGAGCCACCCAGGCGCCCCTCCTAGTCATTTTTAAATAGCTGTGTATAAATATAGATGTCCCATAATTTGTTCTGCCATTCTCCCATTGATGCACAATTTGGTCATTTAAAATTTTTGCCACTACAAAATATGACACACACACAAAAGTCCTGCTGTTACCGGTGCCTCAGTAACAGAACTCCATGATTTCAACCACCCGCATGTGTATCACAAACAACTTTTATATCAAGGACAGCTTTCGGTGAAGCAAAGCAGTAACTAGGCCTGCACTAATATAGTAGCCACTAGTCACATTTAGCGATTTAAATTTAAATTTGCTAAAATTAAATCAAAAATTCACTTCCTCAGTCACATCAGCCTCATTTCAGCTGCTCAGCAGCCACATGTGAGTAGTGGCTCCCCTGTCGGATAGTAAAGGCCAGACCATTTCCATCCTCACAGAGAATTCCATTGGACACCCTGGACTAGACACATAATGTTACATCATAAAGAAGACCGTATTTTTCAGTGGGTTAGTCTTTTAATGAGAGCACATTTTTTAAAGTACAAACTTTGTGTCTTAATTGGTTGCCCCTGCAGTTACTTCAATGAGAATCAATACCCAGATGAAGCTAAGAGAGAAGAAATTGCCAATGCTTGCAATGCAGTTATACAGAAGCCAGGTAAGGCAGCAAGCTGCCACTTTCCTCCATGGTGGAGCTCTCGGCTTCAGATCATCATTTGGGACGAGAAATCTTCTTTTACTCATTCCACCTGGGTGCCATTCACTCCGTCCTCGCCACCTTCCTGTCTAGTCACTGCCCTGTCCTGTTCAAGCAGTACTTCTTAGGGATGCAATTCCAGTACTCCAGATCAGATGTGCACATGGAAAGTTTCCAGGGAGTGTCCCTGCTTAAGATATGAGAGACCTTGAAATTATATAGACTGTATAGATTTCTTTCTCCATAAATATAGCATAACTATGTCAATTCCAAAATAATTTTAAAGTTTGGAATATTTAAGTAAGGCTTGTAAATGAAAAGATTTAGATTTTTTTTAACAAGTGTTTTATAATTCTGTATTCCTGTTTGAAGAAAGAATTCTTATTGGAGTTGGCTTCTTTCTCCTTCCCATGTTGTGATGACTTCTGCATATAGCTAGGAAAAATTAAGGGTAGTTCCATTCTGAAGTTGTATTGTTCTCATGCAAGTCAGCCGAGCCACTTAAACACACATATGACTTTTCTTCCATGTGTTAAAATATTATTCCACATTTCACGGTTTTTGTTACCAGAAATCATTCTCAGTTAAGATGATCAATTGATCTTCATTTGGCTGGTTAATTTGATTGGCTTAAAGGCTATCTGTACAAAAGTATCAATGTTTTATCATAATTAAAATATGATTTATTCTCCCTTACCCAGAAGCCAGACTTCTAGCAGTCTAGACCCTACAGACACACCTCCAGCGACCCCACCTATACCCTTACTTCACACCAGCCAAAGTCCCACCCATGAGGAGAGCAGGAGCTTGGAAGCTTCCTGGAAAACACTTCACCCTGTATCATCAGTGCTTTAACCTGTTTTCTGGCTTCTCCACCCACTGTGGATTAAAAGCTAAAACAGAAAAGACCAGTGGAGGAGGGAAAGGTGCAGATGGGCCCTTGTTGGCCGGCATGGTGCTGATCTGTAAGAAGTCACATTTGACAGCAAAGAAGCTAATAAATCTAAAATGCAACCTGAATTGGGCTATGCGTTCTAGCATAGTTACAATAATGGATGGTCAGAGTGACCTCTAGTCTTCAAGAAAACATGGGTAATAATTGTTCCCTGCTGTCTGAAGATAGCAGGAAACAATTTATATAAGGCCTTAAAGATGTAAGTAAACTTGAGCTACCTGAAAACTTGATGAAGACTGACATACTCATCTACAATGATGCTAATTAAATGAAGCCTCCATGGACTATCCTATGAGTTTTGAACCCTGGCAGCCTGACTTTGTGGAATTCATTAATTTTGTATTTAGTATTGGAATTCTTTAGTATTATGTGGCTTTCTGAAATATTTTATGTTCTTGGTTGCTATTTTTGTATTAGTTTTCATTCATTTAATAATAGTTTAAATGTATACAGAATACTAAAAAACAACAAAACCTGTATCTGTTATTCTGGCAATAAATGCAGTTATTCTGGCAATAAATGCAATCAAAAGAACTTTTCAAAAAGAAAGTATTATTCCTTAAAACTAGTCTCAGCTACAGACTATCTGAATTTTATTGCATGTATTCACAGGCAAAAAACTGTCTGATCTGGAACGAGTTACCTCCCTGAAAGTATATAATTGGTTTGCTAACAGACGGAAGGAGATCAAGAGGAGAGCCAATATTGGTAATGTATCAGAGAGGCTGCTTTCCCTTTTGAAGCAGTCATGGACGTTGTATTTACTTTGAGAGCACCTTCAGTTTAGAACTGCAGGTCTTAATGATGCTAACTTTTAAGCCTAACAAGAATTGTCCTTATGTTTTTCTTTGTGTTTTTAAGAGTTAGTATTATTAGCATTATTTGTATTATATTAATAATGGCATTGTTCTTAATATTCTAGAGTCTAGAATTAGGTATGGCCCCTGACTGCATGACTCCTGTGCTGCATATTAAAGCTACTTGCTAAGGTCTTGAGCGAGGGAATGAGACCCTGAGCTTCTTTGTTTTTTTTATTACTGGGCCATGACTTAGATATTAAGAAACATGTGCTTAATAGAATTGGAATGAAAGAGTCTTAATAGGGAACACAGCAAAACACAGATTTTTAAAAAGAGCATTTAAGAAATATGGACTGATGAAATTGGGGTGGGAGATTGGTTTTGAGCTTCTAAAATTGTATTTCATTTCTAAACTTAACTCCCTACCTCTCCATCAATACAATTCTCAAACACTTTATAGAACCCTGAGACAGGAGGGCTGTTGAATTACTTGGTAAGTATTTATGAAGCACCCAACAGTCAACCACTCAAACGTGGCTCGCATAGCAGCAGGGGCTCCAGAATGACAGATGTGTTTCTCCCCTGGCCTGTGTGCAGTTTAATTTTGTCCGTCTACAATTTAAAAGAAAACATACAGGAATCTAGGTTCTGGTTTAATTACACCCTAGTTTCCTTAGCACAAAAATTAATTCCGTGTTCAAGCGATTACAATAATGTAACAGATAATTTAGGGATCTATTTGCTTTTTTCGAAGAAGCAGCAATCCTGGAGAGTCATGGGATAGATGTACAGAGTCCAGGAGGCCATTCCAACAGTGATGATGTTGACGGAAATGACTACTCAGAGCAGGTGAGCAGCTGAGAGCAGAGGTTCTTGGTTACAGAGCGGGTGGGACAGTATGACAAGTCAATTCTGTGGGTGCGTTTTGTATGGGGTGGGAGAGAGGAGACAATCCAGTGTCCCTCCACTCTGCTCATGCGTGTAGTTAGATTTTCATGTAATTTGAAAGGAATGTGGTAAGATTCAGTTGTCCTGTTAAATTTGTGAGAAACTGTTATTCACCCACATGGATTTATTGTCATACAACAGGATACTTGGCAAGTACGCAATGGGGAGGAGGAGGAGGGAAGAAGTTCAGAGGGAGGCAGAGAAGCAGAGAAGGTAGAAGAAGAGAGGAGGATCTGATCCAAACAAGCAAGTTACACCATCCACCACACACACACTCAATGTTTGAGAAATACTAGGGGCTACTGGGTAGCTGTAATCCATGCCTAAACATGTACCAACGCAGCACACAGTAGAAGGTCCCACCCACCACGGCCCCATTGCAGTGAGAACCCTCATGCCCAGATGAGTGGTTCTTTCAGAGTCTCTGGCACATTGACACACACATCTTATCATAAATGCATGTCTTATCACGTCACCCTGACCTAGTCTTCATTGCTTGGGGGGAAAAATATATTTAATTGTAGCCACTGGATGGAATAATTCAGTCACTAAGAACGTGGGAGTTTTCCCCCCACATATCTCTTGACAGATTTCATTAAAATTGTCATAGGATTTAAAATTCATTTCTGTTTGGAATATGAAAAGAATGTATGCTCTCTTCTGGACCCTAGCAAGGAAACTTTTGTTCTTTCCTATGGTGTCTATACACCTCTTCGTGGCCCCTCAGCCAGCTCTTAAATGTAGTCCGCTCTGTTCTTCCCTCTGCCAACCACTTTACAGCCTCTGGCTACCAGCGTGAGTGCAGACAGGCTGTGTCCAGGAGTGCACACAACCCCCTTTTCAACTCTAAAGACCAGTCTGTGAAAATGGGAATGAAACAGTGATGCCCATAGTTCCCAGGGATTACCTTTTCTCTTTTTAGGACTCCAAATCATAGCTCCACATTTTATTCAAGCAAATATTCTGTCTTTCTAATCAAAAATATTCCTGTTATTTTTCAGTCTACCAATGTAGGTGGATCATTTCCACCATTTTTTCCACATGCCCTAAGGGCAGCACATCCCATGATTTTTTTTCCAAAGGGGCTTACCCTTTCCAAAGCTTTCTGATGCAGAGTTCCCCTGAAGATGTGACAGGTGAGAAACTTACCCCTTATTTGTAACACCATCTTCAGTGCCTGACAAACACCCTGCAATGCCAGTTTCCTTCACAGCTTTATTGTTTAACACATTGAGCTGTGCACGGAAGGAGAGCTTCACACTCGCCCTAAGTACGATACCTGCCGCTTCCCTGGCACAGCAGCCTGACAGCAGAAGAGCACCACCCATGGTCTCCCGTAGCCATTTCCGGCTGGTATACTTTTGTCCTGTTGTAATTGAGAGGTTTTGGTTTTTTGTTCTTTTATAAAAGTGCATCTTTACCCATTAGATGTTGGTGTCTGTAGTTTAGTTTTCTCAGTTCAGCAGAGAGATACGATGAGGTCTGATAATCTGTTTGTAAGAGTACCAGTCCAGAATTTAATAGCTCACTAGTTTGGCCTTCAATGACTAGTGCTACGTTTGTTGCAAACTAGAATGATCAGATTTGACTAGCATCACCAGCAGTCTTTCCGATAGAAGGAATAAAATTCTCAGCAAGAAAAAAACATTTTGGTGCTTTTTATTTGTTGAATCATAAAAATGTCAATTGGAAGTCCTGACCTATTTCCATTCAGTGTCTACTTAAATACATTTCACCTCTACTGTGTCATGAGCCTCTCCCCCACTGTTTCCTCCCACGAATGTTCTGCCTCGCCTTGCCCTCAGCATGCCTTTCTGTGAGTTGGAGAATTTTGCCAGTCCACTAATAACACTTGTTTCTTATTTCTGCACATCTAGGATGACAGCACTAGCCATAGTGACCACCAAGACCCCATCTCATTAGCTGTGGAAATGGCAGCAGTCAACCACACTATCTTGGCATTGGCCCGACAAGGAGCCAACGAAATCAAGACAGAGGCCCTGGATGACGACTGATCAGGGAGGGTTGAACAGGAGAAGTTAACTTAGTTTAGACGTAGCACCTTAGCAGACTTTCCTCGGTCCTTAACGTGTTCTTACAGTATAACTTGCAGTTTCTTGTATGTCAGTTAGCTGTTAGGGTCTTGTTCTGTGAAGATGGCATGGTGCCCTCAGCCTTTGCATATACTCTCTCAGTATTAATTCCCAGTAAATAATAACCAACCAACCAACCAAACTCCCTCTCCCAGCCCCCGAGGCTAGAAAATCTTGCTGCTCTGTCTTAGCATTCCAAGAAAGTGCTTCCAGGTATTTAGATAGCCCTCAGTTCTCCAATATTAGGCTACATGTAAAACCTTGGGTACCTTTAGATTCCTGTAACACTAGTCTGTACCCTTTTCCTTCCCCAAGACTGATAGGATGCAAGCTGAGGTAGTGTGGCCCAGGATTGACAGACACCATTTGGGGAGTATCCGCAGAGTAAAAGGAACACTAGAATTCCCACTCAGCGTGGGAATCATTGATTTCCAGCTGCAATAAGCCGTGCCTCATAATAGTCACACTGTGGCTAGATTATACTTCTTTGGGTGCTGTGCTAAGAATGTCCATGGAAAAACTTGATCTCAGATTTTGGTTGATGTTAACATGCCTGACACAGACATCCTTTCCTCTCACAAGCTGTGTGACTTAGTAGATAAAATACTGCCTTCTGCCTTTGGGACCATGATTCAAACAAACAGAAAGACAAAAAACAAAAGTCATTTAAAAAAAAAAAAACCCAGCTTGAGAGCATTGGAAAAAAACATGAGCTGAATGTCTAATGGATGTTAAGTCCAGTTCTCAGAACCACTGTACATTGCGTGGCACAGGTATGTGCCTGCCCGGAAAAGTGCTGGAGGCATCATGGAAGCTGCTCTGCCTCCTGTTGGTGTCCCTTTTCCCTGCTACCAAAAAGTCTTTCAAGGATGGAGCTAAGGTCACAAATGAGTGAATGAACTTCCAGTCTTTGTATCCATTAACTGAAGCCCCCTCAATATGAGAGGTTGTTAGAGGACTTTAGAGTGGGATTCTGCTGGCTGACTATCAGAAATGCAAATACTTTCCTAAATAGGAGCAGAAAAAAGCAGGGGACAATTGCCACTTATGTGGTGGGTCTTCGAGATACAACGTGATGTGACTGCTTTGGTGTTCTCTTTACTCTGTCCTTGTAGAGGTGTGAAAAGCTATATTGCTACAGGCAATTTATTTAATAATTGGAAGCCATATTGATAATGGATGTGGTAATATTTGTAAAGTTTAATCTACTTTAAGCGGCAGTAACTAATGGAATTTTTTTCCTTGATCACATATGTAGCACTTTTGTTACTTTTTAAAGATATTTATATTTGATAAATCTTTTTTTCATTTTGAGAACTCAAAATACCAAACAGTGAACTTGCGTTATAAAGTCACCCTGTGATCACCTTGTCATCTAGTAGCAAAATGATGAACTATTCATGCATCAAAGAAAATTACATCTGCTGGCCTTGTATGAAAATGATCTCTTGGCATCCCGATTAAATGACACACTGTCACTGTGGGGAAGAGGAAACCGCCTTCGATGTAGCAGCGTAGGGTGTGTCTGAAGGAGGCATGACTGCTGTATATTTTCTGCCTCATTCCATCTCCTTTCTACGCATGGTGGAGCCTTGTTTAAAGGGGGATATGGGGCTGGCTATTAAACAGGGCTTCTGTCTTGTCGTCCATTACCTGAGAACGATTTCTAAGGTGGAAGGAAGGTGCCGTTTCCTTACCTCTTCACCCCTCCTCCCCCACCAAATGTATTCAGCCTAAAACCATTGAGAGGAAGACTGACCTTCTTTGTTTTTCCCTTCCTTGTTAGGGAGATACTAAATATCCACCAGTTTTTAGCTGGTCTGACTCCACTTAAGGCACATGCTGACGAGGTCTTCTCCGTATCCGTTCATCCTGCTTAGGCCAGTGTGCGGAAGCCTTCGAGAGGGCACGAAGATGCCACCTTATATGGGTCTGTGATTTTAAAGAGCCGTGGGCAGGGACTGGGCCTGCTCTTGTTTGTGGATTTCAGGCAGATAATGTATATACTTCCAGCTTCCAAGAACTGAAGTAAAATGGGGTAGTCTTTTCTGTTTTACTGTATTACTTGAACCAACAAATTCAAGAGTAGCATTTGTTATTCTCAGGAATGATCCCCCTGCTCATTTTCTTTCTTGGTGTGTTTGACTTTTTATTTCAGTTAGGAGATTATGTTATCTTTCTTTCCTTTTATATTACGTAGAAGAAATATATTGTATCTTTCCATTTCGGTGGAATTTTGTCTGCTTAATCTCAGTTGACTCAGAAAGAAAAGAAGAGAGAAAACTATAGTGTCTGACAAGCCACATCCATGATTTATTGTAAGGAGATTATTATAATTGATAGCTTCTTTATGATGGGATTGCTAGTATCATTTGTTCTTGCTGGTCTTTTTAAAGAAACAGACTCAAACTGTTAAGACAGCTGCAGTTTCTAAAGAAATACAGTGATTGCCAGAGAAGAGCTAAAAGGTTTCATTGTTTTAAGGCCTTAAGAAAGGAAAAAGCTTCAGAGAATAAAGGAGAGTCATATCTATGAAGGCAGCCCTGGGCCCTGTCTGGCAACCTGGAAAAAGTGAGAGAACATGTCTACCAGTGCAGGGTAGCCTAGATTGGGTTCAGTGGGAACAGGAGGAAGGAATCTTTCATCCAGAATTCTTCTTTTAATTGAAGAAGACTACTGGCCTGCTCCTAAGACGACCTGCTGCCTTACATACAACTTTTGCTTTTTCACTAAGAGCAAAAATGTAGTTCTTTGGGGCCTAGATTTAAATCTACCATTGTTGGTTTGTTTTTTGTTTTGGAGTTTGTTTGGTTTTTGTTTTTTTGTCACCAGGTTGAATCTGTCCTGTCCAGGCTCCCCTAGTTCTTATAATGGCACATGGAGTTGCCACCGTCTAATTTGTAATATCTTTGGATAGTGAATTTGTTTTCTTAAGCTTTTTCAGGTTTGGTGGTATTTAAATAGAAACCCTAAACTGCTCTCTTACTGAAGGGAAAAGAGTCAGGCTCTAAAAAAAATCACGTTCTGTGCTTTTTGGTTATGTCCCTCCTTTCTTACTCCATACTGTACTTCCCTCAGGCCCCAGAAGTCTGTTTCAGGACTGCTTGTCCCTAGTGAGGAAGACTGAGGGTGGGGATGTGGAACCTTGTCAGCAGTTCTGGTAACTTTTCTGTTATTTCTTTTTCTTTTTTAAAGACACTTGGATTGAATTACTGTAGTCAAATGGGTAAACTTCCTGCTCCTCTTACAACACAGCCTTACAAAGGGACCTTCGAAAGATGGACCATCCTAGTGGGATGTCTGCCTTGCTGTCGATAACCCTGATGTAGGATGAGGGCAGGGAAGGCAGTACAGTACACTCTTAGCTGAGACCTTCTGGTGCCAGTCAGTACCAGCCAGACATTTTGGTTTATTTCAGGTTTATTTCAGCAAAGCGTGTAATTTTGAGTACCCCTTAGGGCAATTTTCTTCACAGTCTCAATCCTTTAAAGTGGTTGATAAGTGTGGTCACCTCCACCTACCTAGGGAATCTGTCCAGTTCCCGCACACTGTCTTTGGGTGGGACAGCCCCGCCCCCCACATTCTCCTATTATTCCTTCACAGGAAGAAAGTTCCTGGAATGGGAAGACCCCTTTAAGATACCTTTCACTCTAGCTCAGTAGAGGTGACCACCTAAAAAGATGTGAGTGAGGAAGCAGCTCATCACTACTGAAGTGTGCAATTCCAATACCCCAGTCCCTGGTAGATTTAGGATGGCAGACAGTCTGGTGACCAGCAGTACTACTGCGGGGGCCAGATATCCACATAGATTTTTTACCTCAAAGGGGACAACTCATGAAGAGCTCATTCATACACTTGTTTCAGTTCTCCCTGTTTGGCCTTTGTCTTTACAAACTTCCCTCCTGGATTCCAACCATCAGGCACCAGGTGTAAATAGACTCATTTCATCAGGAATCTCCAGTCACTTCATCTCCCTCTGTGAACAGTTCCTCTTCCATTTGCCTCTGGTCTCCAGTACTAAGGCCTCATCTTGAGCTGACGTCTTTGCTGGGATTTATCTTCCACGGTAGGCAGAGTAGGTGGATGTGGGCCATCTCTTCACACAAATACTCCTTCCTGTCTTGCAGGCCATCTTTTTGACCAGCTACATATTCCACTGACCAGCTGCATTATTTCTGCCCATAACAGTGGAAATAATCCCTTCTTCATACACGTCCTCCCACCCCTGTCCTAAAAATGTGAACTTCCAAGTCCTTACTCTCTCGGTCTTAAGAAGGGTTTGGGTAGAAGCAGTCTTCCCATTTAACTTGTGGCTCTGCCTTTTAAAATTGCTTTTTGTCTTTTCTTGTACAGAGAACAACCAGAGTATTTTATCCCCAATGAGTCTCAACAGATTCTTAGGCAATAATTTTTCTTGTTATTGATGATCTTGTGCTCAGTAGCACTCTACACTGAATAGTCCTGACCTTTCACATTGTGCGTTGGTTTTCTGTGTTAATCTCTGTCCGTGTTTAATTCTTCGGTCAGAGTGGTGATAGATTTTGTCATTTTGTTGTTGTGATTATTAGTAATGTTTTACTACTGTATTCATTGGAGCTTTGAGACCAGCCAAATCCATTTATAGCTTTACTGAGCCAGATTTGTTTGTCAAGATTTCCCAAGTGAAAGTTGGGCGTACTGACCAGCTCTGCTGGTGGCGTCTGTGTGGGGCACAGGGGTGGGGTGGGGGATGCACTGGGGCAGGGGTGGGAATTACACATTTGAAACATTCCTTTTTGTGTGCTCTCTAAGTAGCAAGGATGTTTACTCAGGATTCTGGGATCAGTTGTCAGCCATATTGCATTTGGCTAACTGAGCTGCATGCCCTGAAAACCCTCTTCCTGTTTCTTAATTTCCGGAATGTCTAATTTACATTACTTCGTGACACCTAAGTTTTCCAGTTTGAAGGTATTGCACCATAATGAGAACACGAGGTTTTCCCAGGGAGGCAACTATGACTGGCCAGGTAATCCTATAAGGATTTCCCTGACCGTAGCCTGTTGTCAAGGCAGAGGCCCTTTCTTTTCCAGCTCCCCTGTCTCCTTCATTATATGCTCTTCTTTTCAAAAGAGGACTATCACTTAAGAGGAAAGATTTCTTTACCACTCTCAGGAGAACTACCCTACTGAGGTGGTGGGAAAGGCTTTTTAAATACATCAAGCCTATAAGTCCCTTTTCTGATTACAGAAACTCCTATCACAAACAGGTTATGTTCAGAAAAGCTGTTCTTAATTCTCTTTACTTATAAGCTAAAAGTGATAAGCTACTGCTTTTGCCAACTTAAAGGATGGTTGACTCGCTTACTCTGAAGTGCAACTTTGTTCCTACCCATGGACGTTCAAAAGCTGGAAGTTCATAAACTGTGAGGTTTCTGCATCAGCTTCATTATTCTTTCTTGGTGGATATGAGAAGCGGCAGCAAAGAGAAAGCTAACGATCTGAGAAATCCCGTTTCCTATAACATTAGTTTTCCTTTGTAATTAAGAGGGGAGTAGATACGGTGGAGAAGAGAGGGAAACTCTGGCTGCACCAAAAGATCTTACACCATGTTCTTACCATCACCCAAGGACCTTGAGGATGTATTAGATGACATGGGTAACAAATATGCAGATCACTGGACTTCTTCTTTAGCATGCTTCACATGACACTTGGGGCCAAGCAGTGAGCAGAACTAAATCAAGTCAATTCCATTCAAGTGAAGTCTAACTAGCATTTTACACCACTGACTACTAACCACCCACATTCCACGCCCGTTAGCTCATTAGCCAGCGCAGCGCCCCAACAACAAACAAGGATGCATCTGCAGGAGGCTTTGCCTTGCTCTCCTGACGTCCTTTTTACTTGGCAAGTTTGGGAATTGATGTGGACAGCAGTACTGTGCCCTCCCATGGGTGTCTGAGCCCCATGGTGCAGTGGCGTGGGGCAGCTGTCGAGAGTGTGTGGTCCACGAGGGCTGCCGGACGCTGACCTGAGTAGGGCGTGTGCTCGCAGCTCGGCTCCCAGCTCAGACATCTCAGGGTGCCGCTCCCTTAACTCCATTTGCATTTTCTCTTTTAATGAAAGTGGCTCTGTACATCCATAATTAACTCTCAAATTCACATTGGTGTGCTGTGATCAAATGAAGGTTTGCCTGAATCCTTTCAAATTGTAACCATGGTAATTGAGGGGGGTGGCACAGAATGAATATATAAAAATATAATGACAATTGTTCTGAATGACTGAGTGTCCTCCTGACATGTAATTAGCTGTTTTAGCAAGATGTAGATTGGCATGGTCATAATTAAAAGGATTTCTGTCCTTTATGTGATTGGAAATGGCAGAGCTCCCATTCCCTGTTCCCTTTTAGCACTAATGCTCCCAAGAACATTTGGAACAGCAACTCAGTAAACTAAAATAATGACATGGTGTTCATGTCCTCTCCTCAGTGAAAGAGAAGGATTTGGAGTTATTTCAGTTTCAAAATGGAAGCCTTTGCTATTGCTCCACATTTGACTTCTATGTTATTTGAAACCCCTCTCTCACATCCAGTTTCAACCTGCTCCACCTTTGGCAGAAACTACAGTCAGAATCCCAACATGAGTCAACCCCTGAAAGGCCTCCACCACTCTGTCTGACTTGCTAGCCAGCTAGCATATTGTGCACCTAACTTGAGGACATTGCTTAACAAGCTCCCCGGGGTTTTAATTCTTACCCTGGTTACTTGGTATTTCCATTGTCATCACCATCAGAAAGTATCAAGTGGGAATTTACACATTTTCCTCATTGGATCATATGATGTTCGGCTGACATCACACAAACACATATGGGCTGTGAACAGTTCTGGGGCATAATTGGAGTACTGATATTCGCAGTGTCCTGAGGTTACTGGATGCACGTGCGTGCCCCCACACCGCTCTTACACGGCAACCACCAACTTCCTTGTATCGGCAGCCTTTTCTTAGCCAGAGTTTTCTCTGTTGTTCTGCTGAGTCAGTGGGATTGTCGCCCTAGCCCTTCCAAGTCCATGTTCTCTTTCTCTCCCTTCCACTGTTCTTCCTTTTTCTTCATCCACCTTGTCCCACCCACTGAGCATCGGGTGGTCTGGACGCCTTACGCAGTCTCCTGCCCAGGATGTCTGCTCTTCTCCCCGCCGAGGCCTCCCACTGGACCGGACCTGCTGCATCTTGATCTAGCCTTTCTCTAGAACATGCTTTTGGTTTTTTCCCATCATTTGCAGAAGTCTTCATTCAGTTATATCAAGAGTCAGTCTACGCAAATAGCAGCACCCAGCGTAGTGCCAAGTGGCCCCTCCAGCTGCTTCATTCCCGTGCGGCTCCCAGCTGTGCTCATGAGCCTGGCCCACGAGCCCTTTCTTCCTTCAGTGCTGACACCCCAGGATTGGTTAGTAACCACTGAGAGAACGCAGCTCTTGCTTTTGTTCATATTTTGCTGCTCACCCTCCTACAGACCTTTACCCCTGTCCATGCATCAGAGGGGGCCCTAACCAAATGGTAAACTTCAGTCTGATGAAAATGCTGACATAGGCTGCATCTCTATAACTGTTCTCTCCCCCTGTACACACACACACACACACACACACACACACACACACACACACAGAATTGGGAAAGGGTTCTGCCTTGGGTCCTTTATTCTGGTTCCCCTCAAAAATACCTCCAAATATATAGCAGTTGGGCTAAATCAGGAAAAATGCCAGTAAAAGTTCTTACTCAGTGCTTCTCTTTCTATATGATCTAAAAGGGACTTTGAGCCCCACCCCCAGCAAGCCTGCTTTCACGACACATGTGCTGTCCTTGAGACTTTTCTGTGGGATCCTGTCAGTCTTCTGACAGTTGGAATGATCGTGGATTTATGACCCCAAAGAGCAGAATATCCCATCCCTTATTTTCCCAGCTGCCGGAAGATAACTATCTTCATTACAGTTGAGAATCTGTCTTAAGATTTGCAATTCTGAGAACTGACTAGGTGAGTATAATTCTGTGATTTGTGAGACGTGCATTAAAACGGCCAGCAGAACATTCTGATTATCTGCTTACATTCAAAGAAAATAGAATTATCACTGCAGTTAAAACCTTCTAACACAATCTACTATTTTAGGGATCAAAGTATTAGATGTGCTGCTTAAGGAATGGTGCTACTAAAAAAGAACTGGAGTTGGCAAGACATCTCCCTCCCCAGGTGTTTCCAGAGGCCACTTCAGTGATTCAAAACGCCCTACACCATAAATGCCGGTACCACCAGCAGCCCCCACTAAAAAGAAAAAAACAAAAAAGAAAGCCAACTCACCAAAATCCATAAAAACATAGGTAGTACTTACCAATGAAATACATATTTTTTGGAAGAAAACGCCAGAAGTTGCTCTTACAAGAAAACAGAGTAAAGACGTCATTCTAAATCATGATGCAACAAGAGACATTCAGACCTCCTGAAGCACTCAAAGCTCATGATAATAGCAGCTGACATTTACTGAGCATGTACTGTGTGCCAGGCACTGTGCTGAGTGTTCTGCCTCATTTATTCTTGAAGATTCACGGACTGCACACCTTAATGGAGAGGAGTGAAATCTCCGGTTGCTTCTTTCATCTTAGTAGGATGTTCATTGGAGAATGGACCACAGAGTCTGCCTGGCATTGCTCTGAATGAAACCACTGCATTTAACCTGTTTCGTTTTCCCACACGACCACGCTGGAGAATTCCCAATGCTATCCTCTCTCCATGCCCTTCATTCCCTCTGACACTGAACTAGTGTTACTGTGATGCTCTAGACACGAGAGCATCCCTTCCCCTTGGTCTTTCTCCTTGCTTAGTGATGGTGATAGAAACGTAGTGTGACCTCAGGGAGGCTCCGCAGCTGTGATGTGAAACCTCTTGTTTCAAGCATCCTGTCTCCAGAAGGCGAATGTGAGTTCCTGCCTCTTTGGGGGAAGAAACAGTAGGGCTGTCTCATCTGTTTTGAGGAGAAGTAGAATTTACTAGCACTTCCAGTTAGTTGAGGCAGAGAATGTTAAAAATCTCACACACTTCCTCTTTTCTATTTAGCTCTTCGAGCATCTTCGTAGTGCCTGTTACTGTTGGGCATCCTGCTTCTGCACAGAATTGTTTAGCTAAGCCATTCCAGCTCATTCTGCTGTCACGTCCGTCACAGTCATGAGAGGCAGTGGGCCTGAGCCAGTAGGAGGTTCTGGGACTCTGGTATTCGTGTCTGCCCTGCATGGAGACAGGTGCAGATTTGGGCTCAGCATAAGAACTTTCTAATCACAGTCCGGCACAGGGGCAAGCTGCCTCGGGGTTCAGGTGGCAGCTCAGTGACTACTGTCAGGGGCACCAACTCCAAGCTGACCTGAGGACAGGACTGAAATTCCATGTTTCTCTCCCCCCTCGCTTCTCCAGCTCTTTTCCTCTTGCAAATAAGTGGTTCTCAGGGGCTGGCTGTCCCTCTCTCTTCTCATCCACTCTGTCGTGTCCTAGGCATCCTTGAAGCCCAAGAGAATGGAATCCGCCCCGGAGGAAGGCCCCAGTTGGAGTGGCCCCGTGAGCGGATTCACCAGGTTGACTACTTGGGACTGGTGGCCCCTGTAATAGGTACCTTGTTTCATTAGCTGGCTAATGGGGTTTTTTGATTATCTATTCCTTCCACCAAAAAAAAAGAAAGAAAACCCACCCTAATGTGAAGGGAACAAGGTATGTGTGCCTTCCGTTTAGCTATTGATCCAGATCTGGCATGACTGGTGGCAGTTGAGTGCCCCTGAAATTTTGGAATGGAACATTAACTCTGTCCTTGGAAAGCGCACGTGACTCTTAACCAACCAGTACGCATAGCAGAGATGAGTCACAAGATTTGTGTTGCCTTTATAACTTTTCCAGCTTCCCATCCCTTCCAGGTCACGCTGAAATTCCAGTCATGTTTTCTGGCTTCCTTTAAGCCCAGAAACCGCTCCCCTTTTGTTGCTTTACTGAAACTAAGAGCCCAGCATAAACTTATGAGGGTCATTTTTCCACTTCGTCATTCGTTGAAGCTATTAAACTGGAAACAAAATGACATTAGTTCTGTATTAATGTAAACAGCAGCCGCTCTAGCGATCCTACACTCAACTCTCGTTTGTGTGCCAGAGTCCTAGGCGGGTAGGCAGTGCGTACATTAGTCGAGCGGACTGGACGAAGGTGAGAGCTCAGCCGTGGGCTCCTTTCAGGAGCATTGTTGTTAGTGATTTGCCTTGAAAACCACATTTCAATATGTTAGAGTCAGTGAGCCCCTTAATCCTGCATCTCTGAAAATGGGCACCACGAAACCAAAACCAAAGTTCTTGGGGGCAGGGGTGGGGGGTAGGGAGCTTCTCCCTTCAAGCATCGGCATCTCTGGCAAGGCTTTTCTTTACTGTTCACTGGTTTTGCCAGAACACTCCTTTAGAAAGGGCCTCTTCTTTTCCTAGCAGTTTTTCTCACGCGGACAACAGAAAGCAGGCCCGTGCAGTCCTGTGAGTCTAGAGCAGGCTGTCCCGACTTCCCACACACCTGCTCTCCCCCGTCCGTTCACCCTGGTCTGCAGAAACAGGAAAGAGAAAAGCCCTTGCTGGGCCCAGCCCTGGTTTCTTCACATTCACCCAGGCTGCAAGGTGGGACATTCCCCTGCCAGAAGATACCAAGAACATCCTAGTTGCCTCCCCTGGAAGAGCCCACAGCCTTCTCTGATTCCCCCTGGGCTCCGCTCCCTCCCTTCCACGGCCATAGTCACCGTTGGGTATGCAGTACCTTCCAAGGATACATTTCTAGTTACGTTTTTTAAGTGCCTAAGCAAGTTACAGACCTCTGGGACCTGCCAGAGAGTCGGCCTGTGCCCTGCCCCCATCCCTTCCCCACCCTGCACTTAGCCCCCAGGGGCGGGCGCAGATAGCTGCCCCTCTCCAGGGTCCCTGGCGTTCTGCAGGCAGAACAACTGCAAGGGCAAGCTCGTGGGCAGGGCGACATCGTCATTGCCCCATCAGGCTGGCTTTGTCACTCTTTCCTGTGCTGCTTTTTAGGGATGTCTCTGTTGATGCGGTTCCAGTCTCGGTTCATCGAGAATGTTAAGGAGCCTGCTTCGCGAGGTCTACAGCTACTGAGTGGGGGAGATAGGGGAGAGCAAGACAGCCGCAGAGCAGAAGTCAGTCTGTCTTTGTCCGCAGCTGGAAAGTGCATCCAGATCCAAGAGGGCAAAGAGTCAGATAATCATAGTTAAAAACACAATGATTCATTTGCCATCATTAATCACTGGAACCCTGGCTGCCTCCCCCTGTCCTCTCTTCCTAGATTTGAGGGGTCAGGGTGTCTGCTCACAAGGGCTCAGAAGGGCCATCATCGCTGGGGGTGAAGCAAGATCAAAAGTGCGTCTTTGAAAATGAGTGTGAGGTTATTTGTTTGCTTCTTTTTTAAAGTAATTGAAGTCTGACCTAAATTCGGGGCCTTTATTAAATGTGGTGGGTGTACGACGGATTATTTTGTGACTGCACTCTGTTCACATCACGGCACTAAGCAGCGCTCAGATGATTTGTTGGTGCATTAGAAAGTTTTTGCAAGATGGACAAATCCATACCCAGGCACTTTATTTTCATTAATAATCCAGCGTTTTTGTTCAGACAATGTAATAACCCAAATGGTGGGCATTCACATTTAACAGGTATGGGCAGATTTGCCAGAGGAATTCTTTGGATTTGGATAGACAAGGGAGGCGGGTTGATGAAAGTGATCCAGTGGGAGACCACTGCCGTGGTGATGACGGTGCTGACGAGAGGGAGGCTGCCCTGGAGCACGTCACACCAACCCGGAGTCGGCCGTGTGCTGCTGCTCGGTCCTGCGGACGCTGGTGTTGACGGCTTCCCCGGGGGCTTGTCAGTTGCCCCAGAGGCGCGTGCGCGGGGCTGCAGCAGCGCAGGGGACGAGGCCCGCCTGCTTCTCCATTAACCGGACCCGAACACTCCGGCGCCCGCGCAGTGCTGGGACTCCTTCCCGTTGCGGAACCACGTGCAGCTCTGTCTGCCTGTCCATGGCAGGGGTGGGAACGAGCTGGCGCAGCTGGTTATAAAATGGAAAGTGAGTTTGACAGTCATAATCTGATTAGATACCATGGACCAGATGCCTTGGGACTGCCTCAAAGTCTTTAGCGTCCACCAAATACTCGAGTATCTGCGACGGGCTGTGTGGGGTCCCTGCCAGATGGGTGTGGGGGCAGAGCGCCCTTTCCCTGCCTTGGCCGTCGTGTGTCTTA
The DNA here is from genome assembly GCF_004348235.1 of Phoca vitulina. Taxonomy (NCBI): domain Eukaryota; kingdom Metazoa; phylum Chordata; class Mammalia; order Carnivora; family Phocidae; genus Phoca; species Phoca vitulina. The sequence continues at coordinate 9,104,293 of NW_022589756.1, forward strand.
GTCTTTGTGTTTCCCTTTGGCGTCTCCTGGTCTCTGTCCCCCATCTTGTGCACCATGTGTCCCTGAGGGGAGTCGCACCTGTGTCTGAGTCTGCTGTAAGGTGTTCAGTCTACCTCAAGGGGTCATCATGGTCAACTCTGTCCCATAGCAATCCTCTGACATCGCCGCACACACTGGAATGTATATCTGCCCCTGGCCCTGCCTTCCCTGCCAGTAACCTCCTGACCCCATCTTTCCTGTAATCACCACAAACTCCTAGTGCAAATTGGATGCTGCTTTAAATGTGAAAACAATTGTTCAAAAGCTATAAAACCTGAATGAAAGCTAAAGCTGAATTTATAAGCCTTGTTGCATATGAGCCAAAAGTGCAAAAAGCTCTATATAATGAACTAACCTGCCACTCGTATAAATATAAATATATATAAATATATTAAAATCAGACTGTTCTACAAAATTGTGTATTTGTATTTTTGTGTACGTACAATTTTCTGCTAAGCAGAAGGAGGATGTAGTATAGGATGCTGTGAGAAGAGATTTGGTTTAATCCTATTTCTTTGTTACTTATTTTTGTTAACATCAGATGCCTGTCTTTGTCTTATATGTGTATGACACTGTTTGGAAAGCTGCAGTATCTCTCTTCCTTAGGTCCAGAGTCCATTAGAGAATGAAATCTGGGGTTTAGAGAGTTGTCCAGGCCACCAAACATGCAGAAGTGGACAGAGCTTGGCCCTCTCCTGCCCAGGAGCTGCTCGCGGTCCTGAGGCAGCAGTGAGGCAGGGCACTGGCCTCTGGGAAGCAGAATCCCACTTCCAGAAAGCAACTTCCAAAACAAAAGATTGTCAGATCTCCCTGACAGAAGACTCCACCGGGTCCCTCAGGAGGAGATGCAGGACCTCTCAGTTCTGGGCCAGAAGTCTGCCCAGAAAGTAGCAGGGGGCTCTGCCTGGCTCTAGTGCCCCGCTCACTGGCCGTCCCCGGGCTCTGTGTCCCTCTGCCTTTTTCAGACCAGGTTACCAAAATGCCTCCCCTCTGCTGAGCTGCTGGCGCTTCATCACCCAGACCTGCAGCCCCAGTTCCCTGGAGCATCTCAGAACCCACTTTCCCGGTGCTAACACACAAGAGGGGGGTAAAGTGGCTGCCAGTAAAGGCCAGAAACCAACCATCTGAGAGGCCAGGCCGGAAGACAAGCTCTGTGCGCCCAGGGCGGTCGCCTTTCCCCGGGGAAGGCGTCGGGCGCCCCGCCCGGGCCCCACCCCCGCCGCCCGCCCACCTCTCAGCCCCACGGCAGTCCCTCTTGGCGTGAACCTTGTCTAGGGAGAGCGATACTGCACCTTCACCTGTGGGACTCATATTTATAACCATGTGTAATGACTGTAGCAAAAAGCCCTTGTTTCTAGATGTAAATGGTCAAAGAAACAAGTGCTCTATTGTATTGATTGATTAAAATAGTTCAAATGAGTCCTGTATCATTGTATCTCCTATTCTGGATTAGTGCCTTTTGGACAGTAGACTGTTCTGTAATTAAAATGTAGTATACTGCTTTTTTGTACAGTTTTGTTTTAATAAAACTTTTTTTTAATTTGTGTTTATTTTAGTATTGTACCTATTAGAGAATAAAACGTATAACTGAACAAAGCCTGGCCGGGATTTCTTTGGGTAAGGACGGTCATTTGGGAAGGGCCCCGACACTAACGGGGCGGGAGGGGCGGGGGTGCGGCGGTGTTCCCTTTCGGACGTCAGTGCCTTTGCTTTAAAAAAAAAAAAAAGCGATTGGTGGCCATCCGAGGACGCCTGGACAGGGCTGAGGTGACATCAAACACCACCTGGTTGAGGGAATGCCACCTGCTCGGAAAGCCCCTGAGTCCGTCCGCCTCCGACCGAACTGCCTTCTCTGGGCGTGTCCCACCCGCACGCGGCCCCGCCCCGTGGCGCCCTCGCGCAGGCCCCAGCCTCCCTCCCCCCCAGCTGCCCCCCCGCCCCAGAACCACTGCGGTCCTAGCGGCTTCTCCACCGCGGGGACCGCGGCCTTGTCCTTCCTCGTGCCGAGCCGTGACAGTCCACACACCTCCCCTCTCCCACTCCAGGCCACATGCCGAGCACCTCGTTTTCTTAAAAGAGCCATCTTTCCCGGGGCTTCTTCACCTTTAGCAGTGGAAAAATGGAATCAAAGAAAGCTTTGTGTTTCGTTGTGTTTCTTTAAAGACATCCAGTGGTTGGGGTCAGATCCTTACGCAGTACTCAAGGACAGAGTGCCCGAGCCCCCTCTCACCCAACAGACTCGGCTTGATTTGCTTTACTCCTCCGCAGAGAAAGCCTGAGAAGTAAACGGTTTTCTCTTCTTACCATACATAATTAGAAAAGGCTCTGCTAAATTTTAAGTTGCCCCCAAACCCTAAGTCGCAAGTGGAGGTGAGCGGGGGATGGGGGAGGGAATACAGAGAACATCGTCACCTCATGCTCCTCTCTTTGGGCCCAAACTGCTTTCTGCTTCCTTCAGGCCCGCCGCCTGCCCAGCAGTACCCCCTCCACCTCCTGTCCTCCGAGTCCTGCAAACACCAGCCTGGAGGGAACCTCCTCAACCCCTAGAGCCCCTGGGGCCCCTCCTGGTGGCCCCGTGCCCTCTAGACCCGGCTGTGGGGCTCGTCAGGATCGTTTGTCTGCCCCGCTCGCTGCACGAGGCCCGGCGCAGGACAAGAACACTGAGTGACTCAGCGAGTGACCGAACCAACTAAATGGGACGTGCCCACTGGAGCCCATTTTCGGGTCTGAGCAACTGTAACAACCCCCCAGCCTCAGGCAGACAGAGAAGATAACATGAGCTGCGGGAGAACAAGTAGCAACTCGAAAAATGAGGCTTTATCCCAGGAGCTAGATCAATTCTGCGTTCAGACTCCTGCCTCAGAGCAGGGCCGCTCCCGGCTGCCAAATTTCTCATAATTTGGCAGTACTTCTCTCTGAGAACAACTCTTTGGCACTTAGGAGTATAAACAAGTCCCGCAAAGATGTGCCCTGACTGGCGGCCACCTCCCATCAGCCCTCTCCATCTGCAAGGACATTCACATCAGATGAGGGCCAAGTGAGCCGTGGACGCAGGGCTGCCCAGGGAGTCGGTTCCCTGTGAAAGCAGCACCCCGGGCGGCCTCGTCCCTGTCCGGTGCTCCATCTGACAGGAGACCTGCTCATCTGCCCAGGTCGGACGGGCCGTTGAGAACCGTGCTGGGCCACGCTGGGCGCACGTCCTGAGGATGGGGACAAGCAGGAACCCAGAGAGAACACTGGGTTCCACAGCCTGCGGGGGTGTGACCAGCCCTGCCAGTGTCCGCAACCACCATCCCCTCCCCAGAACCACCTGCGCAGCAGTGGAACATGTCCTCGGCTCCCTAGTTGGCGGTTCTGCTGGGGGGTGGGGCTTGTAGATCAAGCCAGTGGGGCGGTGCCCTGAGAATTGGGACACACTGCTCCAGAGAAGCGGCCTGTCCCCGCCACCTCCAACCCCCTCCAGGCCAGCTGCCTCCCAGTTAGCCCAGATGCTCCCGTTACCCGAAAGTTTCCACTGGTTCTTGGCTCCTGTGAGAGGTGTCAACTAAGGGGAGTAAGACTGGCCACAGAACCCGTGGGGCCTCCCCGGTTCTTCAGTCCACACCACAAAGAGCACAGGGGCCGGAGAGGTGCGCTCAGGGACCTGCTGCTTCCCCGAGCCTCCCTCTTCTAGTCTCAATCTTGAAAAGCCTTGGACCCAGGCCACCCCTTGCCCTGTGGGACCGTCTGGAATGACCCCAAACACCCCCGCGCCTGGGTCAGGGAGGGAAAAGCAACAAGACCAACCTCAGACATAGGCAAGAAATCATCTGGTTTTATTTAGAGGCTGCTGGTCATACGACGGAAAGGCATATATGGTACAAAATTACAGAGGTTTAGTTCATTATATAATACAAATCGTTCAGTCTTTACAATTCATTACAGAGTCTTTGGATTTTTTTTAAACTCCCATTTCATGTGCAGCAAATCAATATAGTCCCTCAATCAAAATCACTTCTTTATACGTGAACCCATCGTAGTCACACAACTCTGCACATGGAGATGTTCCAAGACCCCCCACAAAATTAGTGTCAGCGGCCCGGCTGAAGGCACGTCGGACCTCTCGGAGAGAGAGAGGCGTGTGGAGATCATCGAGCCAGCGTCTTGGGCATAAAAGACAGGCTGCACTCACCATCCCCAGGGTAAGGCACAACAAACTGGTGGGCACCTCCTCGGGCACTCCCCGTCCAAGACGCAGGCCTCCAGGCAGACCTCAGGCAAGTGGGGCTGGTCTTCGCCAGGAAAATAAATACCCTGGAACTTCTTGTGGGTCTCTCATACAGGGAACAGTAAGCCAAGGGGAGAAAAGGGAAGTAATGGGGGATGGAAACGCCTAAAGCCGTTCAAACTCTTCAAGGGTCCCATTCACAGCTCAACGGAAGCGCCAAGCTCTCCGCAAACACACGAGGCCCTTCACGGCTGAGCCCGGCCCCACGCGCGGGCTGTGCCTTCTCCTGCTCCCGCGCCCTCCGGCCAGGCTGGGATTCCGGACAGCTGCCCCCCTGCGGCCCCCGCCTGGCCTCTGCCACGTCCTCGTGCGGCACGTGCGTGCAGGCAGCCCATCCCCTCTTGCTGTCACCCCGGATCCCAGAGCCGGGAGCTGCCGGTACCACATCCCGCACCCTAGCGCTGACACGCCATTTACCATCAGGCCTATCAGTAAGGTGAGAACAGAAGACAGAGGAGATGGGGCGCTTCCCTCCGTCTCCCACGGTCACACGACCCGCAAGACGCCACGTCTGGCCCAATAAATGCTGGGTTGTGGGGACTGCCTGGGCTACGGCTTTAGTGACCACGTCTACTTCGTGCCACTGCTTTCCCAGCAACGAGTTACCAGGAGTGTGCACCGAGAAGCCGGAGGGAAGGCCGGAGACCAGTGCAGGGCGGGCCTCCTTCCAACTGGCACTGCTCACCCCGCCCCACCAAGGAGGGGTGCTGCCCGGGAAGACAGCGGACTACAACGGAGTGACGCCTGCACCCCGAGTGATCCGGCGACACACGGGCCTGGAAGGGACGTGCAGGTGGCGGAGCACGAAGACGGGAGGCTCAGGACGGCAAACCCTGTCCCTGCGAGGACCCGGCACAGCCCTCGTGGCTGCCAGGGTGCCCGCGGGGCCGCAGCTGGGGCAGGAGAGCCACACCCGCCTCTCTGGGCACTGGTGACCGGCCGGCCGCAGTGATAGCCGCGCCCCCCCCCCCCCCCCCCCCCCCCCCCCCCCGCCGGCCCCGCCCCCCCCCCCCCCCCCCCCACGCCGAACACCGACGGGGCGGCCCTGTCCTCTCTCACACGCTACGGGGCGGGGCCCAAAGCACGCTCCACTGGCAGGAAACCCCGGCAAGCAGCCCCCGCAGCACCTTCCTCCCACGAAGAACGACGACCTGCCCACCCGGGGGACAACAGAGCTGTCCCGCCCGGCGCTCCGCTCAGGTGCTCCAGGCCCAGCGAAGGCCGGGCTCCAAGCACAGGCTGCTGTGCCCGGGGGAGATGCGGGGACCAGGACGGTGGTGCGGAATCTCGGGCGGGGGACGTGGCCGTGTTTAAAAAGCAGGCCCGGGCGGGGGAGGCGGCGAGCCTGGGAGGAAGAGGAGGTGGTCCCGAAACCTCTTCCCATGCCGGGCTGCTCTGAACTCGGTCAGGGCTCTTCCCCGGCCCCCCTGCTCGGGTCCTCAATCCCACTGCGGTCTACTCCATCTTACCCAGCCCAAGCGACAGAGCCAACCGGCCTTCCACCTTCCCTCGGTTCTCCCCAGTGAGCGCGGTGCCCGACGTGGGCCTGCAGGCCGGTCACCGGAGGCTGTGGGGGCAGGAGCTGCTCGCCCCAGAGAAAGGGGTGGCGCCGGACCCGCGTCCACGGGCCCCACGGACGCCGGGGTCCCCAGGGACGAACCCTAACTGGGCGCGGGTTGTTAGAGGGCTTCTGTGCCGGGAAGGACCTTCCGCCGAAGAGCAGAGCACAGAACGCACAGCACGAAGACTGGCGGCACGCGGGCGCGGCTGCCCCCCCCCCCCCCAGGGCCGGGTCCCCTCACACGTGGGGCGCCGGGCAGGACCCCCCGCGGTGCCCCTGTGGCCGCCACGGCCGGAGGAACAGAGACACCGCCCTCCCGGGGCCAACGGAGCTGTGCGGCCGAGGACGGGACGCAGGGGCCCCCGGGGGTGGGAGGGCAGCTTCGGCGCTGAGCAGAGGGTGCCCGGTGCTTCCGGGGACAGCAGAGAGCGCCTGGCGGGCAGTCGGACGCCCGAACTTCTACAAGCGGGAAAGAAGCACCGACCTCTCCTTCGCTTCAGCCTGTTCCCTGTGAGAAGATCCCGACCAGCCCTGAAACTATGAACATCTGCGGGGTTAAGGCTACGCCAGGGGTGTGCTCGTCCGCTCGGGGCCCTGTCCTCTGTCCTCGGGAGGCCCGCGTTGTCCGCCGAGTGTGGCCCACCCCCTCCCAGGCGGAGGTTAAACCGCGCTGGCGCACAGCGGGCTGCTAGGGAGCTGGGCCCGAGCGGCGGGCGGGCACCGCCACGTGTAATTAATGGAAGCTAATTAATCTCGGGCTCCTCCGCGGGGGGGACGCGGCGTGCAGCAGCCGCACACCTGGGGGTGCCCACGGGGCTCGGCTTCCCCAGCTGCCCGCGGGCCCCACCCAGCCCCACCCAGGGGCAGGGAACCTGGCGTTACTTCTCAGGAGGGGCTTCAAATCCCTAGAGAATGAGATTTTGCAAAAAAGGGCTTTCTGGGCATTGTTTTTAAGGGTCTAAACGTGAGAGCTAAAAACGGGCCTCCAAGACGGCTGCGCACAAATCCTGACCCAGGGCTCTGTCCCGGAGGGGCCACCGTGTCCCCTAGGCTCCTGCGGCCAGCTCGTGAGGATGCGCACGGCAGGTGGTCACTGGGCTACTGCTGCCATGGAGGGGCCCCATCGGCCCTGGCCGCCCTGCTGCCCACCCAGCACTTCCTCCCGCCGGGCCACCGCGGCCTGCAAGGCACCAGCCCTCTGCCTGCTTCCACAGACCCCCTCCCAGTGAGCCCAGCAGGAAAGGGCTCCAGGCCCAGAGGTATCCTGGCAGGAGGTGGGCAATGCTCTTGGAGGTCTCATGCTGTCCGGGCCGCGTCTGTGGCTCGGCAAAGGGCCAGCCACAGGGACAGTGGGGAGCTCTGCTAGGCCACAGTCCCCCAGGCTCGGTCAGGGAGTCAGGGTAGAGAATAGCCAAGAAGTTAAACTAGTCTAAGGTCCTTCGAAGAAACCAAAATTGCACCAGGTAAGGTAGTGATGCCTCTGACTTCGTCACTGCAGAAGCACAATAACATAATTCTCCAAGTTGTCACTGTCACCTTAGAGTAAGGCCACTTGTGTATCTGTGTCAATAACGACATAAGGAGGGGCATCATCCTCTGGCCCCTCTGGGAACCTCCACCCGAGGCCGGAGGCTGGCAGCCCCTGAGTGACCTCAGAGGCTGGTGATGTACGAGGCAAGCCCCGGGCACTCATGCCTGGGCAGATGATTGTGGCTCGCGAATGACTTCAGATTTTGAAAAAATAAATATAAATAAATATATTCTAAGCACTCTGTTAAGGGAATAAATGACAAAGAGAAAACACTTTGCAGGTATTAAAGACACTAACACACCCACAAAGAAAGCCCTAAGAAACCCTGTGGAAAGGAAGAGGGAAAGGCAGGAGGGGCCAGGCCCAGTGCCCCTTGCTAGGGCGCCCTGGACCCAGTGCCAGAAACCCCAGGAGGCTAGCCAGAGGCACTTAGGGAGCTTGTTACTTGGTGCAGGGACTCTGGGGGCCGGAGGGATGCAGTGAGCCTAAGGAGCAAGCCAGGACCAGCACAGGTCGGCCGGGGCGCCGGCTCTGGAGGCACAGGGAGGATGCCCCGCCTCTGCGGGAAAGAAAGGCACTGGGATGGTTAAGAGGTTAATGGGGTCATGAGAACCAAAAAAAGGAACAACAGCCCCCCCCGGGGGGGAACCCCAGGCACGGGGATGGGCAGGAGCCTCGCTCCCACAATCCAGGACTGCTCTCAGCTCCCAGAACCTTCCACCCTCTACCTAGCTGAGATGCCTCCCCATTCTCTGCGCAGAGGAAGAAATGAAGCTTCCAGAGTCCCAGGAGGAGCAGGGAGAGGTCAGCAGCCCTGTGTTGTGCAGAAAGGATGCCCCGCCATGTTCCCCACAGAAGGGGGTTTAAGGTGTCCCTGCCCACTCAGTTCCCATCCCCACCCCGGCGCTGTCACTGGCAAGGCTCAGAAGGGGGCGCTGGCCACCCCCTCTCTGTCAGCCCCTGCCTGGGAAGCAGAGGGGAGCATGCGGGCAGCCCGGGAGGATGCGACCCGGCGGGGCGAGGGGGGCTGCAGCATCCAGCACTGGTTTAGCTGGCCCAGGATTTTCGGTTCTCAGGGTTCTTATGGCTCCTGTCGGCCCTCAGCGCCGTGGCGCCCTCCACCTTGGCCAGAGCCGCCGTCAGGGAGGCCAGGTTGGTGGCGGAGCCGGAGAGGGTGCTGCTCCTGCGGGGCTCGGGGGCGCCCTGCAGCCGGAGCCCCGCGCTGCGCCGCCGGCCTGTGCCCACTGCTCTGCGCACCCGGCCTGGCCTCACCAGCAGCCCGTAGCCGGGGTTGCACTTGAAGTACTGCTTCCCTCCGATGGAGCCGTCATTCTTACCTGAGGGGAGGAGAGAAGAACACATGGGGGTGGCTTCCCACAGCCCCTCGCTCCGGGCCCCTGTGTGCCTGGTGGCTCCCCAGGGGCACAGGTGCTCACTGTTGAGCAAAGGAGGCCGGGGTGACCCCGGAGGCACACGGTGGTCCCCAAGGACGGGCACCCCCAGGCAGCCCCAGGTCCTGCCATTTCCGGTGTCCGGTGCAGGCAAGTCACCAAAGCAGAGCTGGACCGACCCCACCCCAGCCTCGGGCACGGACCTTCAACCTGGCTGGTCAACATGTAAACCTAGGATGGATGTCATTGTAGAACGATTATTTTTCCTGACTCTAACAGATGGAAACTGGCAAATTACCAAATTGTAGCTAGTCAGATATCACACTTGATGTATCAAGATGGCGTGAGGAAGTTTCCTTTGTAAAAGCAACAGAAAATGCACTGAGGTGAAGAAGGAGAACCCGGCACTCAAGTCAGTACAGGGAGAGGGTGCCTGAAGAAATGGGCCTCCATGACCCCTAAATGTCAACGTGCCATGGGGACAGGTTGGTGGGGAACATGATCTCTGCAGCAAAAACAATCATGAATTTTCTACATCCACTGTCCGCACATCCTGACCTGCCCTTCTCTCCCCACCACACCTCTGCTCTCCGTCAACAAGGGTGCCCTCAGTGCACCTCTCAAAGCACCTAACAGACCATCTCTCTCGGGCCACCACTATCACTCGGCTCCCAGGGCATGCACCCCCGCCCCCAGCACCAGCTCCCTGCTTCTAGGTTCCCCACCATCCTGCCCACTCACCCCATTTCATTTTCTTCATGATACTTATTACTATCAAATTTTAATTAATTGTCTACTTGGCAATTTTCTCCCTCTTAAAATGAAAGTCCAGTGAAACCAGGGACTTTATTTCGCTCCCCAAAGTATCCTTGGGATCCAACATGGTGACTGCTACATGGTAGATGCTTAATACATATTGTTGGGTGAACTGATCCATTTGTTAATCCCTCTTCAATTCTTGAATTCAACTGCAGATATAAACTTCTCTCCCAATTCCTCTGCACATAGTAGCAGATACTCCTTCAAAAAATATTCTAGCTACAGGACTCTTCTGGAACCACTTCCAACTTACAGCATTATTCACAATCGCCAAAAAGTGGAAACCACCCACATGTCCACCCACTGACGGATGAACAAAAGGTGCCCCCCCAACAACGGAACAGTATTTGGCCATAAAAAGGAATGAAGTGCGGACCCAGCTTGTAACCGGATCTACCTTGGAAAATCATGCTAAGTGAAAGAAGCCAGTCACAAAAGCCCACATTCTGCCTGATCCCCTTTATGTGGAAGTCCAGATTGAAACATTTCATATACATTTAGAGAGACAAAAAATAGATTATTGGTTACCTAGGGCTTAGGGAGGAGACCGCCTTACAAATGGACATGTGGCTTTTTTGTGGGGGAGGATTGATAAACCTATTCTAAAAGTAGACTGTGGTAATGGTTGCACAATTCGGTAAATATACTCAGAACCATTAAACTGTACACTTCTAACAGGTAGACTTTACAGTATGTGAATTGGTATCACAATAAAGCTGTGTTAAAAAAAAAAACATCTGGGGATGCCTGGTGCCTCAGCTGACTGAGCATCTGACTTCTGCTCAAGTCATGATCTCAGGATCCCAGGATCGAGCTCCATGTAGGGCTCCTTGCTCAGTGGGGAGTCTGCTTCTCCCTCTGCCTGCTGCTCCCCCTGCTCGTGCTCTCCCTCTTAAGTAAATAAATAAATAAATAAATACAAACATCTGAAGGACCAAGTAATTCCTTAAGTTGTGCCCCTGGTTTTTCGGAAAATGGTGATCCAGTCGCTTGTAAGATGTGCCGTTCTACAATGACACTTAAGAGACTGGTGAGCCTGGAATGCACCTTAATCACCCCGCCTTCTGTTCTCCCGCCCAGGCGTCCAAGCACCCCCACAGGCATGTGTCTGCAACCCGAGCAGACCGGCACAGAGCTACTGTCAGACTGTTACAGTTCAAGAGCAGAGGCCTCTGTGACTTTAAAAAAAAAAAAAAAAAAAAAAGGTCCTTAATTTCATTACCAAATTGATAGTGGCTTTCAATTAATGTCTTAGGTTTCCGAAAAATGTAGGTTAAACAAAGAGAAGGCTTAGGAAACTCTTATTCCTGGTTCTGAAAAGTAGTGACCTGAAAAGTAGAGGCTCGGGGAGGTCCAATGATATGCCCAGGGGCACAGAGCAGGTTCCTCTGCCAGCCCGCCCTTGGCTAAGTCACCTGCACGCCGGGAACCAGGCCCCAAGCAGCACCACTCACCTGAAGGCAAGTCCAGCTCCACTCCGATCCACGTCCCCTCCTGAAAGTCGGTGGGCCCGATGTATCTCACGATGCCCATTTTGTTGGTGCCCACGGTGACATATTCTCCCTCTCTGAGCCACTCTGGGACTTCGCTGGCTTCTTCAGAATCGGAGGACACTTCCATTTGTCCCAGGGCGGGTGCCCCCGCCCCGCCGACGCCCAGCGCCCCCGAGGCCAGCAGGTCCTCCTCGGCCGCCAACGGGCAGCTGGGGTCTCCGCCCAGCATGCGCGTGAACGACTTCAGCTCGGAGGTCCGCACCTTCTGGATTCTGAACGGAGACGCAGGAGCAGGGGACGGAGACAGGAGGTCGGGAGGCACCTGTGGTGTGGAGGCGACCAGCTCTGAGCCCGCAGCCGGCTTCGCGCGCTCCTCGGGCCTTCGGAGCCGCGTGGTGGCCGGGGAAACCTCGCCCTCGCCCTGACGGCTGCGCGATTCCTTCGGGGGGGCGCAAGCGGGGAGAGGAGTCGGGGGTGCGCTCGCGTCTTCCTTCTCCGAGGAAACCGGCTCCTTGGCCTCGCATGCGCCATCGCTGTCGCCCCACACATCCTGCTTTGCTGGGACCGGCAGCAACAGAAGGCTGCCCTGGCCGTGCCGGCGGGCGGGAAGCTCACCGTCTGCCGCGGGAGCGGTCGGGGGAAGCGGGAACTCCGTCTCCGGGGTGGCCTGGCAGAGGGCCGGCGGGGGCGAGCCGGGGGTCTGCCCGCCCGCTGTCGCCGCGCTGTCCAGGCCAGGGACGAACGCATCGGACAGCGTGGCGGAGGACACGCTGTGGGAAAAGTAGCCGCTAGAGGCCTCGCTCAGGGGGCTGGGCGGCCCCTCCTGCACCTCGGGGGCCTGGGCGCCGGCAGCGGCCGCCTGCGGGGCAGGCGCCTTGGTCGGTCTGTCGTAGAGCTTCAGGGGGGCCGCGTGCGCAGTCACATCGGGGGCCGCACTTATCCCCACGCTCTCTCGGTGAGCCTGGAGCAGGGAAGGGCGCAAGGAGAACTGGTTAAAACTCCAAGTTTGCTGCTCATTCCCAAAAGAACTGCGACAGATTTCATCGGCTGAAGCATGACGGCTCGCAGGGTGGGAAGCCGCTGCTGTGCACTAGGGCGGACCCCGTGTCCCTATCTGTGCCACCACTTCGTCCATGTGACCCCAGCTTTCCGCGCACCAAATGCCGAGGAGCCCACTATGGGCCAGGCGGGCGCTGAGAGCACAGCGGGCGGCCGCCAGCCTGCCCCTTCCATCTCCTGGCCTTCTGTATGCATTCCGAGTCTAACCGCTGCCTGGGATAGCCTGACTTACCCTAAGAAATATATATTCGGCCTTCATCCTGTTTCTGCCCCAGAGCTCCTGAAACCCTTGGGAGTTTCCTACGTCTTAAGAACAATAAAGGTGTCTTGATATTCGTAACAAGCCCCCTGCAACCACACCTGAGGTCACGTTAAGGCGGTGACTCTGGGGCAGCACCTCAGGATGGGGGCTGGGTGCCAGGGGAACCCACCTTGTGATTAGTGCGTCAGCCGCACGGCCTCCGGGGTAGAGAGCAGGGCTACTGGTGACTTAATCACTAATTGCCAATGATTTAATCAATAGTGCCTGTGTAACAAGGCCTCCATAACAACCTGGAAGGACAGGCTTCTGGAAGCTGCCAGGCTGGTGAACACGCAGAGGTGTGGGGACAGCGGGGTACCCAGGAAGGCACTGAACGTCCACACCTTTTCCCCACACCTTGCCCCATGCCTCTCTTCCATTGGCTGTTTCTGAGTCGTAACCCTTGGAATAAACTGGTGATCTAGTGAGTAAAATGGTTCTGTGAAGCATTCTAACAAATTAATCAAACCCAAGTAGGGATCACTGGAACCTCTTATCTACAGCCGGTTGGTCAGAGCACAGGTGACAGACAACCTGGGCTTGCGACTGGCATCCAAAGCGGGGGCAGTCTTGTGGGCCTGAGTGGGTGCTGACGCGGTCTGCGGGTAGACAGTGTCAGAATTGAGTTGACTCGCAGAACATTCAGCTGGTGTGGAACAGCACCTGCTTGGTGGTGGGCCAGAATGCATACTGGATGGCCACGCAGGGTCCATGAGGCCTGACAAGGCAGGAAAAGGCCCTCACCCCAGGGCGCGGCACCCAGTAGGTGCACACTAAATCTCCAGTCCCTCCTTACCCGCCTGCACCCCTGGCCTTGCTGCACTCAGGCTCAGAACCCTGTTCCCATGGAAACAGATCCCCTGCCCACCAGGGACTTCATGGGGAACGGAGAGAATCACTAGAGGCCAGAAGAGCACTTTCTCCTGCAAAGTTGGAAGGAGGATGTCCTTGGCGGATGCACAAGGGACTTAGCATAGCTTCACCAGCCCAGCCACGAACGACGCTCGGGCCTGGTAGCTGACTTGCGGCTCCTGGCGGGGAGTCAGGTGGAAGAAGAGGAGACGGGTGGGCTGCAGGCCGGTCCCATGTCACGGGTCGGGGGCCCTCTGATCCAGGGAGACGCAGACCGAGCAGCCGCCCGCCCTGCGGTGAAGAGGGGCCGAGCGCGGAAGGAGCCACAGAGGCTGGCCTTCCCCTCTGGGATCACTCGTCTGAGTCACACTGGCAGAGACACACACGCGGCCCCAATCTCCTGGGGAATGACGACAGCCACCGCCCGTCCACATTCTACTGTTTCTGAGGTGCTGCTAAGGTGTTCTTTCATTGACAGCTGAAGCCATTTGAAGAAGGGAGCAGATTATCTTTCTATCCCCGATTCACAATGACAGGGGCAAGAGAGAAGGCAGGAATGGGGAATGGGGTTGGTGCACTGGAGAAGGGTGCTGTTCAGAAAAAGAAATATGTCTTCCAATATTTACGGAAAGATTATTTATATTACAGGAATGGCCATTTTCCATTTGAAATACAGGATTTATTTGAACTGGGAAACAGCTGAGATCTATAAGTCTCTTACAGTTACTTGGCTTAACTCAGAAGTTTGATAAATCATGCATTTTCACGTGAATTGTCATTTATATTCCTGTCTCCAGAGGCCCTCCTTTCCCCACAAGGCACACTTTCAGGGTACGAAATTAACAGCACCTCTTGAGATTAACAGCCCATTTTTGTGATGGATCTCTAGGCTGCAAAATTTACTAAATCCAATAGATCAATAACTGTCACCAGCATAAATACTCTAAAAGATTAGGCAATCCTTCAATCATTTTTCTTTTGCAACTTGTACATGTTTTATTTATTCTTTTCTATTTTATTTTTAATATCACTGACCAGGCAGGGAAGAATATACAAACAAAATTACAAGAGCCTAGGATCTGAACGGGAACTTTGGTTCTGGAATCCTGCGTGCTCCCTATTCCCTTGGTGGGTAATACCCCATCATTGCCACATGGACAGCTGTCTGCTAAGGGCCAGCTATGTCCCGTCCTGAGGAGGTGACAGTCCAGGGAGTGTGCCTTAGATTTCCCTGGTCATTATCCCATTTGCTCCCACATGAATCCCTTGATGTAGGCCAGGAAGTATTACCATATGCATTTTACAACATGGCCCAGCGAGGTTAAAGGGTTTATCCAAAGCTCCAGTAAGTGACAACCAGGGACCAGAGGTCAGATCCACAGCGACAACAGAGACCAAAGGTGGCAGAAGGCGAGCCCTGATTGCACTGTTCTTTCCTGCTGAGCCCGAGCGCAGCCTCAGATTCCTTCTGTGAGAGCACTGCGGGAAGCCGCTCCCACTTGACTGGAGTTTCTGTGTGAGTGGAAACCTATTCCCCAGCCTTGGGTTATTCCCTCACCACTGCCACTCCTAGAGACTGCCGTGAAAGTCTAGCCTTGCAGAAACCACCAGGATGAACAGCGGTGTGGCTGCAGCTGCAGAGGCTGCAGGGGATCTGGTGCCCTCACCAGTAAGAGACTCGGTCTCCCTCTGTCCCAGTGGCCTTGGGGCCCCAGGCCTGCCTCACATGACTCATGGGGGAGCGAGGGGGGCCACGTGAACACCAATAGGTCCTGGATTGGAAAGGGCCTTTCAGAAAGGACTGAATCCCCTTTCAAATTATTTGCCCATTTTTGCTGTTGTTTTAATAAATAAAATTTTCTGATGAAGATACAGCATTTCCTAAGAGAATGAACGCACAGTGGGAGAAAATAGATTTGCTATTCATAAGATGAGAAGTGCTGTTCATCTGTGGGAGATCATAAGAGACTATTTTCTCCCCAGCTTAGCATTAGTCTTTTCACGCTGATATCATGAATCAGAATGAAATGTAAAACTGAGAATTAAGCAAACACTTGGAATAAGGAGATTGTTCTGTTTATAGAAATCGCCTTTGCCTAGCAGTGGGCTATTAAAGCAACAGACTACATTAGCAGTCAAGCACCTAAAAGTTTAGCAATCATATGATTAACAAGTTGAAAATAGAAAAGTGGAACAAGGAAAATATAGAGGGAGAAGACAGTGACCTATATTATAGCTAATTATCAAAACGGGAACGCTAAAATGAAAAACCCACGGGTGTGGACTCAACAGCTACGGCATCAGGGCCACCCCCCACATGTGGGGTGGCTGCCAGTGAAGGCACCCCCCCCGCCCCCGCCCGTCTGACTCACCTCCCCTGCTCTGGTTGTCCCAGCATCCGCGAGGGCAGCCTGCACCATGATTCGGGGCACGGGCTGAGGAAACAAGCGAACAGGCAGGCGTGAGGGATCAAGAGAAGCAGAACAGAGATAACCAGAGGTTTCCACTGAACAGACTGGAGAGCCCGTCAGGAGGACCCAGTCGAAGTGAACTTCTACAACTTTCGCGAATTCTAACAAGTCACTGCCAAGTAGGCCTGCCAAGGGCTAGCGGCGCCACACTACACAGGGAAGTATAAGCAGTAAGGAGCACAGCAAGCGGCTGGTAACCCCAGAAACGTGCTGAAAACAGTAACACACACGGCGTGCTTACACGCGCACAGGCTCTGCGCTCATGTACGGCGCATGTTCGTCAAGGCTGTTCTGCACTACAAGCGTTCTAGGACGCCAGAGAGAAAGGGTTGGAACAGGAAAGACTGGGAAGGGCTTCAGGCAGGAGGTGGGACACAAACGAAGCCTTGATGGCCAAGGAGAACTGGTGCCCGAGCAGGACCAGCGCGTGTCTTCACAGGAAGTGAGGAGTAAGGAGGCCAGTCTGGCTACAGCCCACTTCTGGGGCAGAGCACAGAGCGGGACAGATACATGGAGAGACGCTTTGGTATCCCAATCAAGTAAGGACGAGGACCGCCAGAGATGCCTGAGTGAAAAGAGCAGGAGCTTGAGCTGACGGATCTGGCAGTAGAAGGCAAAGCGACTGGAGAAATATTTAAAGGCTAAGGCAGGCAGATCGCTGAGGAGACTCCAGCAACAGAGCAGATGAGAGGGGGTGAGAGCCTGAATCAATGGCTGTGTAAGCAACAGCACGAGAAGGACGTCATTACTTACGGACATGCGGCTCAAGGAACATTAAAAAAAAAGAGTGAAAAAATCATTAGCACCAGGATAAGGAAAAGGGAGGTCAGAAGAAGTAGCTGGTAACTGCGAAGAAGAAATCGGGCATCCTTTTAGCAGCTGCTGGGTTTACAACGGCACTGAGATACAGAGACAGACGGGATTCTCTCCAAGAAACCACGAATCCACCACTTCTGCCTTTATTCCATCAACCAACCTCTGGCTCCTTCTCAGGTCCTCCCGTTCCAGCACCAGAGTCTGGACCTCGCCTCAGGATGCCCAGCTCCCAGAGGATCCTGACAGCACAGCCTCACAGGAGGGTCAAAATTGGGTGTCGCAGTTTGTTTTGATGTAGTAGCAGTGTTCTTTGTCTTGTTGGATCCAAAAGGAAAAGTCGCTGACCACTCATCTCTTACCTAATCTAAATTGCATAGAGAGGCAGATTTCCTATCTTTCCACTTCCCGTCCTCTGACCCTACGTGCTCCAGGTCCTCCCCGTTCCCACGATGGCTTCTACGCCATCAGGATGCTCCGGACAATTGGCAGGCACTAAGGCTGGATGGCCGAAGACTGGCTTCCTACTGAGCAGCCCCAACTCTTACTGAAGGGACAAGAGCCCACCTGGGACAAGATGGTGCACTCAGGAGGTTAACCTGAGTTCACAGCACCAGATAAGTCCGCTCTGCTGGCGACCCGGTGGACAGTGACAGTGGAGTTACTTGAGCAAGTACCCTCCACTCCACCTCACAGTCCTTGAATACAGGGGCTGCTGTCTTCCTTTTGGTATTTACTTTCTTCCATAGTATCTGAAGTCCCCCACAGACGGAAAGGTGTTCGCAGCGTATTTCCTTCGTAAAGGCAGAAAAAACGTCTCTTAAGCTCAAACCCCAAAATACTTATATTCCTCAGTTAGATCTTCTTGAAAGCAGACAAGATGGGGGTGAAACATTCCCCCGTAAAGCATAAACAGGTAAAATCCCACCAAGGGTGGAACATAACCAGCCAGGATGAAGCCTCTCTAAGATGAGAGGACTCTTGCCCTCCTGAACAGAACATGGAAACACAACTTACACTTTCCTCTCGGACTCAGGGGAATGAGAAAACTCCAGAAAATGCTTAAAAAAATACCTGTTGCCATGAGTGAAGGGACGAGCCGGTGACACTGTGGCATCAGCGAACCCACGGGCTTCCTGGTACCCAGGGCCCCACGTCACGGCTCCGGGCCGTCACACTGAGACCTCACGTCTCTCCTCACAGGCTTCCCGCCACCGTCAGTCACTCCCATGACCACTTCTTCACCAGCAACATACCTGCCTCGTGAACAGGCCCACCCCGAGGCCACCATTCAGAGGAAGGGGGAAGCAGGACACTGGATGATGACATACATCTGAAACGCTAAACACAGTGTCGAAAATAAGATGGGATCGGGTCTGAGTGGGTCCTGAGTGTACTGTCAAGTACTTGGAGCACACCTACTGCTCACGTGCTCGTAACTTTGTGGGGCTCCCTCCTTGGGAAGCCAGGTGGTGGCGGCTGCCAGAAACCAACCCTGGCCAAGTGAGCATCAGGTAGATATGTCCCCGACAGAGGACTCTGAAAGGTGCAGGCTAAGAGGATGGGGTAGAGGCATACAACACCGGCTCTGTACTGATTTTTACTGCAGCGAGGTGACAAGCACACAGGATTCACGGTCGTATTCTCTCTACTTTTATGTATTTCAAATTTTTCCATAATACCGTCCTACGTGAAGAAGATAACCGGGACTCATTCAATGTACAAATTCAGTTCAACAAAGACTTGGGTCTCACAGTGTACGAGGCATCGCAACAGGTGCTGGGAAGAACACAAAGTTCACAAAGTCACAGGCTTTGCTCTCGGCAGACCGGCAAGGACATGTATGCAAATGACTGAAACAGCAAGGAAAATGATAGATACTAGAATGAAAGCTTCAAAAGCAGAGAAGATTCAGAGGAAGGGATGATAAATGAAATAGGCCTAGCATACCCTCCCGGAGGCGATCGCACCTTGAGACAGGCCTTGAAGACTGAGCGGCTTTTCCCGGGGCAGAGGGACACTTCCAACATGAAGAACGACATGGCAAAGGCACGGTGCTCTTTGCGCCTGATGTGTTCCCTCTACTGCCACCTCTGTCCCCAGAAAAGCTACTCAATCTGCCAGGAGGGCTTGGGGAAGACAGAATGATCTAGAGTGACCCGCACCGGGCAGACGGAAGCAGGTTAGGGCCGTGTGCAGGCGGCCTTGTGAGCTTATGGTTGATTTTCACCCACAGTGATGAGCTATCAAAGGTAAATGAATGAGTGGTGATAAGAGCTCCGCTTGGAGACGATTAACCCTTAAACAGGGGAGATATGAAACTTGGAGAGATCAATGAAGAAGTTGCTTCAACGGTTTGGTGGAGAGCTATTGAGAGCCTGAACTTGGGTGGAAAGAGGAAAAGGAACTGAAAAGCTAGAGATAGGAGGGAGAGTCCTGACCACTTGGAAAGAACTGGCTGGGGAGGCTGGGGAAATAGAGTCAAAGATGATGCCCAGGAAGGATGGATGACCGGGAGGAGGGTCACGGTGGTGTTAGCAGAACCCGTGTCCATGCATGTGTGTGCCCCTGTGCATGGGCCCATGTGCAAGGGTACGGGGACCCAGCCTTGTGTGTTGGGCAATAACCTGTGATGAATTCAGGAGCTTCATTAAGGATACCAAAAATACCTACAAAGTGTACTGAAATCTTAAGTGTGCCATTTGTCCTTCACACCTAAGAGCTCAGATTTCCAAATGTGTATTGTTTGCATTTTAATGCTGTTTTACACATCCTCAGTGCAGGCAGTTGCCTCCTATTTCAGGAGCTCAAAACATTTCAGATCATAAGTTCATTAATCCTTACGACACATCTGGCAACTATTAATAAAAATGACTGCGAAGTCTTTTGCAGCTATAAATATTAAGGAGAAGTCCCACAAGGCAGGCGAATATAAGTATAATTATCTACATCTCACACTACAGACACCAAGGCTCGGAGACATTCACCTAATGGTTACATGCATCCAGGCTGCCCAGTGAGCCGGTGACAGAGACGGCAAAGGACCGACTTCCAAGCACCAGCTGAATGTGCAATCATGCCGTCTGCTGAGCATCACTGAAGCTTAGCAGATGAGTGGGTTCCAAACAAGAGAGCTGCTCAGAAGTATTTCAGGGAAAAGATGAGGGTCACATCTCGTATCACAGCCCGTCATTTTTTAATGCCACATGAATGAAGAAAACAGGGCAGATCAGCTCAGAATTTCAACCAGGCATCGGAGTCACTGGGAGACCCCTCTGCCTCAAAGCATAAAGTTTTAACACCTTGGCAACATGTAAAGGCCCTCACCTCTCCGTGAGGCTGCACCCTTTCCTCGCTTGTGAAGCTAACCCCACTCTGAACTGACCACACTGCTCTGCCGGAGCCTTCCTCGAGCTCTTCCTTTTCCCTAGGGCATCATGTTCTACCTGGTGAGTGCCGACTCACATCTGTCTCAGCTTGAGCATGATCTACTCTTCCCGAAACTGCCTTCACCGCAGCAGCCCCAGACATACATATTACAGCATCCGTAACATCACCCTGTTTAGCTCTCCAAAGGGTAGGGATTATGGCTCATTCATCTCTGTATTCCCATACATAAAAGAATAACTTCATGTTTGTTGAATGAATAAAAATACGTAAATGAACAAATTAATTACTTAAGTGACATGACAAAGGCCACATTGTACAGTTACAGAGAATTTGGAAAAGAATAGACATTTTGAAATTTGGGCATTGGCGTAGGTAGAGGGGAGAAGAAATATTTTAAAGCAAAAAATATTCACTTCATTTCAAAACACTGAATTTTCTGATGCATTTTTTTGTTTGGAAAATGAACCTTTCCTAATAATCACCCCTCACCCTGAATTTGATAAACTCTCAAATGTCATCTTCCAGTGGTTCCTAAGCAAGTATGATCCTCTAGATCTTCTTTTTTAAGATTTTATTTTTTTTAAGTAATCTCTATACCCAATGTGGGGCACGAACTTACAACCCCGAGATCAAGTCACATTCTACCAACTGAGCCAGCCAGGCGCCCCCTTTTTTAAAAATTCTAACCAAGCATAAGAACATGAGATGTACGATTTACCTTTGTTATAAATAACCAGTAGACAACCTTTGGTTTTCATGATGCTAAAGTGAGAAAAATAAATAAACAAAACCAAGCAGGGGGAGTGTATACAAACAAAATACTTCCCAATCTTCGAATATATTCTGATAAAAGTAATAAACAATGGACAAAAACAGACACGTACAATTACCTAAAGATCAAGACTCAGCAATACCCTGATCAATATAAACATACTTTTTAAAGGTTATGTTAATCAGAGGCAGGGCGGTTAGGCTGCAAGGGGCACTGCGAAGTCACAGGACGAAAGCTGGAGGAAGCACCCAAGCGCTGGTCCAGACAGACACAGCAGCTGCCTGCAGGATCTGGTCCCCACAGGCGGTCCCCACTCACGGAGGAGGCTCAGGATTTACACTCTGGTTTTCCAGGGTGATCTGGCGAAGAGTGTGTTAGCCATGATGACGCCAGCACTTTTGTCCATCTGGCAATTATATTTCTTATTTTAAATGAGTAACACAGCATTCTACCTGACCCATCAGTTGTTTGTCCGTGTAGACCTTATCACCTTGGGGGTTGCACATCTGGAAGATGGTAATCCAGGACATGTGCATTCGCTAAGCAATGTCACCCAGAGAGGATGACAGGTGGCCACCAGCTGGTCCCTACCAGACACACTTTTATCCTACCTGTCACCTGCCCCTTTCGATCAGTGACCTCAAAGTATCAATGCAGGCATGGAAAGGGGACTTAATTTTTCTGCCCAATATTACAATGCCTCATGAGGTTTGTATATACACTCGAATAGATTCTTTGGGTTTTATCCTCTTCAAATCTACCCTTGAAATTGCAGTCACAAGAGCTTTCTGAAATGCAAATTTGACCATGTCATTCTCCTGCTATAAAGCAATGATTCCCCATTGCCCATAGGTAATTTTTGTTAAAAGATTTTATTTATTTATTTGAGAGAGAGAGAGAGAGGTCAAGCAGGGGGAGGGGCAGAGGGAGAGTGCAGCACGAGGGGAAGCAGACCTCCCCCGGCCAAGTACGGAGCCCAACATGGGCCAGGTCCCAGGACCCCAAGATTGTGACCCAAGTGGAAGTCAGATGCTCAACCGACTGGGCCACCCAGGTGCCCCCATAGATCATTTTTTTAAGAAAGGAATGGGAAAGAAAAGAAAATACAAATAGGTCCTACTCAGTGTATTTCCATGTCTTGACCAGTCCAGTCCCTCCTTCAAGTACTTTAGATTCATTCATTCTACAAATATAATCACTTGCAATATTTTAATCAGATCCAGTGAAATCTCTTAATATCACAATTGTGCATTCAACTTTGCTTCTTGAATACAAATCTCAGTATGCCATTCACTAGGCTCTGTATCCTTAGACGAGGTGCTTTATCTACCTGAGCCTCATTTTCCTCAGTATCAGAGTATCTAGTACCACCCTCTCCGTGCTGTCCAACATGGTGGCCACCAGCCCCGTGTAACTACTGAGCACTTGAAGTGCAGCTAGCATGGCTGAGGAAGTTAACTTTTAATTTTACCTAATTTTAATGAATAATGTGTAAATTTAAGAATTAAAGTGCCTTTAGGTATGTTTGGAACACCTTGGGCACAGGGATCTATTGTTTCAACTTTATGACTCCAAATGCAGATCAAGGATTTCTGACAAAAATTTAGCATCCAAATTGAGATGTGCTAGAAGTGTAAACTACACACCTGATTTCAAGAACTTTACAGGAAAAAAAAGAAGGAAATACCTCAGTAATTTTTTTATATTGATTACAGATTGAAATGACAATATTATGACTATACTAAGTAAATTGTATTACTAAAATTAATTTGACCTATTTCTTTTTACTTTTCTAAACTGATAAGAACAGATACTACACTTGATCTTAGCCAAAAGGCCGAGAAGCGATCTTTTTACTTTTTTAAATGTGCCTACCAGAAAATTTAAAATGTCACGTGTGGCTCACATACTTGTACTGGACAGCGCTGACCTAACTCAGCACCACTGCTGAGCTAATGCATGTAAAGTGCCTGGCACACAGTAAACACTCAGCACATTTGTAAAATCCCATGCTCTTCCTAATCACTGGAATGTTTGGTGTCTTCCAAGATACTTTTAGCTTGGTGTACTATAGAAACCCACTTTTAAACAATCAACAATTATATCTGATGTAAAATATAAATCGAAAGATTCTCCTTGTGTTTATCAGCCCCAAAGCCATTCAAGGATATGATATTAATTCCATTTTCTTTCAAATAAAGAACCTTAGGTATTATTAATTTACTCATTTACAAACACGTATCGGGCGCCTGCTGTATTTCGAAGACTCCACACATAGAGTTCCTATGCTCCTCAGAAATAGGCACTCGGGGTCTAGTATCTGATATTCCTATTTAACTAATTATAAAAAACAACTAAAAGGTCCACTCCTTCGATCAATAAGTAAACTGTTTTATCAGTGGGTAAAAGTGAGTAAGACCATCAAAACAGACTTATTTCACTGTATTATTTATATATGTGTTAATTCAACTTATTTGAGGTAGTACATATAGAAAATTTCAAATACTAGTACTTCTGGAGTTGTCAGAAAAAATAGTTTCTTATTTTTATAGAATCTAGTTTACTTTTTAAACTTCCACATGATAATTGTTAACACTTACTTAAATATTTACGTGAAAACAACAACTTATGGGGCGCCTGGGTGGCTCAGTTGGTTAAGCGTATGCCTTTGGCTCAGGTCATGATTCTGGGGTCCTGGGATGGAGCCCCACATTGGGATCCCTGCTCAGTGGGGAGTCTGCTTCTCCTTCTCCCTCTGCACCACCCCCATGCTCATGCTCTCTCCCTTGCTTGCTCTTTCTCAAGTAAATTAATAAAATCTTTTAAAAAACATGTTTTTTAATTTTTATTTTATTTTTAATATTTTATTTATTTATTTGAGAGAGTGGACAGGGATAAGCAGACTCCCCATGGAGCAGGGAGCCCAACTCGGGGCTCGATCTCAGGACCTCGAGATCATGATCTAAGCCAAAGGCAGATGCTTAACTGAGTGAGCCACCCAGGTGGCCCAAAAAACTTATGGTGTTTTTTTTTTAAAAGGATGTAATTTCACTTCATTCGAAATAATGGTTATTAGTTTTTCAAGGTTATTAAAAGACAAAATATTTGTTAATCTTAAAAATTTTAGGAGCACCTGAGTGACTCAATCCAACCCTTGGTTTCGGCTGAGGTCATGATCTCAGGGTCCTGAGATCGAGCCCCAAGTCGGGCTCCATGCTGAGCATGAAGCCTGCTTGGGATTCTCTCTCTCCCTCTCCCCACCCCCCCCACTTGCACACTCTCTCTTAAAAAAAATTTTTTTTTAATAGGGTCTGGGGCGCCTGGGTGGCTCAGTCAGTTGCGCGTCTGCCTTCAGCTTGGGTCATGATCCTGGGGTCCTGGGATCAAGCCCTGCATCAAGCTCCCTGCTCTGCGGGAAGCCTGCTTCTCCCTCTCCCTTCTGCTCCCCTTGCTTGTGCTCTCTGTCAAATAGATGGATAAAATCTTTAAAAACAAATAGAGTAAGGGCACCTGGGTGGCTCAGTCGGTTAAGCATCTGCCTTCCGCTCAGGTCATGATGCCAGGGTCCTGGGATTGAGACCCGCATCGGGCTCCCTGCTCCACGGGAAGCCTGCTTCTCCCTCTCCTCCTGCTTGTGATCTCTCTCGCTATCTCTCTCGAGTAAATAAATAAATAAAATCTTAAAAATAAATAAATAAATAAATAGAATAAAATAAAATAAAATAGGGTCTAAATCTAGACTGTCACCTGTTTGGTATATCAGGTAAGCTAAGAATGGTTTTTACATTTTCAAATTACTAAAATAAAAGAATACTTTGTTACATGAAAAAATGATATAAAATTCAAATTTGGAGGGTTATAAGTAAAATTTTCTTAAAACACATCCAGACTCACTTACTATTAAGTATTGTCTACAGCTAGTTTTGACAGGCCTGCAAATCCTAAAATAATACTATATGGCTCTTAACAAAAAAAGTTGGCCAATCTCTGGTCTAGAGGCTCATACAAAAGTGTACAATGACAATTTCTGAAAAATGACTGGCAGACTAAGGTCTCTTCAATCAACTTCTGTACTGCCTCAGAAACTCTCATTTTCACTATTTTTCAGATCAACTACCATGCCTGATTGTGAAGACAACCTTGTCAACTCAGTATCTGTCAATACAGTACCCACACATTTCTGGGGCAAAGAGAGATGGCAAAACATTATGATTTTGGAAAACTAACAGTAGTAAAAGTGCCTGAGAATTCATTCCTAAAGCAATTGAATGGAAATCATTTGCCTTGAATTAAAAAAAAAATTTTTTTTTGAAGTCTGTACTCCAGAAACCCTGTGCAAACTTGCCTTTGTTAACTCAGGAACAAGTGAATGTAGCATAACATATACAAGTATATTTATTATGTGTGCTACTTACTAAATTACAAGGCGGAAATGCTCATATCATTATTCTTTGAAGAACCTGAACAACTGGGCGCCTGGGTGGCTCAGTTGGTTAAGCGACCGCCTTCAGCTCAGGTCATGATCCTGGAATCCCTAGATCGAGTCCCGCATCGGGCTCCCTGCTCGGCAGGGAGTCTGCTTCGTCCTCTGACCCTATCCCCTCTCATGTGTTCTCTCTCTCAGATAAATAAATAAAATCTTTAAAAAAAAAAAAAAAAGAACCTGAACAATTAAGGAACACTGAAGGCTGGAAGACAAGACATAAACCCTTTTTTCTTATTTTGGTTAGTTATGGTGATGAACCCTTGGTGATGATGACACAAGGATAAGCATTTATATGTTCACTTTACCAAGGGAGTCCAAGCATGAGCAGCCCTACAACCGCATCTTTGCGCACAAGGGAAGAACTAGTAGTTGGTTTGTTTTTTCCCATTTTATATACGGAAGGATCACTGACATGAAAGATGGAATCGCTAGCCACACAGGCATCTTTTCAATCAGCATCCGAGATGTGCAGGGTGCTGCGCTCTCTCCTCAAGGCTTTGTCCTTCCTCCACAGTGGAAGCAGTGTTGAAAATGGAGAAAAATATCCCTGTGGTTGACGAGACAGTCCCAAGCAAAGTGCAGGACACTGAAAAAGGACAGGCCGTACAACAAGGACAGGCCAGAAATGTGACTGTGCTTTTGATGGCGGAAATTAAAGCTGAGTATTAACTCGTTAATTCTCCAGATGAACCAACAACGCCATTTGGAGTCCCAAAGTTTGAAGGACATAAATAGCTTCATCTGAACACAAACTTCTAGATACATGAAAAACGCTATTATGCCAAATTAATTCAATCTAACTAATTAGAGAGCAGGAAGTTCTTTCAATTATTTTATGTGCTGTCTGAGAAACACACTTGAATATGAGTACAGATTTCATTAATTGCAGTTCATTATTTTCCAGATTAGTTACTAAACTCGCATCAGAAGGTCAAAGACAGCAATTCTGTCAGCTGCCACCTCTTCCGGTGCAGTATCTTTGCATTTCTGGAACTCAGAAATTGATTACAAACAAAAACAAATCTCCATAAAAATGAGAAACATAAATCTTTATGAATATCTTCAAACCAAAACATTCTGTAAGATATAAGAATCTTCGTTTTTAAATCTTCAGAATAAACTGCTAACTTCTACCCTACAAGGAAAGATCCAAAGAGATCTTTCCAAATATTGAAATAGAATGCCAAAAAATAACAGCAGCTTATCTGAAAACCTGCTGACTCCAAAGAACAAGTTAATAGACATTAATCTTTTCGTTAGAGTCTCACCACGGTTATACGTTTGCATCTCTCCATGAGGGAGGGTATCGAACACTCTTGTTTGAAAATGTCAAGGACACACTGATTAAAAGTACTTTTTTGAGAATAATCCTTCCTTCATTACACAACTTCTGCCTCTCTTCCACCTAACAGTGAAAACACAGCAATGACTGGTAGGAACAGGACCTATCCCATTCCTCAGTTCTTAACCTAGACTATTTTTATATTCTCAAAATCTTATTTTCTGAAAACAGAAGTGGCAAAAATTCCACGGTGTTCTTTTTTCTTAAGAGAGCACCCTGCTATCTCTAAATCATCCTACTTATTCACAGCTGCTACCATTCTCTTTGTTAATTTCATCTCTGTCATTCTCCGCGCCTTCCACCCCCTGCCTTAGCAAGCCGCCCTTATACCGTTCTCCCCGCCTTGGTGCTGCCATCCCTTGAATGCTTATACAATCAGCTCTCTTAGTCATTGTTTGGTCAAGCTATAAATAACTCCTCTAATCCTTCCTCATAAATCATTTCTGACGTTATCCCCTGAAATAAATCCAATTGGTCAGTGGATTTCACATAGTAACATACCCAGAACCAAGTGC
The DNA here is from genome assembly GCF_004348235.1 of Phoca vitulina. NCBI lineage: Eukaryota > Metazoa > Chordata > Mammalia > Carnivora > Phocidae > Phoca > Phoca vitulina. The sequence continues at coordinate 9,131,395 of NW_022589756.1, forward strand.
AGTAATCTAAATGTGGTCTAATAACACCAAGGGTGGCATTCAGGTGAGTCCGTGGGGGTGTCTTCGATATTGTGACTACTTCAGAGAAGGACTTTAAGCCTCCAAACTAAACAGGGACAGAAATATAAAAAGGGAAGAAGTTTTAGTATCTTTCACCACAGTTCGGTGGGAAATGGAGAGAGAAACAGCTTTACAAATGATAAAAAGATTAAGTTGGGGCAGGGTAGAAAGAAAATGCGCTATCATACATGGTCTATTTGGTTACCATGTACTGTTTCTGTTGATCCTCAAACCATTTGGGGGTTTTGGGTTTTTTTGTGCTGTTACACATTATATGTCTTCAGCAAGGTTACTATCTATTATCTCTAAGTCTTATGCAATATTAATATCATATTTATTCTTTCCTATACTGTAGAATTGATCCAGATTCCTTTTAGGCATATGCACTGATTTCTATTTTTTCTGGGTTCTCTCTTTGATGTTATTCTATAACACAGTTTTTTAGTCTGGTATTGATTATTTAATGACTATTTATACAGGCCATTGAAATGAGTGCACTAACAAAGCACCAGCAGCAAACAAAACATAGAATCAAAATAGAGAGCAAGCTTCACAGTACTTGTGCATTTCTTTACGCTACTGGTTAAGTCATACCATTAGATACCTCACACAGAGCTATGGCAAAGCCAGGCAGTGAACAGAGTGGTCTAGGAATGCTGGTCAGCATGAATCTGTTTTAGGCTTACAAGATTGGGTACACAAAGAAAGGCCACAGACAGGGTGTCCCTTTATTTCCATAATGTATCTAACAAAGTCTCCCATGAGCTCTTTGGTAGAAAGAGCAAGAAATGTGGACTGGGGTGGCAGTTACTGAATATGCAGAGCTGAAACGCTGATCTGTCACCCTGTGACTTGAGGAGTAATCTTGAGTTGCCTAAGAAAGGGTCCTCTCTCAGGCCCTCTAACGTTCAATATTTTGTTTATGACTCAAGTACAGAGAGACTATGCCCTTAAAAAGCTTGCAGGTGATAGCTAAAACACATGTATTTTTTTACATAATTACTCAAGAAATATCTTGACATTCTAGGAGCATTAAAACAAAACTGAGATGAAAAATTTTAGAAATCAAGCTAAAGTTCCTTATTTAAGTATTTTTACACATCAATTAGACAACATAATAATAAAAGAGAAGAACTGCATTGCCAAGAGTGTAAACAAATAAACAAGCAAATAAACAAGCAAACACAAAAGGGAATGCTAACTGACCAGAGGCACAACAAGCTAATACTGGCCTTTAAAAAAAAGTCCAATCATATGCTACTTTGGTAGAAGTACGTTATTTAGAAGAGGGAGATGATAATTGTACCATTTTCAAGCATGGGCTTGAAAATACTTCTGGGCTCCCCACTCGAAGCAAGACCTGGACAAGACAACTGAAGAATGATGAAGCACTTATTATCTGAGATACAGTGGGCTAATCTATAGCTGTTAAGTCTGGAGAAAACCTCCTCTTCCCCTCCCTCTAACTCCTGGGTAATAGCAGAGGAAACTCTGAGGCAAAGACTGGTTGGAAATAAACTGATCTTTTTCCTGTGAGGACTTGGAGGTGCCACAAGGTGGGGCAGGGCAGATCATCAAAAAAAGTAAGACCCTCAACTTTAGGTATCAAATCTGATTTCCAAGTGAATCAGATGGCATTATAGTAAAGACTACTATTTTAAAAAATTGGGGGCAGGGCACCTGGGTAGCTCAGTTGTTAAGCGTCTGCCTTCGGCTCAGGTCATGATCCCAGGGTCCTGGGATCGAGCCCACATCGGGCTCCCTGCTCCTCGGGAAGCCTGCTTCTCCCTCTCCCACTGTCCCTGCTGTGTTCCCTCTCTCACTGTGTCTCTCTATGTCAAATAAATAAATAAAATCTTAAAAAATAAATGAATAAATAAATAAATAAAAATTTAAAAATTGGGGGTACTAAAAAAAAATCTAACGAATACAGCATTGTTCTTATTGCTGTTATTTTGAAATCCCATTGGCATTACAGTGCTCCTATGAAACACCACTCAGATGGCAACAACTTACAAGCATATTTAAAGTGGCCCTAGTAAGGGAACCTCTATTTGACAATGTCATTTAAAATTATAATTTACTGCTCGGGACGCCTGGGTGGCTCAGTCGGTTAAGCGTCTGCCTTCGGCTCAGGTCATGATCCCAGGGTCCTGGGATCGAGTCCCGCATCGGGCTCCCTGCTCCGCGGGGAGCCTGCTTCTCCCTCTGCCTCTGTCTCTCTCTCTGTCTCTCATGAATAAATAAATAAAATCTTTAAAAAAAAAAAAAAAAAGAAGAATAAAAAAAATAATAAAATAAAATAAAATAAAATTATAATTTACTGCTCTTAGAGCTTTACCAGAAATAGTCAATAAAAATGAGATGAACACAAGTGTCTTTGACCAACTAAATCCTAATGATAAGCTTAAGTTGTCCCCCCATTTAGGAATAGTTCTTTAGTGGAACTTGCATCAATCTAGGAAAGGAAGTTCATAATTATGTCTTGATATCGCAAGTACCCACCCAGATCTGATTCTCTCACCTGTAAACTGTAAACACAGTGCTTTATACCACCGGGTGACACTGATACAGACAAACTACCTAATATTATAATCTGAATATATGTCAATGGTCAACCAATACACATTTCGTATCAACTATGCCCCTGCCCTCAAGGATTACATTCTAAAGAGGAGCTAATCAATAAACATATAAACATAACAATAACATCCAATGAAAAGATTAAATATGGGAATAGTACTGATGTGGTGGAAGCTGTTGCTTTAGTTTAATTGGTTGAGGCCACTCTATATGCAAACGTACTTCCTTAGACTGGCCTATCTTGACCATTCTAAATAGCAGACCACTCTACTAGAGACCTGGTAGCCATGCAAAGACTTTATGAAAGAGTATTCCAAGTAGAAGGAAAGGCAAAGGCAAAAAATTCTTGAGACCAAAATGAACTTCATGTGTTCGTGAGATAAGAATGAAAAAGGGGTGCCTGGGTGGCTCAGTCAGTTGGGCGTTTGCTTTCGGCTCAGGTCATGATCCCAGAGTCCTGGGATCAAGAGCCCCTCAAGAGTCCCGCATCAGGCCCCCCGCTCAGTGGGGAGCCTGCCTCTCCTTCTCCCTCTGCCCCTCCCTGCCCCCTCCTAGTGTGCTCTCTCTCGATCTCTCTCAAATAAGGAATGAAGGAAGGAAGGAAGGAAGGAAGGAAGGAAGGAAGGAAGGAAGGAAGGAAAAGGCCAACATGGCTTAGTATGGTGAACGAAGAGGAAATAAAAGGCATAAAGATTAAAGGTCAGGGGTCCAGGTCATATAGGACACTGTAAGGCACAGTAAGGAATTTAGATTTTATTCAGTGAGAACCAGTGAAGATTTCAAGCCATGAACTAAAGTAAGACTCTGGACGGTCACTTTGGCTACTTCGTGAATAAAAGACTTTTATGAGGCAAAAAGTGTCAGACAGACCTGTATGTAGGCTGCTGTAATCATCTGGGCAAGAGACCAGGGTGGCAAGAATGAATGATGAGAAATGTAGATGACCGGGAGTCACCGGATTAGAAGTAGTACCTATGAAATCTTACTGGTGGACTCTTTGTGAGGTATGAGCAACTGGGTGGATATTTGTGCTACATACTGAGATGGGCATGTATTATTTTAAAATATTTTATTTATTTATTTGAGAGAGAGAGAGAGAAACAGAGAGAGCGCAAGCAGGAGGAGGGGCAAAGGGAAAGGGAGAAGAAGACTCCCCACTGAGCAGGGAGCCGGATGTGGGACTGGATCCCAGGACTCTGAGATCATGATCTGAGCTGAAGGCAGATGCCTAACAGACTGAGCCACCCAGGCGCCTGATGGGCATGTATTTTTAAGTATTTTGTGTGTTAGGGGTAAACAGACTTATGAGCTGAAACCAACAGTAATGTTCTGGACTGGTAAAATGTGAATGCTTAATTGATTTACAAGTAGAAAAGCTTAATGGGCATTTAGCTCCATGAGGCCAGAGCTCAGGGGCAAAGTCTGGGCTAGAGATTGAAATATGAACATTGTCAATGCAGAAATAGTTAAAGCCATGGAACTGAATGAGATGACCCATGGAGAGAAGGCCCAGGATGGAGCTCTGGGGCACCTGAATGTTAGCAGCCTGATGGAATAAACAGTCCCAGAAAAGGCAACTGAGAAAGACTGAGCGGTCAGCAGGAGAGAAACCATGCAAATGTCACCACACTGAAGCCTAGAGATGAAAGTGTTTCAAGTATGATGTCAAGTCAGAAGAGGACCCTGGAATGGGTGCAGGCAAGATGCAGCTCCCTGGTGGCCTTCAGGGAAGGCCCTTCGGTGGAGTAGGGGTTACAAACCAATTGGACCATTTAGCTCCACCACTGGGCATCTTCATTAAGACCAGCTTTGTATTTATATTTTCATTTATTCATGAAATATGAACTATCTGGGGCCACTTTCTCCAATATCTTTGCTCATATATGCTCAAAAGAAGTAAACCAAATGGACAAATATTGCACAAAAGATCTTCAAAATATCGCAAGATCGCCTTTCTTAAACTGGACATTACAAAATGCAGTTATCTGCCATCACTACATTTCTTTCTAACACATGATTATTCCTCTCATATCCAGAAGAACCAATCATTTACCAGCAAAACAGTAAAAACAATTTATTGTAGCAGGTGATCTGACTTGCCATATCAAAAACTCAAAGTAGTTTTTAAAAACTAACTCTAACTATAGCAGTCTGATTCAGTAACTTCTAATGCCATGCCAATTTCCTTTAACTTCTAGAACTCTGTCTTCACCAAATAGCGACTGAAAAAGGGTGGTTATCCAACTATACGTTTTGATAAAATCACCTTGGGTGCTTATAAACACAGGTTGTAAAGGCACCCCCAAATGGGGTCTGGGTTAGGAGGTCAGGCTGTTATTGTTTTTAAAGTTACCTTCTTAAAAAGCCACCATGGAAATTCTGACAGAGAGTCCATGCGTCGTACATTACAAAATAATGACGTGTAAGTTTAGGACAGAATAACATATGCAACAGCAAATCCTTGGAAAAATCATTTTTGCCCAAGCCCCAACCAAGTATTAGACTTGCTATTTCTTGTAGCTCTCATGGTCCTAGATTCTTTGGTAACTGCCAAGTACCCCTTATGTGCTTAGTTAAATTTAGTTCAAACATCCAAAATCGTGATCTTTATTTTTCTCATACAGTATGTGTCCATGTCTGCTTAAGTACATGTTTATACAATGCTAGATTTAAAATATTATATATCTGTAGAGCAGCCTTACAAAACTAATACCACCACCCTTGAATATGCATTCATAAACTCAGAAAATTCTTTTAAATAGTTAAGGTCTCGGACAAGGACTCACCTGCATTTCTGCAACTTGAATGTTTTCAATGAATGTGGATAAGCTGATGTCAAAAGACCTATTTCAACAACTGAACTTGCACTGTATGTGTTTTTTAAGGAGTATAAATAAATCCTCATTTATCATTTTCTGCTGAATTTACACCTACATAAGGCTGGAAATTACATTTCCAAGAGGCTTCCCATTCACCATTGCGTAAGAGCAGTTTCCTGATTATGTGGAAAACCCTTTAAGATTTTCTCTAAAAATTTATTGAAGGCTGGGCAGAGAGTTTCAAGAAAAGGGGAAATAAGACAAGTGATCACGTTTAATATTTTAAATGAAGGAACAGGTAAACCACAGCAGAGGAAAAAGAGGTGGAGAGGGAAGGACAGTGATGATATGAAATTGTTTGAAATAAGAAACGAAATCAAGAATTAAAAATAGAATTACATTTTCTGTTTGGCAATACACAAACAACGCTAAGTGCACTTCATAAATTTTACTATTGTTGCTCTAAGTAATATTACCATAAATCACATTAGCAGTGTACTCGGCATTTTTTAAAAGCAAAAAGGATTGAGACCGTCAATAAGTTTCAACAGCTCTGTTACCTCTGAAGAGGGTGGAGGAGAAATGATCACAAGCTTTCAGTGGACCTAAAAGCCCAGGTCCAAGGCCCCCCACCCCTGCTACCCCTCTCCCTCCAGTGTCATTGCAACACAGAGCATCATTCTGCCAGGAATTAGAAACTGTTCACTGTTGCTTTCCTGATGCTCTTACCTGATGTGCGAGGGGAGAAGGCTGTTTGCCCCTTTTCTCATCGCGGACAGGGAAAAGAGACTTCAAGAGCTTTGGCATCTGTGGCACAAAGGATTTTACTGGATTCAAGTAGGAGGCCGCGAGGCTACTAAGTCCTGTCAACAATATTGAAAGGAAAAGAGATCAAATGGAAACAACAATGTAGACATTTTCTCTCCCATAAATTTGCCAAATTTCATTTGTAGTGAATCTAATAATATAAATTCTTTTTTTTTTTTAAAGATTTTTAAAAATTTATTTATTTGACAGAGAGATAGCACAAGTAGGCAGAGCGGCAGGCAGAGGGAAAGGGAGAAGCAAGCTCTCCGCCGAGCAGGGAGCCCAATGTGGGGCTCGATCCCAGCAGCCTGGGATCACGACCTGAGCTGAAGGCAGACGCCCAACCAACTGAGCCACCCAGGCACCCCTAATAATATAAATTCTTAAAAAGTACCCTTAAAAAATGTTAGAAAAACATAGTATTATCATAGCTACCCTCAAACACAATGTTGTTTCCTTTTTCCAATTAAATAACAGCAATTAGGGTATTTCTAAAACATTCTAATATCCAATGTTCCTATTAGTATCAGAAGGGTAATCTAACCCCAGTCCTCGTCACTAATTGGTTCACATACTAACTTCTGCCCTAGAATAAGATGGGGTTTTTCATTTTTAAATCACATAGCTGATGACACACATGTATAGCTCTCTATCTAGACTTTAAACTCTTTGAAGTCAGGGACTATGTCTTCTACAACTTTAGTTTTTCATATCTACTTATTGAATAAAGATGATGAAATGGACCTTTTAGAAAAAGGGTGATGTTTGGGTTGTTTTCACAAGAAAGGGATTGATGCCCTGAACCAACCTGCTCTAAATTACCAAAGGCTGGGATCAGACATGCAGACAATGCCTATGATAGAAGATTTCTTTCCTATTAGTGAATAAAACTAAATTTCTAGGGAAATGTAATCTAAAACTCCTAAGTGATAAAACACTGTATCCACATAACACTTTAAAAAGAACAAGCAAGTCAACCTGAGAATTTGTGTGTGATACTGTCTGAACAGAAACACACAACCACCCGCATGCCTCTACCCCACACTGACCCCTGAAATGACTCCAAGTTCATCGGTAATACAGTTGGTACATGGACCCATACAGTTCCAAGGCTTGTATATTTTACATAAAGTAGTACAATAGTGACTCTAAGTAGACTGTGAAAGGGTAAGGATTTTTATAATCATGAGAGCAATCATTAAAAACATAAAGCAAAGAGATAACTCTAAATGCCAAGAGATATGTTAAAACTGAGTTCAAAAAAGTCAATTAATTTACAAGGCAAAAGTAGGAAAGAGAAAAACAAAACAAACAAACAGAAATAAGTTTGAGATGAATAAAGAGCCAGAAGAACATAATCATCAAAATGTTGGGGGAAAAAAAAAAGGAGTTCTATATACAATTAATTAATTCTACACTAAGGATGACCCCTAATTAAATAAAGATCTAGCCAATAATCTATCAAAGGCTGCATATATCATAAAGAGAGACAATCAAAAAAAAAGAGAGAGCATCAGACATGATGTGTCTTCTGAGGTAAACACACAAAACTACGCTTTCATTTATTCTACCTCCCACCCCTCCCTCAAACTGGCCTGAATCTGTTCAAGACCATGGAGCTAATCACCAATTCACAGGAAATATGGTAGACAGAGAACCATGTTTAAAAAACCTCATGGGGATATAACCAGCAAAAGTAAGAACATACAGAGTCTACCATACAAAGACAGTCTCTTCAACATATACAATGCATGGGGGAAATAGATAGAGAGGAACATATACATTAAACAACTCAAGACACATACCAACTCATCACAATATATGAACCTTATAGTTGGATTTTCACTCAAAATAACTAAAAAATATTTTTGATCCAACTGGAGAAATATAAATACTGACTAGATGTTTGATGACATCTAGCACTTATTTTTAAATTTTCTTAAGAGCAAAATATTATTTGGGGGTATTGCTTTAGAGATACATGTACAAATACAGATGAAATGATATCTGGGATTTGCTTCAAATTAATCATAAGAGGGTGTAGAGAAGCAGCAGGAGCAGAGATAAATCAGACTGGTGATGAACTGATCATTCTGAAGGGAGGGGGTACTTGAGGGCACATTGTGTTACTCTTTATACTCTTGTATGTTTGATATATACCATAAATACCATAGTAAAAGAATTCTTCCAACGTGAAAGCAAAATAAAAACTTAAACATATAAAAGAAAGGGTCTGTCACTAACAGACGACTGCTAAATGCACTGATGATGAATATAATTCACAAAAAAGAAACTAAACTCAGAAGAACAAAGTGAGATGCAAGAAGCAACAATGAGCAAAGCAAAGTGGTAAATATGTAAATCAAGTAAGCATTAGTTACAAATTTTTTAAATTAAATTTTATTTTTTTATTATTATTTTTTTTTAAGTAGGCTCTATGCCCAGTGTGGAGCCCAACTTGGGATCGGAACTCACAACCCTGAGATCAAGACCTGAGCTGAGATCAAGAGAGTCAGACGCTTAACCAAATGAGCCACCCAGGCACCACTATTACAAACTTTTTAAAAGATTTTATTTATTTATTTATTTATTTGAGAGAGAGAGAGAGAGGAAGAGTGAGAGAGAGAGAGGAAGAGTGAGAGGGAGAGAGAATCTGAAGCAGACTTCACACTAAGCACAGAGCCCTACTCAGGCTCGATCCCATGACCACAAGATCATGACCTGAGCCAAAACCAAGAGTCAGACGCTTAACTGACTGAGCCACCCAGGCACCCCACAAATTTTTTTTTAAAACAACAAATTTGGGGCACCTGGGTGGCTTAATTGGCTAAGCCTCCAATTTGTGATCTTGGCTCACGATCTCAGGGTCGTGAGATGGAGCCCCACGTTGGGCTCCACACCCAGCTTAAGACTCTCTCTCCCTCTTCCCCTCCCGGCCCCGCCACTGGCATGCATACATGCATGCTCTCTTTCTCTCAAAAAAAAAAAAAAAATTACAGAACTTTAAAACAAGGTGGCACTCTATGACCCAGTAATTTCACTCCTAGGTACTAACTCAAGAGAAATGTTCACAAAATGACTTGTATAAGAACAAACTTTATTCATAGTAACCAAAAACTAGAAACAAACTAAATGTCCACAAACAGAAGAACTAATTAAAAATTATGATAAACTCAACTGTATAAGTGAAGTTTTTCTCAACAATAAAAAATAAATTACTGAAAGATGCAATGGTATGGAGATGTAAACAGAAATGATAAATAAAAGAAGCCAAACATAAAGAGAGTATATACGGTATGATTCCATTTGTATGAAATTGTAGAACAGGCAATACTAATCTGAAAGGATAGAAATCAGAACATTGGCTGATTGTGGACAGTAACTGGAGTCATATAAATCTTGTATATCTTGACTGGGATATAAGTTACACGGGTAAATACAATGGTCAAAACTCATTAACTATGACCCACCGTCAAGGAAAAAAGCAGTCAAGAGAAATAAACCATGACATGGCCCAGATGCTGGATTTAGCAGATAAAGACTTTAAAGCAGCTTTTATACACAGGTCCAAGGAAGTAAAGAAGAATCTGATCTTAACAAATGTACAGGTAGAGAATATCAGCAGAGAAATTAAAACTTTAAAAGCAGCAGCAAGTAGAAATTCTAGAACTGAAAAGAAGAATAACTGAAATAAAATATTCTCTGGATGTGCTTAACAGAAGGTTGAAAATGGGAGGAGAAATTATGCAACCAGAAGAAACAAGAATAAGATAAAAAGATGAAAAATAAAAATTTTTTAAAATCAGAGCTTCTGTGACCTGTAGGGTAATATTAAGCAATCTAACATGTGTGTAATTTGATTCTCAGAAGAGGAGAAAGAGAGGAATGGCCAGGGGGAATAATTTAATGAAATAATAACTGAACATTTCCTAAATTTGTTGAAAACTTAACTTACAGATCCAAGAACATCAATGAAATGCAAGCAAGGTAAGTGCAAAGAAAACTATACCTAAGAATATCATAGTCCAACAAAAATAGAGAAAGCTATGAAAGCAAACAAACTAACAGAGTAAACAGACACATATTACATGTAGGGAAAAGAGACACAAATGATGACTGATTCTCAGCATAAAAGGAATCTAAAAGATAACATAAGATCTTTGAAATGCTGCTAGTGGAAAAATCCTTCCAAAAAAAGTGAAATAAAGATAATCCCAAAAGGGGAAAGCACTCTTTTCTAAGACAACTGCACAATAACTAATACTACAGCATATTCTTTGGGATAAAGAAAAATGATATCAGATAAATATAAGACTTCAGGGAGGACTGGCTAGTGCCAGAAATAATTAATATGAAGAAAAATATAAAAGATTATCTATAGTCTCTTAATTTCCTTAAAAGATAGTGGCTGTTTTAAAGCAAAAAGAGTGGGGCACCTGGGTGGCTCAGTTGGTTAAGCATCTGCCTTCGGGTCAGGTCATGATCTCAGGGACCTGGGATCGAGCCCTGCATCAGGCTCCCTGCTCGGCCAGGAGCCTGCTTCTCCCTCTCCCTCTGCCCACCTCCCCCCCTGCCAGCTTGTGATCTCTCTCTTTCTCTCTGTGTCAAATAAATAAATAAAATCTTTAAAAAAATAATAGTAATAAAGCAAAAAAGAGTAACTTTGTAAAAAGTGTTCATAATGTCTGTAAAAGATATAACAAAAATAGTACAAAATAAGGGGGGATTGGGAACAGGCAAAAAGAATTATACAAGGTTCTAATATTTGTGCAGTGGGAAGTGATATATTATTAATTCTAAGTAGACTATGATAAATTAAGAATCCATACTACAGTCCTTGAGCAAAGACTTTAATAAATAAACAAATACAGAAATACCAAAAAGCTAGAAATGGAAATAAAATTAAATACTAAAAAATATTTTTCAATTAACCCGAAAGAAAGCAAAAAAGAAGTTACAGTGGAGAAAAAAATAGAAAGGCCAAAGAGAAACCAACAGCAATTCAAAGACATAACAATAATAATATTAGATGTAAAAGAACTAAACATGCCAATTAAAAGACAGAAATTGTCAGGCTAGATAAAAATAAAGTTACACCTAACTATATGCTGTCTACAAGACAATCACTTTTAATTTAAAGAACAAATACAGGCCAAAATTTAAAAGACTGAGAAAAAGATACACCATTCACACAATAAGCAAAAGACAGTTGATGTGGCTATATTAATCAGGTAAGACAGATTTCAAAGGAAGAGAATTCTAGAAATACAAAGGGACAGTCATAATGATAGAAATACCGCTTTATCGGGAAAAAATAACAATCCTAAATACATATATACTTAAGAGAGTTCCTAAAAGAATGATGCAAAAACAGATCTGATAAAGGGAAAAACAGGTAATTTTCATGATCAGATCTGGAGATTTAATGTCCTCTGTCTCAGTGATTGATAGAACAAATAGAAAAAAAAAAATCAGTATAACAGAATATTTAAAGAACAGATTTGAACAAGGTTATCAACCACCTTGACCTAACTGACATATACAGAACACTATGCCCCCAAACAGAATAGGTTCTTCTCAAGCATGCATAGAATGTTTACCAACATAGAACACAGGCTCAAAAACATTCCAAAAGACTGAAATATTAAAGAGTCTTTCAGATCATGATGAAATTAAATAAGCAATCAATTAATAAAAAGAAGTTCCCCGCCCATCCCAGACATATGAAAACGAATTAACATGCTATTCCAATAACCCATGGGTCAAAGAATAAATCAGAGGGAAATTAGAAAATATTTTGAATAGAATGAAAATGAAAGCACCACATTCCAAAATTTGTGAAATGCAGAAAGAAACAGAGATCAATGAAACAGAAAATAAACAATAAAGAAAGTAAGACCAGATTTGGTCCTGGGAGAAGACTGAGAACACTAAAACATGTCTCAAAAGTAGTCAAGAAAACCAGAAAGAAAACAAAAATTATCAAAAATAAAAAGAAGGGGCGCCTGGGTGGTCATGATCATGACCTCAGGTCATGATCCCAGGGTCCTGGGATGGAGTCCCACGTCAGGCTCCCTGCTCAGCGAGGAGTCTGCTTCTCCCTCTCCCTCTGCCTTTCTCCCTGGCTTGTGTTCTCTCTCTTTAAAATAAATAAATAAAATCTTTAAAAAAACTTTTTTTTCCTTAAAAAAAATAAATAAAATAAATAAATAAAAAGAAGGAACATCACAACGGATCCTACAAACACTAAAAGGGCAATAGGGAACATTATAACATTTATTGAAATAAATGTTAAAGTTTAGATGAAACAGAAAATTCCCTGAAAAACATAATTTATGAAAACTGACTCATAAGGAAACATAAAAAGTTTTAAAAAAACCCTGTATTAAAGAAATTAAAGTCATAATTTAAAAGTTTCCCAAAGAGAAAATTCCAGGCCCAGATAGTGTCACGGGTGAATCCTGTCAAACATTTAAGGAAGAAGCAATACTAAGTATATAAAATCTTCCAGAAAAAAAGATGGTAAGTAAATATTTCCCAAGTCATTTCATGAGGCCAACATAATCATGATACCAAAATCTAACACATTATTATGAAAAAGGAAAGTAGATATTCATCACAGTACATATACACAAAAATCCTTTACGAAATATTAGCAAACAGACTCAAGCACATATAAAGGATAACACATCATGATCAGGTGGTATTTATCAGAAGGATGCAATATAAATTCAACATTCAAAAATCAGTGTAACTCAACATGTTCATGTTAAGACAAAAAAGGGAAAAAATCAGATGACATTAACTAGTAGTCAATAGTTACATGGTAGGAAATCCTGACTTAAACTATTTCTGAAAGGCACTCAAATTTCATGACAGTGATTGACAAATGAAAATATAACTTACCTGGGTCAGGAGAATGGTTATTTGGGGGACAGTCAGAGAGGGATGGGGCAACTGGAGCTATTCCTCTGGAAACTGCAGTTTGCGATACATCCTGTTGACTCTCCCACCGGCCCTGTTAAGGACAAAAACAGCAGTTTTTATTCAACTGAATCAGTTAACAGAAAAACCTAAAATTATTTAAGAAAAACCTGTCATACATTACTAAAGCCTTATTCCCTTTACAAGACATGGCAGATTTGACTGTTTAAATACCTTTCTTCTTATACTTTTCATCTTCCTAGTGTTAATTTCCCAAATACTAATAATACCTCACATTTGGATATTCCCTCAGTTCACAATCTGAAGTCTCCTCAGTTCTGTCCTAACATTCTTTTCTATACATCATGTTGCTTCCCATGAACTATGGCTATATGAAGACATTCCTTTTGAAATCGTTCCTTACGTTCTGCCTCGTAGGCTATTTCTGCTCTTCTGCCTCAAAATATTCTCTCGCTTCAGATTCTCAACTGAAACTGAGGAACAACCCTCACACTGTGGGCTGTCTCTTCTCTCTTCTCCAGGGTGTATCTTTCTATCCATTCAAATACCAGTAGTTCATGAAAGTAAAAATTCTAGAACAGTGTATTACCAAGGCTCTTGTTTTCCACAGATATTAAAGAGAAGTTCCAGTTAAGCACAAATCAAGTAATCACAAGTTCCTAATAATGGAAGTCTCTGGATTAACAAGTTTTATTGTACTCTCAACTTATTTTATAAATTCCCGTTGAAGAGATTTCATTGCATTATACAAGAACAACGCCAGTTGGGTGATGGATTAATTAACCAATCCAGAATGGGTGGTGAGCCACAAAAATGGTGATATCATCAATGCACTCTTAACATTAGTCCCATCTGGTAAAGAAATAAACCCCAACCAAATGTTACAAGTACAAAACCTAGTAATGGAGATGAGATTGCCAGTCTTCTAAAAGCTTTAAGTTCCCCTTTGATCCTTTAATAATCACTCTGACTTCTTTTTCATCAGAGTTAAATAATAGTATTTTATATTAGTTTAAGCTGGTATTCCCCAGATGAGTGACCCTAACGACGTTTGAGTTTTCCTTAGTAATCGCCTGCAAAGCGAGTTTTCACTGCTCCTGAAGATGGATCCTTAGTAATCGCCCGCAAAGCGAGTTTTCACTGCTCCTCAAGATGGATGGAGGTGAAAAGGCCCCTACGGTTTCAGATATATATTGGAAACCTATCTGCTTTTAGCAGCAACCTAAGTACTGATCATAAAATCAATAAACCTTAAGTGATCTGGCTCCTGTTTACCTCCGAGAATGCCACTTTTCCCTAGGAACCCTCTCAGCACTTGATATTTAAAAAAAGAAAAAAAAAATGGTATGATGTCTTAGCATTAGGAAGCCAGGAAACAAAACAGGCATGAAGAGATGATTAGGGAAACCATGAACTCTGAAAGACTTCACTGTAGGAGCATTTGTGTTACTATGAATCACACACTGATTTACATACTTTAATGTTTCATTAATGTCTTTTGCATTTAAATTTAATTGTCTGTTTGGGAAGCCGCAGCTTTGTGTACTCTGGGACATCACAATCAGGTAACTGAACACTAAGGTCAATACTCTGGTGCTTCTCCGAGGAAGAAAAGCCTCATGCTTTGTTTACAGTGTTAAGCTCATGCAAGGTTGTTTTGAAGACAACTTACTTAATTTGAGAATAAATTTATTTTTCTATTTTCGATTTTTCGTTCTTGTTTGGCAGCTGACACAGTGGCACTCTGTCCCTTAGGGAAACTAAGTAGCTGATTTGGAGTCAGCACCTCAGCCATTTGGTGTATAATGGTCCAGTGACAGACAATGTAGGTGTCATCTCTTCCCCAAGGCACACTCGGGGCTCCACTAGCTTCCCGGGTAATATTTCCCAGCTGGTACTCCTACACACAGTGTTACTAACCAATCAGAATGGAAGCAGTAACTTTTACCGTCTCATATATGCAAATATCTCAAGTGAGAACATGTGAAAGGATGCACACAGTATACACATACTGCCTTAGCCAGACCACTAGCCCTGTCAGATGATGAAAAATGGAAACTCATTTCACTTCATCCATCCTACCTTAACCGTCATCTTAACCTTGAGGAATTCCACATGCTAACTGTTCCCAACCAAAGACAGGGACACAGAGTGTCTCAAATTGAGCTGGGAAAGAACAGACTCTGCTTCAGAGGGAACAACAAATTTGGATGATAAACTGGGTACAACGCTCCCTCCTCTTCCTTCTGACACCCACAGATCTCTGGGGAAATAGTTCACTGAAATCATTCACTTACTCTTTTTCTCCTGTAGTGCACGTCCATTCTCTTGCCAAAAATGAAACCTGTGGTTCAGTGTCTAACTACACACACTGCCCCTCAGGGACAAGGCAATTAGTGTTTTTCCAATAAATTTTACATCCCTGGCTGTTCCAGAGTTATTTTCCCTTTACTGAAATGTTGGGGGTGCGGGGGAGGGAAGGAAGCATCCCAGTTAAAGGTACTTCAGAGGGAGAGGAACTCAGGACAATGAATAAAAAGGACCTGGCCAAACACTGGACCCTTCTGCTCTCTTATGAGCTCAGTTCTCAAAGTGAAAAGATTATGATATGTATACAAATAGGCCTGGAATCTGAAAAGATAGATCTGTGATTTGTTTCTAACATTCTGCATGTCTACCAACTTCAGAATCAGCCAAGATGAGCAGATACAAGAGAGAAAACTCTGGCTTTGTTTTAGAGCCTTACTAGCTTCGTACTTATTAGGGATTATTTGTGCTAACAGCCTGAATTCCAAGAAATAAAACCCTATTTGAGATAGCAATTACTTGTAGCTGGCATCGTATGTAAAGACAAAATGGAACAGGGAAAACACGGGAGGCTCTCAGCTGACTTGAGAACATGCTTTGGTCTTCCTTGTGCACCTACAGGTCTTCTTTTACTGCTCTTCCCAGACACAAATACTTTGGATTTTCCAAATTAAAAAAAAAAAAATTTAAAAATTAAAAAAAAAAAGAGGTCTGCTTTTGATCAGGAAAGTGACAAAGAGGTAAAGAAAGAGAAGTGCCAGTAACATTTCAGGTCCAAAGGTGGCTTCTAATGCAACTAAAGAAGAAGTGACTCATATTTGGCTTCAGCCTTTACCTGTGCCACACTAAATAATTGCAGTTTTCAGGAAGGTGTTGTAGCCAAAGCACAAAAATCAGTTTTGTTAACTGAATATTCATTTAAGCTTTTAGATACTTTTAACTGCATCAAAAACTCCAATCAGAAGATAATAAACACAATATCTTACTAACTTATTAAAAAGTGTAATTCCATCTAAAATGGTTTTAGAAATAACAATATTTTTAACTTGACAGTGTTCCTTGCATTGCAAAAGGTCTCAATGCACAGCCAATTTTTAGATGGATAAGCAAACAATCTGCTGAGGATTAATTCTGCCGCTAAGTCCATCTTGGTAGACTGGTCATAAAAAGCTTGCTAAGTTTTCATTATATCTATTAAAAAATTGCCTTATAATGATGAAGAAATATCCACTAACAGTAAATAGCAACATCACTGCAATATTATATTATATATACATATATGTATATATATATTTTTTAAATTTCTCAGGGCTTATCAAGGTTAAGTATACTCTTAATCCTCTTTATCTATTTTACCCATCCCCCCACCCTCCTTCCCTCTGGCAATCACCGGTTTGTTCTCTGTATTTAAGAGTCTGGGTTTTTTGGTCACTTTTCCTTTGTTTGTTTCTTAAATTCCACATATGAGTAAAATCACATGGTATCTGTCTTTCTCTGACTTAGTTCACTTAGCATTATAACCTTTAGGTCCATCCATGTTGTTGCAATGGCAAAATTTCACTATTTTTTATAGCTGAGTAATATTCCATCGTATGTATGTGATTGTGTGTGTGTGTGTGTGTTATACACACACCCCACCTCTTCTTTATCATCTCTTGATGCCACTTGGGTTGCTTCCATATCTGGGCTATTGTAAATAATGTAATAAACATAGGGGTGCATATATCTTTTCGAATTAGTGTTTTTGTCTTCTTTGGGTAAATACCCAGTAGTAGAATTATTGGATCATATGGTAATTCTGTTTTTAAGATTCTGAGGCACCTCCATATTGTCTTCCACAGTCACTACACCAATTTCCATTCCCACAACAGTGCATGAGGGTTCCTTTTTCTTCATATCCTCAACAACACTTGATATTTCTTGTCTTTTTGATTTTAGCCATTCTGACAGGTGTAAAGTATTATCTCATTGTGGTTTTAATTTGCATTCCCCTGATGATTAGTGATGTTGAGCATCTTTTCATGTGTCTGTTGGCCATTTGTATGTCTTCTCTGGAAAATTGTCTATTCAGGTTCTCTGCCTGTTTTTATTTATTTTTTCCCCATATTCACACTCTGAATGTTTATTATTCAGACATAAAAAAATAAAATTGCCAACCCACATTGTTATTAAATAATACAGAGATGCGTTATTTTAAAACCACCATCATCTTTAATATATGGGTGTATTATTTAAAAAAATAAGAGGAGCACACACATATAGTCAATTGCTTAGAGATGGTTACTTCCTTTCAAAAATGGGGAGGAAAAGCTTTTTTTTTTATTTTATTATGTTATGTTAATCACCATACATTACATCATTAGTTTTAGATGTAGTGATCCATGATTCATTGTTTGTGTATAACACCCAGTGCTCCATGCAGTACGTGCCCTCTTTAATACCCATCACCAGGCTAACCCATCCCCCCACACCCCTCCCCTCTAGAACCCTCAGTTTGTTTCTCAGAGTCCATAGTCTCTCATGGTTCGTCTCCCCCTCCGATTTCCCCCCCTTCATTTTTCCCTTCCTACTATCTTCTTTTTTTAACATATAATGTATTATTTGTTTCAGAGGTACAGGTCTGTGATTCAACAGTCTTACACAAATCACAGCGCTCACCATATCTCTTGCCTGTTTTTAATCAGATTATTTGGTTTTTTTTGGTGTTGAGTTGTATAAGTTCTTTATATATTTTGAGTATTCACCCCTTAATGGATATTTGATTTGCAAATATCTTCTCTCACTTGCGGGTACCTGAGTGGCTCAGTTGGTTAAGCATCCAACTCTTGGTTTCAGCTCAGGTCATGATCTCAGGGTCATGAGATCAAGCTCCCCATCAGCCTCCGTGCTCAGTGTGGAGTCTGCTTAAGATTCTCTCTCTCCCTTTCCCTCTGCCCCTCCCCTCCCGCTTGCATTCTCTATCTCTAAAATAAATAAGTAAAATTTAAAAAAAAATATCTTCTCCCATTTGGTATGCTGCCTTTCTGTTTTTTTGACGGTTTGCTTCACTGTGCAAAAGCTTTGTATTTTGGTGTAGTCCCAATAGATTAGGGATATATCTTTAATTGAAAAGCCTATCAAGAATGCCTTTTTTAAATACTGATTCAAAGGGATACATGTACCCCAGTGTTTATAGCAGCTATCAACAATAGCCAAATTATGGGAAAAGCCGAAATGTCCATCAACTGATGAATGTATAAAGAAGATATGGGGTGTGTGGGTGTGTGTGTGTGTGTGTGTGTGTATACACACACAGAATGGAATATCACTCAGCCATCAAAAAAAAAGAAATCTTGCCATTTGCAACGACACAGATGGAACCAGAGAGTATTATGCTAAGTGAAATAAATCAGAGAAAGACAAGTACCATATGATTTCACTCATATGTGGAATTTAAGAAACAAAACAGATGAACATAGAGGGGGAAAAAAGAGAGAGGCAAACCATAAAACAGACTCTTAACCACAGAAAACAAACTGAGGGTTGCTAGAGGGGAGATGGCGGGGGATGGGCTAAAAGGGTGATGGGGATTAGGAGGGCACTTGTGATGAGCACTGGGTGTTGAATGTAAGTGATGAATCACTATATGGCACACCTGAAACTATTATTACATTGTATGTTAACTAACTGGAATTTAAATAAAAACTTGAGAGGGGGAAAAAATGATTTCTTTTAGGCCCTAAGGTGAATTTAGAAGTTGGGAGTAGTTCATCAAATTCAATTTATCTTTTTAAGATTAATTCGTCCATCAATTCAATCTTGGTGGAGCTCAGTAAAGCAATTCCAATTCTAATATGTAGTGAGCATAAGGGTGTGTAAAATATGGCTGGGCAAATTCCAAGTGTCATAAGCCAAACGAGGAGACTGTTTTTAGTAGTTCACCACTTCTTCTCACCTCAAGAGCCCTAATCCTATCAAACTCCATCCCTGCCTCCCTCCCACAGCTTTTAGTGTGGCCATAATACAACTGAAAATTAGGAGAGAAAGGGAGACGTGAATCTCTTCTGCGGCCTCTCCTGGCTTCTGAGCATTGTTTCAACGAACCTGAATGTTCCCATCTTACACAGGGGAAGACAGCACATCAAATTCTGTGGCTTATAATTCTGCTTTCATAATCAAGATCAGAGGGATAGACACATACATTAATGGACACAGAATCTCTAGAAATAGGCCCACACAAGTTTGCAAGGTAGATGTAACTAATATTCAATTATTCCAAAACACATTTTTCTAGCATTTTATGCATCATCAACTCTAGATTAAAATTATATTTCTGACTCTCTTGTGCATGAAATACTTTCAGGCAAAGAAACCAAGATGGTGCTGCTGAGAAGAGTTCTGTGATGTCAAAGGAATGCCCAAAGCACTTTTGCCATTTTACTCCTCTTTCCCTGTCCCATGCTTGAGAAAAGGACATCCTGCAAGTTCCCAAATATTTATTTGTATTATCTGCTTAATATGAATTAACTGCAACTCCTCATATTCCAGAGCCTTCTAAATTCACTAAGATGCCTTAGTTCCTGGGCTCTTTTGACAGATACTTTTACAGTCTTAGAAAAAGCAGCATGTGAAAGGAATCCTATATACTGACTACCAAAGTTATTTTTACAAAAGAATAAGAGCCAAGAAATTAGTACAGTGCCGAATTTAGTCATCTTATAAAAACTACATTTAAAAATTCATTCTTATTCTCAAGGTAAAAACAAGCATGATACAAGTTTTAGGTAGTAGGACAGTACTTATATCCCACTCATTAGGAAAACCTAATGGATTAATTACCTGTCCTTGGATCTCTGAAAACTGAAGAATGCAGGAAGTCCCCCAAAGAAAAGAAAAAAAAAGTCTCAGATTTTTCAAAACAATTTTCTTTACGATTTTGTGTACAAATTATTACAGATAAAGCAACTGGAGACCTTCTCAAACCACTACACATAAGGGAACAAAAACTTCTAGATACTTAAAAGAGTAGGGAATAAAATTTTTCAATTCTAATATATTTCTTTTGAAAAGGTGTTGAATTTTGACAAATGCTTTTTTTCTGCTCCTATTGAGATTTTCATACATACATGTTTTTAATTCTAATTAAAAAAAAAATAGGTAATTGGTTCCTATGATCCAAAAACCAAGTAATATAAAAAGGCATAGTGAGAAATCTACCTCTACCCCCACCTGTTCAGTTCCCCACATATTCCCACCCTCTCCCCAGGCAGATAAGTAATGGTATTAGCTTCTTATATATCCTTCTAGGGTTTCTTATGTTTATGTAAGCAATCTATAAACAGTCACACATACTTCTCTCCTGTCCACCTCCTTTTGTAATATAAATGGCAGCATACTATTCTGCACTTCATTATTTATCTATTTATGTATGTATGTATGTATGTATGTATGTATGTATGTATGTATGTATTTAAAGTAGGCTCCATGCCCAGTGTGGAGCCCAACACAGGGCTTGAACTCACGACCCTGAGAGCAAGACCTGAGCTGAGAACAAGTCAGACACTGGCGCCCCTCTGCACTTTTTTTTTTTTTAAGATTTATTTTTTAGAGGGGGTGGGGGAGGGGCAGAGGGAGAGACTCTTCAAGCAGACTCCCTGCTGAGAGGGGAGCCCAACTCAGGGCTCAGTCCCGTGACCCATGCGATCACGCCCTGAGCTGAAACCAAGTGTTGGATGCTCAACCAACCAAGCCACCCGGGCGCCCCTCTGCACTTCATTTTTAATCATCAAGTATATCCTGGTAATTTTTCCATATTGGTATCTAGAAGGTTCCTAATCATTTTTACAGCTGCATAGTATCCCATTTATTTATTTGTGTGTATGTGGGGGGGAGGGTGTGGCATGTGCCCAGAATAAGTGTATTTAACCAGACCAAACCAATGGACATTTAGTTTGTTTCCAAATCTTCCACCATTATAAACAACGTTTCAATGGACACTCTTGTACATATGTCATTTCACATGTATATAAGCACTGCTGCTGTCTCAAGGGGTTTTTAATAGGAATTTGATAATTTGTAGGTCAATTAGTTTAAGCACTACCTAGTTGAGGAATTCTTTTATGGGTAGTATTAAAAACACATTTTGAATACAAGGCAATGCTATATTTGAAAGTGTTTTTCTTTGTTTCATTTAAAGGCCACAGGGAGCAGGGGAATGGTTTTTTTCTCCCTAGTAAGAAAATATAATTTTAAGAATATATATTTTTCCTAAAAATCTTTTAAGATGCTCTGCTTTAGATGATAAAACTATTGAGGGAAGCCCTCCTCTGAAAATGGGGGAGCTACTCTGTACTCCCTTCTGAAGTAAGTCTGGAATCAAATACTCTTTCCTTCATATTCTTTTCACTTTGTTTTCTAGCATTACAGTTACAATCCTCTATCGCCGGAATTTCCTTACTCATTAAACAGGCCCATCCCATAAAAATCTTAGAACAGGTTTCCTCTACCTTTCTCCTTACTGAATAGCCAGAGGTCTCTAATTATGATATGTGGACATTCATTTAACCTAACGAGAAGTCAAGGGATGCCCATAGTGATGAGATGTTGCTAAAGCCCAGCTACACCTCGTAACATTTCAGGGCCCATGGACACCAGGAGTTCAAAAGGAGATAAAAATAATAGCTTCACAGCTGAATTGGGAGCAAAGTTAGTAATGGCAGGCTGGCACCTTCTGTTTTCCCTGACAATACTTCCAGAGGATTGGGAACTAATATGGTCGGGGAGGGGCAAGTAAGGCCAAGTTTTGAGGAAGACTGTGAACTGCTGCAATGGGGGGTGGGGGGGAGAGGGTATTTAACTTGTTTGTAGTGTATGACAACTCAAAATATACCCTGAAATAGAGTGGAGGGATCCATATCCTTGTTGCTGTGATGGCACCATGATATCAGTAAAACCTGAGAAGGTGAAAATCAGACTTTCCTCATCTTCACTAGGGTACTCCAAGAAATCAAGATGACTAAAAAAGGGAAGGTCCTGGTAGGTAACAAAAATATGTAATGTTACATTTACTCATTTAAAATGACATGTCCTGCTAAGTTGTCCCCAACCCTCCACAGAAATTGCCCTGTGAAAGGTCTCCAAGAAACTCTTTACTGTCACATCTGAAACAGTCTTTTGGTCCTCATCTTACAGTCTCTGAGGAAACTGTAAAGAGTCCTTCTTAAAACTTAAAAAGCCAGGCACCTGGGTGGCCCAGTTGGTTGAGCATCCGACTCTTGATTTCGGCTCAGGTCATGATCTCAGGGAGGAGTCTGCTTGGGCTTCTCTCTCTGCCTCTGCCCCTCCCCCTGCCCATGTGCACATGCGCTCTCTCTCTAAAATAATAAATAAAATCTTTGGGGAAAAAACCAAACAGCTTAAAAAGTCCTTTCTGGCCCAGTTTCCAAGCCACTCTCTGCTGAGTCTTCTAGCCAGCTTCTCCTCCGGCACATGCCCGTGAGTATTATTATGCCGACTAGCTCTGACTTTAGATCTAATCCCTCACTCCATTTCAAATATGCCCCCAGCTCCCCAATCTATCTTCAGCCCAGGCTTCCAGATCCTTCAACTGGCACAGATACCTCATGTCAAAAATGGAACTAAATCGTTTTCTTCCCCAAACCTGCCCCTCCTACAGTTCATCTCTCTATTCTGTCATCCAGAAGGGTACATGTCACCCTCATCTCCTTCTTCACCCAACCTTCCTGTCCATGGAGTTCCAGAGAGTCTATCTCCTTAATATACCTGATTTGCTCTCCCTCTCCCTCCCACTGCTGAATCTCCTCCCCACCTGATCTCTCCAACCTCGAATTACATCTTTTTTCACACTTTTGCTTTGATAACTGTATATATTTGTACTGTATACATTATTCTAATGTGATTTTATGGGCCACAGCCAGGAACCCAAGTCGAGTTTAGGTGGACTGTTAAAAAACACTTTCCAATTCAACTTTAACATGTCCTTCAGGGGCTACCTGCCTCCTCCATTACTCCTTGGTACATAATGTTAGAACCTCGACAATCAGGCCCCTTTTCCCTGGGTTCTACCCCCATGTACCCCTCTCCTTTAGTCACACTGCATGCAGTGTCATGAACATAGCAAGCTTGTTCATCCCTCCATGCTTCTATTCACAATGCTGCTTTTACTCCTTCCCCGCCTTGGAGGGAACTCATCAGTCTTTTGGCTTAGGGGGATTATCACCTCTCTGCAGCCTCTCCTGGTCTGTGAATAATGCCTTTAAAAGCGTCCACTCCCTCCTTTGGTCTCCTACTCTATCATATTTCTAGTATAGCACCTATGTTCCTTTATTCCATTTATTTGGTGTAAATGAAGCACAGTAATTTTCTTCCAAGTGATACTATTATTTTCTCTATTTAAACATAAGGAGATTGGGGGTAGATAGAAAATTTTGGCCACTTCTTTCGAGGAATTTATAATATAATTGAGAATTTGGATTAGATGTAGTTCCAAAAAAACCCACAAAAAGTCGTGTTTTTTTCTAATATATTTTCCTTATAATATTTCATTTATTTACACTGAAAAATAATGACACAATCAATTTCCCAAAAACTCTGCTTTGTTCTGGTAATCGAAACCTGTGCTGTGCTCATCAAGAACGGATCAAACCTATCGTTGGATCAGTATGAAGGAGTAGTACTTAGCACACTTTCAGAGACATGGTAGGGTGATCAGTAAATTAATGAGTTGGAGAGCAATTTATATGTCTATAAACACTGATATATACACATATGGCTCATTTTTAAGATATAGGTTACTAGGAGTTTGCCTGAAATAATGGGATATATACAGACATACATTTTTATGTATTTGAGGTAAACTCCTAGTAACCTAGATCTTAAGAATAAATCTAATTATTCATCAACTAATTGTTCTTTTTCTTAAATTTTTATAAGGAAAATTTCAAACATACAAAAACAGTAGAGAGTAACTAACAATAGTAGAAAGGGTAGTATAACAAATCCCATGTGGCTATAACCATTACCGTTAAATAGCCAATCTTCTTTTATCTATACCCCCATCATCCCCCGAGATTATTTTGAAACAAATCCCTGATAGCAGGCCATTTTATAAGACACTGTTCACTTTTACCCTCCTCAAGGGTTAAGATATCAACACAGAGCATTTTGCCCCAGTTAACAGTACCAACACCTAACCAGGTCTCTCCAAAAAATGTCAGGCACAAAACTGTGATATAGGACATCCAGTTACAACAATTTCGAGTATGATCCTTTTAAGTAAATGATAAAGAATTTATGCTTAAACCACTGCTAAATTGGGGAACACTACATTAACAATAAATTCCAGCTAACAGAAGTTCTGTTCCCTTATTTTAATTTCTTCTAGCAAATAATACTAACTTCCAGATAAAATCTTCCTATTCCTCACACATTTGCAATCATTATATCAATATTTTCCTATTAAAAATCTGATTTAAAGTTCCTTTTTTGATGCAAACAGGAAGAATATTTTATACAGAAATATGAACTCAAGCAATAAAATTGGCTTTTAACACTTAAAAAGTAGAGTAACAAGGTCTAATAAACCTTAATTTAACTGGCAGATAAAAAGAAATGAACTATAAACACTTTCCAATAAATTTCACATAGCCTAGAAGAGTAGGAGAAATTCTAGCATGCAAAACGAACATGTGATATTTGAGAAGAGGAAAGTTGAATGGGAAATTGGTCTAAGACTGACAGAAAAATATTTATAAACACCTACCTTATTGCTGCCTAGACTGTAGGTTGGAATAAGATCTTGTCGGCTGCCAGACAACTGAAGAAGAAATAAAAAGGGGATTAGTCCTTTAGGTGTGAAAGTATAGAAACCTACGGTCCTGGAAATACAAGAACTTGAAAACCAAATCAACGTAATGTTAGTCAGATGGTAGCAGAGATGTTGTCAAGACATTTGTAAATTAGGCTAGTGTGTACTTTGAGACATTATTAGGCACAATTTTTTTTAAAGATTTCTTTATTTTGAAAGAGAGAGAGAGAGCGCGTGCATGTGTGAGCCAGGGGGAGGGGCAGAGGGAGAGAATCCTCAAGCAGACTCTGCACTGAGTGCAGAGCACCATGCAGGGCTCGATCCCAGGACCCTCAAATCATGACCTGAGCTGAAATCAAGGGTCGGCCGCTTAAACAACTGAGCCACCCAGGTGCCCCTCACAATTTTTTTTGTAACTAAATTGAACTTTGAGGTGGGAGGTTTATATAAGATCAGATACCCAGTTTATACTGAGGCAACAACTGGGTTGGGTAAGGGATACTTCATCTGTTTATCCCCTCTATTTAAAGGATACCAGGTTACTAATTATTTTACCATGTCCTGATCTTTTTTTTTTTTTTTTTAAAGATTTTATTTATTTATTTGACAGAGAGAGACACAGCGAGAGAGGGAATACAAGCAGGGGGAATGGGAGAGGGAGAAGCAGGCTTCCCACGGAGCAGGGAGCCCGATGCGGGGGCTTGATCCCAGGACCCTGGGATCATGACCTGAACCGAAGACAGACGCTTAACGACTGAGCCACCCAGGCGCCCCACCATGTCCTGATCTTACAGCTTCCTTCTCTGGGTATTCGTAGCACACATATAGACACAAACTATTTATCTTAAACCACAGGATTTTTTTTTTTAAGATTTTATTTATTTATTTGTCAGAGAGAGAGAGAGAGACGGTGCGTGTACATACACAAGCAGGGGGAGTGGCAGGCAGAGGGAGAAGCAGGCTCCCTGCTGAACAAGGAGCCTTATGTGGGACTCGATCCCAGGACTCCGGGATCATGACCTGAGCCGAAGGCAGATGCTTACCCAACTGAGCCATCTAGGCATCCCTAAACCATAAGATTCTAAATACCAAATCTCTGCAAGTATCTCTGCATTTTAATGTTTTCTGAAGAAATGAGATTTTAAATTGAAATAAAGTGATATTTCTTGGGACTCCTGGGTAGCTCAGTTGGTTAAGCGTCTGCCTTTGGCTCAGGTCATGATCCCAGGGTCCTGGGATCAAGCCCCACATCAGGCTCCCTGCTCAGTGGAGAGCCTGCCTCTCCCTCTGCCGCTCCCCATGCTTGTGCTCTCTCTCTCTCTCTGACAAAAAAATAAATAAAATCTTTAAAAAAAAAGAAAGAAAGAAAGTGTTATTTCTTAATATCTGAGAACGTTCCCAATCTTTCAGTCTGAAATCATTAGTGATGTCATTCAGTCACTCAGGGGCCACGTGTGCCCTCCCGTCTGATACTCTCCCTACCTCTCACTTTCGTCTCTCAAACACTAAGGCTAAGGGTCAGCTGCTCTTCATTACAATGCTTGTACTGTGGTTTTTCTTGGTGTAAAGTTAGACAAAGGTAATATTTCTCATATCCACATCTTTGTCAAAAGTAAGGAAAGGAGAGATAAATCATAGGGCCACAATCATATTTTTTTGTGAAGAATTATTTGTATGCTTAATATGCACATAAATTATACCTATGTTTTTAAAAACAACAAACTTAAGACACTGTTATGAAACACACCTAACTTATTTTACTCATTTATACTACCCTGGATGGCCTTTAAGCAATTAAGTTTGTAAACCGAGTCCAGACTTCTCAATTTAAAAGTAATTAAGTTAGGCCCAGAAAATTCAAATGGCTTGTCCGAGGCACTCGGCTACTTTTGCTTTAGTTCAACACTCACTCACTGAACACCCAGTCACTGAGCTAGGCACTACTCATACAAAAATGAGCGAGAAACATTAGAGACTAACTTAAATGGACACTTTCCCTATCCTCCTGGTGAGGACAGGGACAGAGGTGTGCACAGATGCTACGGGTAGAGAACAGGGGCACCTAAATCAGTTCGGAGAAGGGAATGGTATCTGAGGTGAGAGTTGAAGGATACAAAAGAGTTATCCAAGGAAAGAGGAGCAGGGAAGGAGAGCTCAGGCAGAGCACAGAACACGGGAGTCCATGTACTCACTCTGTTCACGTTGGGAGAGCTAACGCTCCTCCTACTCAGCTTCCCCTTTCCTGTCAACTGTTCCTTCACTGTAACTTCCTGTCAGTCAGAAAATGTACAGAGGAAAAATACAGATCAGAGACCCACCGCCAAAGCAATACCACATACAGCAGTCTTTGAGCTACCGTCTCTACATACACATTCCTGGTTCTTTAAATCATGGCTGTTCCTTCACACCGTGGAATGACCTAATTCTAATCACTGTGGAATAGTCAAAGTTAACTGTATAGCGGAGAGGTTACCTAGATCATTCTCTTCTTTATCTACTGATGGCCGCCTTGAAGCTGGCCAGAAGTTAGTCCCAGGAGAAAGATCGTCAAAATTAGATCATTCACTTTTATTTTTCATATGAGTCTTTGGTTAAAACCAAAAAAAGTCTCAATATTGCTACGTAAAATGAGGTTTAGGGTTCCACGAAGGATTAGGTTTACTGCTGGCATCTCTATTACCCCGTCTAGAGATCTACTCTAAGGCTGTGGCAGGTATGTCCAGCTAACCCGGAAAGGGCCCATTCTGCCACATTCCTGCATATTTCTTCAGCAACACTATTGTCCCTTATCAAAGAATTTTTAAAATAATTCTTCAGCCAGCAAGAGTGAAATATCTTCTCCCATTACCTCAAGGCAACTAGATAGATAGCATTTAGCATCTTGGTAAAACTAACTTCCCTAGTGGAGCTTTTGTATATTCACAGACTTAACTGACAAGTTTAATCTAAATTAATATGCTCCACTTAAACAGATGCTTCAAAGTTTAGATGTACCAACACTGCGGATTGCAGAGAGGCGAAGAGAATCAGGCTGGGTCAGCACCGCTGCTACCAGCCCTGCCGGCTCACCTGGCGGAGACGATCTAAAGTGAGAAGGTTCTCCACAGCCAGCACACTTCTGAGGTATTTTTCAATATAAGCCTCTGAGTCAGCAGAAGCCGTGTTTTCAACATTAGCTGCCATTCTTGCTAATGTTTCTCGTTCCTCTACTCCCTGGGCATCCTGGAGAACAGAAAGTTGTGTATTAAAATTAAGTACTCTCTAGAAGAAAACATAAAAGCTTCTTGATCTATACAAATACACACACACAGAGCACTGAACTAGCAAATGGGATGTATTCCAAAATTAACGCCAGCTTTTGGAACTCAAAATGCATTTTCCCACAGAAATCATGGTATAAATCATGGTTAGATTAACTTGCAAGGTTGAACACAGTGCCCCTGAAACAGCACATTCTCAATAAAACGGTCCTCTGCTACATTCATACTGCAAACGAAAACGTTACTGGTTAGAAAGGATCTGGTGGAAACAGGTAGAAATATAACCACCACTACAATACTTCAGAAATACATCATTGAGGCAAGAGACAGGAATGAGAAGCTGGGGTCCAAACAATACTAGTATGAGGCAGACACAGGACAGTAAAAATGAAAAGTAGGGCTTTCAACACTTTCACTCAGCAGCCGACCACGGACTACACATTCAACATGTGGCAGCTTGTAAAACTGGTCTCGATCCTCAACTCTGGAGTTACAGAGGCCAAAGGCAGTGTAGCACCCCCCAAGAAGAAAAGTATCTAGGTAAATTCTCGCTCACTGTGCTTTCCCACAGAGCCCACCCCTGCCCCTCTGATGTGGGTGGCCCATGCATATAAATGGGATGCTCGCGAGTCAGGGAGGGCCGTTGTTAGTGCATTTAATCATGTCAAGCTAGCTTAGCTCATAACAAATTACTCTTCTCAGAGAAAATCTGATACTTCATTTACTTGTGAATTTGTTCTAATAATGTCAAAAACTACAAAATATATAGCCATATGCCACTGCATCTTAAGATGCCATCAACTTTAAGAAAAAAAAAAACACATTACTTTATATACCACTAAGGAGAAAAGAAAAAACTCTGCCAATTAATTTTAAGATATCAATTATAAGATACATTCTAACATCAAAACTATTTTTAAATAAAAATTTAAATGAGCTTTAGAACAGATAAAATATGGAAGGATCTGGAAGGTGGCTTACGTTCACAAAACTTCTACTTCCTACAGTGACTCATTTGAGCCTTTTAATAATCCTGAAAAGAAGCAATCATCCTCATTTTATAGATGAGGAAAGAGGAAGGCCACATAATTGGCAAAAAAGGCAAGATTAGAACTTAGAAGGAATACTCTTATCAGGAGTCAGGAGACCTAAGTTCCTAATGATTCTGAGATTCATTCAAGAACTTCATTTCTTTGTATAGCTAAGTGATATTCCACACTATGGATATACCACAATCTCCTTATCTATCCACCCACTGATGGATGTTTGGATTGTTTGCAGTTTTAGGTTACTTTGGATTAAGCCGCTATGAGTGTTCTTATACATATCTCTATGGACACACACAGTCACTTCTCTTGGGTAAGCACCTAAAGGTGGAATGACTGGGTCTTGGGGTAGAAAGGGGAACTATCTCCTGCTCTCTGGCCTATCATCAGTTCTTTCTGCCACCAAGCTCTCAGAGCTATTGTAACAAGAAACACAAAGAACTTTTTAAGGATTTTTCATGATAAACCTAGCTCCTCAAGGAATCTTTTTATTTTGTTTTTAAATAAAAAATAAACTAAATGCAGTCCTTTCATTATAAGTTTTAAGTCTCGCTGTGCCTTTTTCTTTATCATCAAGATTTGATAATGTGGAAAAAAAAAAAAACACTTGCCGACTTAGATGTGTGGCTAATTATTAAGAGGTAACCAAATCACACGAGGCTATACACTTATCTCTCAGCTGATCCCCCCCAACATTTCCTCCATTTGAAAATCGTATCACCCAGAGAATAAAAGCACTTTTAAAGAGGATAAAGAATCTAAAATCAGGAAGGGATGAGACAGGAGGGGAAGGAAGTTGAGAGAAATGGAAAAATGGAAGGGGGTTCACTACAGCGGTCACTGTTTCTCAACTGCATTCAAACCATTTATAGAGTTAAGATATGAAACAGCCAGAAAACATTCAGAACACATAAAACATTCAGACACAGAGAATAAATAGTAAGTCTCTAGCTGAGCATCTAAGTAGACAAAGAGTAATCTACTACAGACCCAAGATTTTGCTGCTAGTCTGCAACAGACTTAGTTTTTAAATGTTCAGCGGGCTCCAAATTAAATAGTTAAACAGCTAATATATACTGTGGAAGTCTCACACTTTGAAGATCCAGTACAAGACTTCTTGCAGTACAAGAAATCTAAAACAAAGCCCAAGTACTGTGTAATCTTTTCAGCCTTCCAAAAACTGATCTCTGTATTAAAATATATTTTGTCCACCTACTGCTCAAACACTCAACAGAATCAACAACATCCAGCCCTCAAAAATGAAGAGAATGATGTAGATGTGGACGGCGTGGTTAGCAGGGAGTGTTCGCTCCCAGCACATGTCCCCGCTTCTCCACTCGTGCAAAGTACAAACTGCATCTCCTCAACCACTCCTCGATTTCAGAGAGTGAGTATTACAGAAGGAACTGCTCTTCTCTCTTTTCTCCACGGTCCTTTTCTTAGAACCCTCCCTTCCCCTACCCCTATAAGGAAGGCCTTCATTACCAGCTGTGCCACAGACCAGGTGAATAAATCTGGGATTAAATATTAGGAAGCATATATATAAACTATATCATGCAGCAAGCTTCATGCTTTAAAATACCCGTCAGGGGGTATTTTAAACTCCATGTGTTTGATTCCAATGACTTTCTCAGTTCAGAAAGAGAAATAAGGAGAAGAAAATAACAACAGGAACTATAATAATGGCAATCACAATTGACTTTTTAGTGTGTGCACGACGACTTGTATACAGCATCTCATTTAATCCTTTTTTTTTTTTTTAAGATTTTATTTATTTATTTGACAGAGAGAGACACAGCGAGAGCAGGAACACAAGCAGGGGGAGTGGGAGAGGGAGAAGCAGGCTTCCCGCAGAGCAGGGAGCCCAATGTGGGACTCGATCCCAGGACCCTGGGATCACGACCCGAGCCAAAGGCAGACGCTCAACGACTGAGCCACCCAGGTGCCCCGCATCTCATTTAATCCTTAAAAACAACCCTGTATAGAAGCTATCACTAACCCAATTTAATAAATGAAAAAATTTAGGCTCTAAGTAACTTACGAAGTTCACCTCACTAAGAGGTGACAAAAATAAGATTTCTGTGTGATTCCAAAATGAAAGCCTGAATCTCTATTTTGTGCTATGTTGTCTCCCTTTGAGAGTTACAATATTGTTACCTTACGGCTAGTAGGAGTAAAAAGGAGTGTTGTCTTCCAGGAGTGTTGATTTGCTTTTCAAAAGGAACTTCTTTAACAAAATACTAAAACCAGAACCTTTTTAAAAGCCACAAATACTTTTCACTATGAATCACATTAAGATTAGGAAATTTCCTCTACAAATCTATAGCATTTGCCCAAATACACAATTTCATTGACTATATATTTTTTAGGGAGGTGACTTTCAGGGAGTTAGCTCTTTTTACATGTTTATTTTTAGTAAACTCAAACTTCATATGATCCTTCACCTCTGGAATATTGGAGACAATTTCAAAAGTCACTCCACAGCCAGGAATAGAACTTCGATGTGACATCTTTTTTAGGAGACTCTGAGCAAAACCCTAGAGAAAAACAAAACAGAAAGATATGGTTTCCTACCTCAAAAACTGAGTTTTCATTAACAAAGAGATAGCACAAAGAATACTGCATTCATTCTAACCAAAAAGAAACAGAGCATATTTCCAATATAAGCAAGCTGAAATCCAAATCACTAAATACAGGCTCTTCAACTTCGCCTCAGCACACAAAACCAATTTATTAGGTTCCTGCCATGTGACAGGTCCTATACCCAATATATGAAGAATATAAACCCAAAACTCTGGAAACTGACACCGGGCATCTTGGTTCAGCTCTACTTAAAGGCTACAGAAATAAGACTGTTGACTTCAACACAATAAAATGACCTTCTAAGATGTGAGTGAGGACTGGTGACTCTTACACTTTTTTTTCCTCCAGTACAATGGACATCTTGCAGCATGAATATTGACAAGTTCAGGCATTAAATTCTTGACCAAAGCAGGATCGTTATGAAGAATGATTTAAGAGTGCATGGTCATTGTTTATGCTGACTGTGCTCTTTGCACAGTTAAGAATTGAACTGTTGAATTAATGCATAGATGACTCATTTGAAGATGCTGCTAAGACTGAACATCCTGTAGAGGTTGAAGAGAGCAGGGATGAGGGCAGAATACAATTGGTGAATAAAGATAAGAAGAGAGAATTTTAAACCGACACCCAATCTTTTCCCTCACGCAAAAGGGAAGCAGGAAATATTGTGAAAACCCCCACAGAAAATAGAAAAATCAAGCCATTTGGTCTTAGAAGTACATATTTTCACAAACCTACTTAATAATAATTTCTTTCCTATTCAGTGATCTTTACTTTTTTAAAAGACTGTAGCTCTTAGAATGCAAAGAGACCACTGATTTCAGCCCTTCACTCTCCTCGACTTGAGCCGTGCAATGCTGAGCCACTGCCCATTACATCCGTCAGGGAACAGCTAAGGTTTGTTTTGTGGTTTTTTTTTAATGGGTGGGGTGGGGAGGTGTGGAAGCTGTTGTTACCCTACCTTTTCTTTTCTTTTCTTTCTGTATGGAACTACTGAAGCTGATCTGCATATATTAGCATCATAAGGAAGTCCCTGTTCTGCCATAAAGAAGCAATTTTTAGGATTGAAGTATTTGAAATTGGGAGGGAAACTGGCATGCCCTTAAAATACTATCATGTCATTCAGTATCAATTTGATTATATCACATCATTTCAACCAGAGGAAAAAAGGTGGCAACTTCTTGTTGTTATAATAAAAAACTGAAAAGAATTTAAAAACGAACCCAAAAGAAAAAAAAAAAAACACCAGAAGAAGCTTGGTGACTCCATGATGCACCCCTTCTGTTAAGGATTCTGTGGGGCTGGTGGCTGTACCAGGTCAGTCTCAGCGCCTGGCAAGCAGAATCTCTGGCTCAGGAATGGCAAATAACTCTTCAAAATGCTCCTCAAGAGCAACTTGTCTTTTTCAATCCCTGAAAGACTTCCGAGAAAAGGGTGAACGGGAGACACACCATACGCGTCTACGGCTCACCCGACGACCTGGATGTTATTGATGCCGGACTGCCAAGCTAAAGAGCTGCAATTTTAACAGCATTACGAACAGTCTTCATTTCAGAGATTGATATCAGTGTGACATTTAGAACTAAAGATTAATTTTTAGGGGGGGAGATTACATCTAGGACTCTGTCAACCGTGACTGTGCTCTTTTATATGAAAAGATTTCTTTTCATCTGTCCTGGTTTTAGTCAGTGTACTGAGAAGGCCTCGAAAAAAGTGAGCACAGACAGTTCAAAGAATCCCTGGAATGAGCCTCCCAAATCCTGTATTTGAAAAGCCAATGGCAGAAATACTTTATGTTCTTCTCTAGAAGCTTCCTACTAAATCCAGTCATATGGCACAAGGTGCCTCATAATCCAGCTGCAACTGTGTGGACAGCCAGGGCCCCGGCCTCTGCGGCCCATCCTGTCACACTGCCGGTCACACTTGGCCGCTGGAGGTCCGAGCCTGCCCTGCCCTGTCCCTCCTCACTACCTCTGCACCGAACAGCCCGTTTCCTCCCCCGTTGCCTGCCAGACTCCCCCGTCCGTGAAGGAGCGGCTGGCATGCTACCCCTCCCTGAGTTCTCCATTGCTTCGCCTACAGCAGTCTTCCTGCACTCTGGGAGCACCTGCCTTCCAGCACTATCCCAACAGAGGTGTCTCCTGTTTATTCAGCTACACGTGCCAAAGGACACTGGCAGCTTCAAGATGCAGACTAATTCTTACTCGTCTTCCTACCCAAAAGCTCGACAGAGTACCCTCTCCGCATATAAGAGTCCACGAATTAGCAGAGATGACTGCGGGGAGAGAAAGAAGTGCGAAGCGGAGAGTGAGTCCAAACAACAGCCAATCTGCAGAGAACCGGCACGTCTCGTGCAACCCAAACGAAAAGTCAAAAACAAACACAGAGAACTTCGCTTTGACGGGGCTCCGGGGCACCCATTTGTGACTATGGAACAAGAAAGACTCATCATAAAAACTGAACACTGCCTAGGAGGAAGTCAGGACGGCAGGTGCCGGGAATGCAGCAGGCATGGTTACACGATGGCAGCAGTTGAGTTGAAGAGGAAAGCTCAACGCTTCACAGAGCTGTGTGGACGGGAGGCCAGAGCAATCATTCCGGCCCTGCCCTCAAGTCGGACCTGTGATTAAAGTCAGTTCTTCAACAGTCAGTTCACTAATGCCTCACCTGCCGGCCATGAACATGGACACAAATTCGTTTCCGTAACACCAGCTGCATGTCGGCCGGATGGCTGAGCTGCACTGTCACCCGCACGATCAGATACACGCGCGCATCCGCTGGGGTGCCTTTACTGAGCTGAGGACAGCTGTGCACGGCAGAGTCCCAAGAGGCTTCTGCTCTCACCTGCAGAGACAGAAAGAACACGCTTTGCCTTCTCCTCCTGAACACAAAAAACTTCACAAGGAAACATCCTGGCTTGGCTGGAGTCAAACATACTGGTCATCATTGAAGATCTACTCTAACTGGCCTGAGAGACTCCGGGATGTGAGGATGTGGCCTCCATCACTATAGTCTGGGAAGTACAGAGGATAACATTCCCGGCTGGTGGCCTTCTAAAATGTTTTTCTTTTGAAAAATGCTCAAACATAAAGGAGAGATGTGAATTCAGGACAAGGAACTCCTGTGTTATCTTCCATCTAGAATCACCGGCTGTTAATATTTGCCACTCTTCCGTTCTCTTTCTCACAACTCGTACACACGCAAGATTATTTTTTGCTGAACCACTTTAGAGTAAGTTACAGACCTGTAACTCCACCTGCCTAAATACATTAGCAAGTACCTGCTAACAGCAAGACCATCCTCTGACTTAACCATAGGACAGTTATATTCAGGAAATTTAACATCGATGCAATACTATTATAATACATAGTCCATATTCAAATCTTTCAATCTTCTGTTCCGATCCAGGATCACTAACTGCATTTAGATGTCATGCTCCTTTAGTCTACTTTAACCTGGAATGGTTCCCCAGCCCTTCTTTGTCACTCATGACACTGACAGGCCCACTGTTGTACAGAACGTATCACAGTTGGGTGTGTTGGCTTTTTCCCCTACTATTAAAGCTTTGCATCTTAGGAATACAACCAAGGGATGATATACCCTTCAAAGCATCCCATCAGCTTTCCTTGCTTAAACTACTTTCTCATTTTTCCAATATACTCAAAACTAGAAAGTAAGCCCCCACTGTACACCTGTCACCTAGATTCAAACATTATCAAGATTTTGCCACACTGCCTTCATCTATTCTTTCTTTCTCTTCTTAAAAAGCCTTTACTAAAGGGGCGCCTAGGTGGCTCAGATGGTTAAGCGTCTGCCTTCGGCTCAGGTCATGATCCCGGGGTCCTGGGATCAAGCCCCGCATCGGCTCCCTGCTGAGCGGGGAGCCTGCTTCTCCCTCTCCCTCTGCCTGCTGCTTCCCCTGCTTGTATACTCTCTCTGTCAAAAATAAATAAAATCTTAAAAAAAAAAACAAAACACCTTTACTAAAGAATTTCAAAGCAAACCCCAAACACTGTGTCGCTTTACCTGTACGTACTTCAGTAGCACTTCCCCAAAGGGACCACTGCTGACCTGAACTATGAATACTAACAGAGATCCTTTACCAGGAGGGGAAGTAAAATGGTTAATGGACGTAATCTGACTGCCCACTCCTTCTGGAAGGGGTTCTGCTCTTTCTGGAAGTTATAATGAAAGGTTTTCATTTATATTTCTTGAGAAATGTAAGCATTAAAATGATTACACTGCTGATTGTTTCAGGAGACACATGGAGAGGTTAAAGAACTACTTTTCATCTGATTTTCCCTAGTTATGTTTTGTTTACCTCTCCATCGTGCTGTCTTACAATCTGCAGTTCAAAGAACTCATCCTCTTCTTCCCCGGTGAGAGTAGCATCCCATCCACCAGCTTCTGGGTCATCAAGATTATCTTGGGAGCTGAAATCATCAGCTAAATGCGAAGAAGTTCCATTAAATCAGAGATCATTTTAAAGGGTAACGCCTACCAGCTAAATTTCAATGTGCTTAGTATTAAAATTCTCTTGCCTCAAATTTCATTTGCTTTTGCCTCTAAAATCTTACATGACATGGAAGAGGACCATTAAACAGTTCACAGTTCTTAGAGATGGATAGACTCTCAAGAAATTATCTTATCCAATCTCCTACCTTTTTGTCTTATTTTACATGGAAGGCAAATGAAGCCAAGATACCCAAGAGGTTACTCAAGGTCAGCCCATAAATGTTAATGATAGGATTATAACCCAAATTCCCTATCTTTTAGTGCACTGAAGAAATGAGAAGCGAGAGTGATTCCAATTAACTGACAGTTAAGTTCAACAAAAGGATCAATTGGCTACATGAGCCAGAAACTTGGAGGGTTGTCCCTTGGCCCTTTAGTTATTTAGTTCTAAGTCTGGTCCTCCCAACCCCCTATCCATCTTAAGCTTGTGAGTAGGCATCAAAAGTATCTCTCTAGTATGTGGGCTTGTGTGGATCAAGAATGGGCATCAGGCTGCACGAGTTCTTGATTATGTCTTGGGATGTCCGTATAGACAGGTCTTCTATAAGTTTATTCTTTTCCACTCTTACCCTCCTACACACGTGTACAGCCGTGCTCACAGCACCTCACCTGTCTAGGAACCTAACATAAGGATAGGCCTAAGTAAGCCTCAGCCTCCAAGGCGCCAGAGAACAACAAGGTAGGATAGAGAGCTGTGGCAAAACCCTGAAACCCTCTTGGATGGATAGACAGTAGAAGTGGCTAAGTATTATTTGCTTAACTCTGTGTGCACATAATAACTTTCCATATGTCTAAATAAGCTAAGTAGTACAAGATGTTAAATACCTCAGATTTTATAACTCACTTTCAGCTGGGTGGAAGAAAACCACTGAGAACATCCAAGCTTGCCTATTTAGGATAGTTAATTGTAATATACAGCTTTCCTGCAGATGTTTTAGGAATTTAACCGCTGACTTTTACCTTATTTTTAGCTGTTTAATCTACCTTTTCATTTTTATTTTCCTTCCTTGGACAGAGTAAATGTAAAATGTAGCCACATCCAAAATATTTTACATGAAGGAGAAAAAATTCAGAAAAATGGACAGTTTCTCATAAATAAGCAATGCAGGAATGAAGAGCATAAGAACTCAGATAAAAAGTGAGAAATTTATTAGGTAATGCTAAGAAAACACCAGATAAATGAAAGCATGCTACATTAGCATCACTAGTTATTAGTCCTTTCCAGAGAGAAATCAAATTTTCCTAAGAATTAAAGAAGACAATACTTGAAGTGCAGGAAAACACCTGCTACTACATCCAAACATGATGAGGAGAACAAAGCACACACACAGCAGTTACGGATTACAGAATGAAATGTGAGAACGCGCCGGGATGAAACATAACCTACTACTGACAAAAATATTATTCTTATAGAAAATTCATTCTTTGTCAAGTGTCAGTGTCCCTCAGCATACATTAACCCTTAGGTTAACATAAAACCTGAGGCTTACAGAATTGCCTAACTGCAAACTTTGTTACAATCTAAGTGTTACTCAGACACTAATTTGTCAGAGGTAAGCCTTCAGAAAGCACCTCCTAACTTACCATTTAAGTCAAGGAATATAACAGGAATGTGTGTTTCCATCCCAGGAACTGGGGTCCTAAAACATAATGAACAAATAGCATCTCAAATAAAGCAGACTTTCTCAGCAGCATGTACTTCAAGACACAGTGTTAATCCACACTGAGAAGTATTACAGGTCAAGCCAATAATAACTGTGGGTATTGTGTTTTTGTTACAATTTCACATCAGAGATGCCCCAAAGACTTACCTGTAACTGCTGCTTCTTTTCATTGGTGCTCTCATGTATAATTATTGTATGTTCTGATACTTGAATTCAGTCTTATAAGATATATCTACCTGTTTATAATTGAAGCTTCCTTGTTTAAAGTTACTTTCTTAAAAAATTATATACCTAAGGGCCCCATATGGCTTAATTTACTATTTTTAATTTCTATAAAGTGGCACAGAACATCTGCTGACAGTACAATTTAAGCCAGCACAAAACCAAAAACTCCTGGAGATGCAATTTTATTATGACCGAATGGTCTTTTAAGGGAATGACCCAAGTAATTAACATATTAACTTTTTTTTTTAATGCTAAGTGCAGTGGTATTAAATATTGATTTAGATTCTCAGAATTCTTAATTACTTGGGCCAATAACAATATTATTTAATAAAACACAGTTTTAGGCCATAGTTATTCCAACTCATGAAAATAATTTAACACTTCCTCTAATTCAAACTTTTTTCCCCTATGCTATGATGAGTATTCCATTAATTGGAACAGAGGCAAAATTCATAGAGAGGGCAGAAGGCTCAGTGAGCATCTGGAATGTCTGAAGACACATGGCAGCGTTCATACCATTCAGCTGGGGCCCCTGGAATACCACTGCCAGCGGAGGGGACCATTACTGCATTCCGCTCCTCGGTCAGAGTCAGCCTCATCTCTAGAAGTTGAGCTTCACGGTCGGCATCATCCTCTGTTTTATCTAGGACATCAGGAATGAGGATCAAATACAGACTTCTCACTTGATTTACACTTTTGTCCTGCGTATCGATAGGATTTGCCTGTATTTCAGGTACTGGTTGATGAGGGTCACAGAAAACTTATTACTTCCCTAATTGTGATTAAAAAAAAAAAAATGAACTATAAGCTAAAGAGGTTGGTGTACTCTTACAGAAAGGCCATCTTTGGTTCATGGAAGGCCGACATGGACCAGCACATGAATAATTTCTTCCAGAGTTAGAGGATTCAAGTACTTTTGGATAAGAAACCAAGAACGTTATCACCCTCCTTAATTTATTTTTTTATTTATTTATTTTTTTTTTTAAAGATTTTATTTATTTATTTGACAGAGAGAGACAGTGAGAGAGGGAACACAGCAGGGGGAGTGGGAGAGGGAGAAGCAGACTTCCCGCTGAGCAGAGAGCCCGATGCGGGGCTCGATCCCAGGACCCTGCGATCATGACCTGAGCCGAAGGCAGACGCTTAACGACTGAGCCACCCAGGC
The DNA here is from genome assembly GCF_004348235.1 of Phoca vitulina. Taxonomy (NCBI): domain Eukaryota; kingdom Metazoa; phylum Chordata; class Mammalia; order Carnivora; family Phocidae; genus Phoca; species Phoca vitulina. The sequence goes on from NW_022589756.1 coordinate 9,171,179, forward strand.
GCCCCCCTCCTTAATTTATTTTTGAGGGACAATGTTTACATAGCATTTTGTCTCTTTGTTGGGGATGGGGGGAGACCTATAGAAAGACATCATTACAGTTAAATAAATGTTACTCTGAAAGGATATGACACGAATAAGTAACATTCCTATGCTCTTGCCATCCCCATTATTGATGTATTCATCTACTTCTAATTTATGGCTGCAAATGGAAATTAATTATGCACAGATTTGGGGGGGAAGGAAATATTCAACTTGCTTTTCCTACCATGTTTACTGACAAGCTTCTGCAGTTGTTGATCTAAGTACTCCTGACGTTTTGTTAATGCATTTAGCCATTTTCTACGTAGTCTCTCTAAATCCCGATCCTAGAAGAAAACAAGGGAAATTATGGCAAATATAACATGAAGACAAGATATTTGAAACCAATGCTCCAACTACCTTACTCTAAGGCTTCAAAAATGTGAAGTATTATGTATCAATCTCTTTATTACCACTACTAGTTGACTCCAATCATTATTCAGAACAGAAAGTTCCAGAAATTAAAGCACTGCTGTTCTGGAACAAGACAGCTTCTGAAAGAGCATTCTCTGATATCTAGAACAAGTTTTATTTCTACTGGTTCAAGGGGCAGAACTCCAAGTAACTAAGATCTACAATGTCCCTCTGCTAGATAAAAATCACAAATACTTGGGCACCTGGCTGGCTGTCAGAAGAACATGCATCTCTTGATCTCGGGGTCATGAGTTTGAGCCCCACACTGAATGTAGATATTACCAAAAACAAATGAATGAATGAATGAATGAATAAATAAATAAATAAATAAGTAAACTTAAAGAAAATCACAAATACTACTCAATAATCTTCAATTCTATAGCCCTGGGAACCATCATAAGAATTCCTCAAATTTCGTGTTTCAGCCTTCAACGAATGTTTCACTAGTCTCTACAAACAACATGTAAATGCTTCTCTCTCTTGTTTCTTGCGGGGGGATTTTTGGAGAGGAGAGGGGGGCTTTATCAGACTAAGAACTCTACCAGTCAACACTTGACTGTACACCAATCTCGCCTCATTTCCTTTCATAATAAAGTTAACAAGACTGGGTAGATCAGTGGAATGCTGAGCATACAGTGTGTATCTGGATTTCACTAAGGCACTTAACCAAATAGCTCATGGCATTCTTGTAGACAAGATGGAGAAATGTGCAATGAATCTACTTGAATGAAATCATAAGTGACTCAAATATCACATCCAAAGAACAGTGATTAATGGAATAATGTCAGCTTAAAAGAAGTCTCTATTGTTGTGCCATAGGACTCTGTATTTAACCCTATCTGATCCAATATTTTTATCAGTCACTTATAGGAAGGCAGACATTTTTATCAAATTAGAATGATGCAAAACCAGGAGAGTGACTACACTGGATGACATAATCAGGATCCAAAGAGCTCTGACAGTCCTAAACAATGACTAGCAAGACTAACAAGATAGAACTTGACAGACATAAACAAAATCTTGCAGGAGATTAGGAAGAGGGGAGGGAGGCAAAACCAAACCTGTGTGATGTGGTTTAGAAGATGGAAAATAAGCAGTGTGGCCTGACTGAGGCTCAGTATGAGACAGCTCTTACAGGGAAAAGGGTGGGTGACTCCACTCAAGGAGAGAAAGAGTGTAAGGAAAAGGATCTGGAGAAATGGATTTGTAGGGAAATTGGATGGGGAGCTCCAGGTTTGGAAAAAGATAATAGTCACAAATGATTTCCTACACTGAAGTCTACGAAACTCTGTTTCAATTTGAGAAAAAGCAGCATTTGATTCAAAATTAATTGTGTAGTTATTAAGCAACAGTATGACAAGACTCAGGAATGTGTGATTCAGCACTGGAATCAAGCTCATTTGATGAGGCAAACAGGTGCTTCCTTACCTGGTAGCTGTCCATGTCCTCCTCTTCCTCCTAAAAGAAAAAATGTATGATGCATAACTAAAACAATCATTTTTCCAAGAATCAGACTACACTCAACAACCAGAATCTTTTCCCATACTTGATATTTTCTAAATGAATATAATATTTCATCTCCCACCTATGCTCACCGTCACTCTCGGTTTTATAGTTTTCAGGAAGTTGGGAGTCAAACCTTAAGCTTCTCATAGGAAAGTGAAGAACACTCATTTGACCTTTTCAGGAACCAGTACAATACTCTCCCTGCTGGGTTTATAGTCCCACTCCCCAGGAGAAATCAAACACCTGCTGGCAAACAGTCTTTACAAGCCAGTAGGGGGTTTCTGCAGAGCGGGTGGGTGGTGGGGGAAGTTAATCACTAGTAAGGAACTGAGGAATTTCTAGAGACTGCGATGTCTTAACCCTCAGTTTGCCATGTACCAGGGCAAAACCAACAGTCTGGTACAGTGATTCCATGTAAATGCAATACAGTAAAAAAAAGAAAAAAGAAAAAAAGACATCAAAGAAAAACGAAAGAAAAAAAACTGAAAGAATTGTTCATGGAAGGCAGTTTTCTGGCAGGTTCCAAAAGACTCTTATCTCATCGGGTCTTTCAACAAGAACATAACCGGCACAGAAACTTACATGAAAGGTCTCATGAGTCTTGGGGGATCTGAGCGTCCTAACTTTTACACATCCAATGCCAACAGACAATATACATTCTTCCATCAGTGGTAAAGTCCCAGATTCCTGCACAGACTTCACTTCCACTTGGACTCGCCGGGACTGTCCCTGTACAACAGACAATTTTTCTTAAAATCAGTTTAATTTCTAAAAATTTGGTTTAGAGAGACCCCTACAGGCTGATGTTGAGAAAGCGTTTAACTTTGGAGACATTGTCTCACCATGTCTTAAAAGTTAAGTAGTCAACTACAAATTGAAAAACTGATCAGGAAAAATAATTTACCTTTTCAGCAAGTAGAAAGACATGGAATATATATGGCTTGCATATTTTTTCAATAAAAAAAACATTAAGAGAAAACATTCCAACAAAGGAAATGCAAAAAAGCAAGGGACAATAAAAACTGTTCAACTCACTTATAATCAAATCAATACAAATTAAAATAAGCACAATACTTTATTTTCACTTCCTAAACTAGTGATTATCTTTTAAGAAGGCAATTTCTGATACTGCCCAAAGTTTATGAATCAGGCGATTACATACATTGTTGGTGGGAATATAAAATGGTAAAGCTTTCTGCAAGGCAATTTGCCTTAAAAATGTAAGTATCCCGGGGCGCCTGGGTGGCTCAGTCGTTAAGCATCTGCCTTCAGTTCGGGTCATGATCCTGGGGTCCTGGGATCGAGCCCCGCATCGGGCTCCCTGCTCAGTGGGAAGCCTGCTTCTCCCTCTCCCACTCCCCCTGCTTGTGTTCCCTCTCTCGCTGTGTCTATTTCTGTCAAATAAATAAATAAAATCTTTAAAAATATATATATATATAAGTATCCCTTGACCCAGCAATTCAACTTTCCAGGAATCTGTTCTCAGTAAATAATCATATATGTGTATAAGGAATCTTAAAGCAGTGGTAAGAATAACAAAAAACTAGACACAAATAAATGTATAATACTAACAATTGTTCAAACTGTAGTGTATATAATAAAATATTACATAGTCATTAAAATACTGCTGTAGAAAAACATAGGTAATATATTAAGTTAAAGAGTATGGTTGGGGTACCTGGATGGCTCAGTCAGTTAAGCATCTGACTCTTGATTTCGCCTCAGGTTATGATCTCTTGGTCATGATATCGAGTCCTGAGTTGGGCTCTGCACTGGGCGTGGAGTCTGCTTAAGATTCTTTCTCCCCCTCTTCCTCTGCCCCTCCCCCCTGCTCTCCCTCTCTCTCTCTTTCTCTCTCTCTTAAGAAAGAGTTTGGCAACCAGACTTTTAAAAAAAGAGATTACCAAACCCAATATATATACAGTATGATCTACTTTTTAAAATAAGCAGAGTCAGAAATAAGAATAATGACCACTATCCTAGATTCTCTCCTCTAATCCCAAATAATTTAAAACCATGCTGCAAAATGAAGAATTGAACAGAGAGAAGTTGTTCCTTCTTACACACATTTTCATAATAAATACTATGTGACCCTGTATGTTTACAATGAAGTAGATTCCCATATTCCCTAATTACTGACTTCAAAGTCGGTGCATAAATTTCAGGGATGTAAAACAGAATTTGAACAATGGAATCTGAATGTACAATTTCAAGTCAGTTACTCTTCCCCTCTTCCATCAGATCTTAATTCCCAAGAGCTCTGAGTTACCAGGGAAATCAATTTAGGCAAAGATTAATCAGAAGGCTAGATTTGAAGAGATGGGTTACAGATGTCTTTTGATTTAATATTTTCCAAGGACTATGCATCAGATATCTTGTGGAAAGAGTACCTCAAAAAACATTTTAATTGCCTAAAATAGTTTAGTCATTTCAATTAGCTACATTTTGTTTGTTTACTTTGCCTGACACAGAAAGTTACATACTCCTGTGTGCCCACACTGGGAGGGTGAAGTAGGGGCACTGTGGGGGGAGGGTTCAAGGCAGCACAGGGAAGGAAAGGAGGAAAGATCCAGAACAGCCTACTGCCCCACAGAAAAGCTTTAAACAGCATACTTAAACTCATAGATCGAACTTCCTGTAACTGCTAATATTTGAGCATTTTTTAACTACAAAACCGGCCATTTCATATGGTGAACCTAATCAGTTCTCCTCTGCCGTTTTCCTGTTCAAGAAAAGTACGTTCAATTTTTGAAATATTTTAATTCAAATGAACCTACCGTCCAAATCCCTCTATGAACGGGCTCCATGCTTCTATAACCTCCCCTGTTACTGCTCTCCAGGTCTTCCTACATGTTACTTTCTCCCCAAACTTACCTAATTCCAACCACTGTATCTTTATTCTTGCTGTTTATGTATGAAAGAAGCCTTTGCACTATTGTTTCAGCATCCAGGTCAAGACCCACACCCTTCAAAAAAGCATTTCCTGATGAACTCAACTCATCTTTGAACACTTTTAGTAAAGGCTGTCAGGAATATGATAAATACTTATATATTCTACTTATACTAAACCACAGAAAATTATCTGGTCTTGCCTTCCAGGCAACGAATTTCTGAGGCACCCAAAGAAGATATATATATATATATAGCTTTAACAGATGTTCAGAAAAAGATGTTCTTCACACCCTTAAGAATCCTATTTTATGTATATATCTGATGCTATAGTTTAAACTAATTTCTTTTTCCTTTTAGTTCTTTGCCCATTAATGAATGAATTTGCTAAAATTCATTTGCTGGGGTCAGAGAACAAATGCTTATCACCTTCCTCTTCTAAAACATTCAGAAACTTAAGTATTTAAGCAAACTTTATTCTTCCTTTAACCTTTTCCCATATTCTGCTTTGAATGATTTCAACATTGGCTATCATGGGATACGATATTCTACTAAATGTTGAATTAATGTAAAGTATAGCAAAAAAGAGTATTTGCAAATCTTCTATGTAAATTCTATTAAGATACTTTCTCTTTAGCTGGCAGCATAGACATTTTACAGATTACAATCCGCCTGGGGTTAAGTGACAATTCCCACATATTTCTCTGCTGTATTGATTTCTGGCAGGCGTTCATATCTACTCAGCTGCATTTATTTAATACCTCCTGTAGTACCATACAAAGATATTTGGTCTTTGTCCTCAGGTCCTGGCAGGGAGCTCCTAAAACTCTCAGAACTTCCTGAGTGATAATGGTTATAGGTGCATCTTTTAATGACACAACTTTAAGTCTGGTGATTCTTGGTAGGCCCCCAGATAGCTTCAGGAAGGGGGCTGGTAGCCAAAAAAAAAAAACCAAGCCTTGATTAGAAGTTTGGAACTGTCAGCCCCACCCCAAAACCTCTGTACAGAGGAGAGAAGGGATAGAGATCGAGTTAATCACCCATGGCCAAAGCTTTCATCAGTTATGCCTACATAATGAACATCCATAAAAGCCTTCAAACAATGAGTTTCAGTGAGCTTCCTGGTTAAGGGACAAATCAAGGTGGTGGGAGGGTGGCTGGCACATCCAGAGAGGACATGGACGCTCCTTATCCCTCCTTATCCCTCCTTGTCCCATGCATCTCCCCTACCAGGTTATTCCTGAGTTGCAACCTTTATTTAAGAAGACTGGAAACAGAAAGTAAAGGGGAGGAGAGTTGGGCGAACCCCCGACTTTGTAGCCATGCTAGATAGAACTAAGGACCCGATACTGGCAACTGGCATCTGCAATGAGGGCAATCTTGTGCTTGCTTAAGTCTGAGCCCTTAAACCTGTGGCATCTGACACTAATTTCGGGTGGTTAGGTTGAAACCGAATTGCATTGTGGGACACCGGTTGGTGCCTGCAGAGAATCAAGAGTATTGGTTGGTGTCAGGAGGAAAAGAACCCTTTCACCTCCCAAGTACCAAACACTGTGCTTCATATACAGTATCTCTAAACCTCACACTAGTCCTACAAAGTTGTTGTTATCACATCTCCACTTTATACCTAAGGAAAGGTTCTGAGAGGTTACCAAATTTGCTCACAGATTTAGGGCTAGGCCGTGGGAGACCAGAACTGAACCCTAGCATGTTACTAGCCTGTGAAGTGCTTCTTCTTTCTGCCATGTCACATTGCTTCTCCTTGTCTTTAGAAATATTCTAATGCTGCTTCATATGTTTCTATTGTTTCCTGCAATTCAATTCTAAGTCATTTTTTTTTTCTTTAAAGATTTTATTTATTTATTTGACAGAGACACAGCCAGAGAGGGAACACAAGCAGGGAGAGTGAGAGAGGGAGAAGCAGGCCTCCCGCGGAGCAGGGAGCCCAATGCGGGGCTCGATCCCAGGACCCTGGGACCATGACCCGAGCCGAAGGCAGACGCCCAACGACTGAGCCACCCAGGCGCCCCAATTCTAAGTCATTCTTTAAAGCTTCTCTTTTTGCTTACTTAAACCTAAGAAAAGCTGGTTTTAAAATATTATAATTAGCAATATTTTTTAAAATCAAAGAAAATAGACATGAAATAGGAGACAATTTAAATACAAAGAATGGACTTGGCCAGTCTAGATTTCATTATCACCGATCTAACATTTCTGCTAATAGGAATCCAATATTAAGCTTTACAGTGCCAAAGAATTTAATGTTAACATTCAGAATGATAACTTTCACAATTTTCTTACCTGCCGGAGTTGAAAGATTCCTCCTGTTGGCACATCCTTTGCAGAAATTACTTCTACAGGGCAGTATTCACCATTCTCGTTCTGTTCCAAGATTTGGACCCAGAATTCTACTTTTCTGGTAACTTCACTCCATCTAGGAAATAGTTGAAGTTCTTGGAAAATCATACATTTCTATTTCAATACAGGCAGCTTAGGATCCTTCACATGAAAACTAACAATGATAATGACCTCCAAACTGAATAATTCAGTAGAATAACCTGTAGTTCAGTGAGTAATACACAAATATATACTAGCAAATATAATTAAACCAAAATTAAACAAATTTAACATCAGAACTAGAAATGGCTCCTTCATTTCATTCAAAAAGGTATGATAATTACAAATCTATTTCAAAGTGGCTATTCAAAAATCTAAATATGGTAATCAGAAGTCCAGAAGCAAGTACAGTGATTATCTTTACATAGATAAAGGTAGTGATATATATGCTTGATTTAGTAACTTGAGAAGAATCTTTGCTCGGATTAATAACAGAATCAAGAAAAAAACTCAATTCTAGTTAAGGATTTGCTAAAACATTCTAAATGCAAAACAAGAAAAAAGAAAATCTGGTTCTCTTCTATAATAAGATGGAAAGCATGGGAAGGGGGGTGGGAGGATGGGTTAGCCTGGTGATGGGTATTAAAGAGGGCATATTCTGCATGGAGCACTGGGTGTTATGCACAAACAATGAATCATGGAACACTACATCAAAAACTAATGTAATGTATGGTGATTAACATAACAATAAAAAATTTAAAAAAATAAGATGGAAAGCATGAATACACACTCTTTCAGTCATTCCCTTTTAACTCTTCTTTTTAAAATCGTGGTACAAATAAGCTTGCCTCTTTTCATGACTGATGGCATTTCAAAAGAACTTTGCACTAAAGACAAAATAAGTAAAACCTGAATTCTAGAGTATATATTGATCCATCCTCCCTAGAGTTGATTAATTAGAATTCAGAATGATAAGCAACTATTCTCCAAAAATTCATTCACTCTTTATTCTTAACTAACTATACATTTAACATCTCTTCCATCACTCTTCAAAGTTCATTCCTGTAAGGAAGTTTAAATGTGCTATAAATACCCTGGAAACAATTGCATCTATCCCTGGGATACTGGTAATGCTCAGGAAAGGCTACCTTTACAAATGGCAGTATTACTCTCTAGCAATTCTTTAAAATTATAAATGGAATCAGAAGGATATCTAAAATTCACCTGTCCCGAAGACTACGTGTTTTTGCTTGGATTATCCCCAAATCCCACAGGGCTGGGTTTTTCCGAGGATCGTTCATCTTATGGCCATATACTTCAATTGCCAAAGCCCCTTCTGAAAGATGCTCAATGAAGTCTTCAGTAATATTAACAGAAAACTCCTGGAAGAAAATAGAGGAAGTATTTTCTGGTAACCTTATGATTACTTATACCCACCGTCATACACCTAGTTCATGGAGAAAAGAAATGAAAAAAAAAGTTTTAGTTATAGAACAGAACTGTCATCTAACATGCATAATGAATGCTCAGATGATCTAAAGGTTCTTGACTTTAAACATAATTATAAATCTGATTTTTAAAAATACTTTTCAGCTGTGAATTGTGCAAGACCATTGAATCACACATCTGTACCTCTGAAACAAATAATACATTATATGTTAAAAAAAAAAAAAGAAGAGATAGCAGGAGGGGAAGAATGAAGGGGGGGGAAATTGGAGGGGGAGAGGAACCATGAGAGACAATGGACTCTGAAAAACAAACTGAGGGTTCTAGAGGGGAGGGGGGTGGGAGGATGGGTTAGCCTGGTGATGGGTATTAGAGAGGGCACGTACTGCATGGAGCACTGGGTGTTATACGCAAACAACGAATCATGGAACACTACATCAAAAACTAATGATGTGATGTATGGTGATTAATATAACATAATAATAAAAAAATAAAATAAAATAAAATAATAAATAAATAAAAATACTTTTCACCTTGAAAATCTATTGTGAAAGACCAGCATTGTATTCTGTTTTGTTAGCAATATTTGGGAAGCTATTTTTAAAGTATTAATAATTATATTAATAATTCCAACAATGATCTACAATGTCTTGATATAAAAGTTATTAGATGCAGTAAGGTAGCAGTGTGTTAGAATAACAATTTTTCCTAGCTTTTAGGAAGCTCATTATCTCTAATAATAGGAGAGTAAGGAAATAAATAATGATCATCAGTGCAAAAAAACACCTAATTTTTAAAAATTCTCCCAATCTGTCCATCTTTACAAGATATATATGACAACATTTTACAGTAATTATTAAGCTCTAAAACAGTTTATTGAAAAAAGTCATAGAATCTACACTATCTTTCTCTCTCTCTCTTTAACACACTAAAGGTATTTCTATGTTTTAAATAGATTAGAAAGAGACCTCTCTCTTGAAAAAAATGAGATGGATTAACTGTGGTACAGTAAAAAAAAAAAAAAAAAGAATCTAGAGTCTGACTATACTGGCTCTTCTAATTACTAGCCGTGGGTAAACTGATCCCTCTGAACTGGCTGCTGAAACAAAAAAATACTATCATCAAATACAACTATGATAAAGATCAAATGAAAGAATAACATAAAGTGCTTAGCAGAGCATTAGGTGTCCAATAAAGTTCATTCTTGTCTCTTTTCTATTTTCACTTTCTCTAAAACACCAGTTTCTTAAACTTTTCAGATAACAATTTCTCCAGTAATCTAATACAAAACATGGGTTCCTTTGAGAAAGGTATATATAGTTGACCCTTGAACAATGTGGAGATAACAGGCACCAAACCCCCATGCAGTCAAAAACCCATATATTACTTTCAACTCCTCAAAAACTTAACTACTAATAGCCTACTGTTGACCAGAAAGCCTTCCCAATAACGTAAGCAGTTGATTAACACATATTTTGTAAGTTATGTTTTTTAAATGCTGCATTCTTACAATAAAGTAAGCTAGGGAAAAGAAAATGTTATTAAGAAAACCAAAAGGGGGGTGCCGAGGTGGCTCAGGAGGTTAAGCATCCGACCCTTGATTTTGGCTCAGGTCATGATCTCAGGATCTTGAGACTGAGCCCCACGTCAGGCTCCGCACTCCGCATGGATCCTGCTTGATTCTCTCTCCCTCTTTCTCTGTCCCTCCCCTCCCCCAAAATTAATTAATTAAAAAGTAAGTAAAATATTAAAAAAAAAAAAAAAAGAAAGCCAAAAGGAAGAGAAAATACATTTACAACCTATGTTGTGCAAGGGTCAGCTGTATATATATTCACACAAAAGTAAATTTTGATTGTGGGGAAGGAGTTAAATTCACTGACACTTTAGTGTTTTTCCCCCAGCTTTACTGAGCTATAACTGACATATAACACTGTGCTAATTTAAGGTGTACAATGTACTGATGACATTTCGGTTTCAGACTCCAACCACACTCTGAGAAACTCTGATTCGAGATACATATTAATACCAAATTATTCAACAAAATAATGCTCATTTTATAGTTTTGTTTTTACCTAAATAATCAAATGTTGACCAAGTCCGGAAAACAAACTTACACTGCAATGATCGAAGACAACCATGCACTGCGGTTCCTTGCTAACAGGAGAGGAGGAGGAGGTATCAACTTCGGGTACGACAATTACTGGCTCCTGCTGATCCCAGAAGTTGTATTTGCAGAACACAAAGTGGGACAGATGCTGTGGCAACCCAGTGGCTTGGAGTATTTTAACCTGAAGGAAAAGGAAGGCTCTGTTTTTAACTCAGAAAAGGTGCAACAAGTGCCTTGAGTCAAATATTGGTCCCAGTCTTGACTGTGCCACTACTGGTTCTTCTTGACCAAATCCCCTTCACTCTGGGGCTGTTATTTCTTCATCTGTGAAATGGTGACAACAACTGTCATATTTAGTGAGAGGTTGGCACGGGGTAACAACGACCTTGACTATAAACTTCGATAACAACCGTGACTATAAACTTGGATGTTTTCAAGCATGTACAAGCCAATTCTAGTTTCTTATAACATCACCATCATCATCATCATATTATAATATTAATAATCAACTCAGAAAAAGAAAGTTCTCAACCATCAACACCATTCAATGACATGAATTTGGCTAACTATGGATATGTCCCAAGAACGTAAGATTGTTAAGAATGATGAATGAAGAATGAAATCAGCATATATGCCAATAAGGAATATTCAGTAAAGAGCAAAAAACATTTATTTGATATTTTGAAGGATAAAAAAGAACAAGGTTCTTGAGTAGAAAGTTATATGCTATTAGCAGATTTTTTGGAAAATTTTAAAGGCATCAGGAATGTATGCTTTGAAGATCTGTAGAGATAAAGGGAGGAGATTAAAGATGGTGAATGTTGACCATCTCTGTACCAACTCTTACTGAGTGCCTTCTCCATGCAGATTGAGGGGAGATGAATCAAAGGAAATGTGCCCTGGACTGCAGGAGTGTAAGGTTTTGTGATAACAACATACAATTAGAAATATATGTCTAATCAGACTCAAATGCACCAGGAATAAATGCCCATAATGGATTTTAAAGCAGTCCAAAAATTCTAAGTATTTCTTTTGGCAGTCAGTGCATTCCAAAACTCCTCCAACTATGAAGGAAACTAAATTCTAAAATTAATTAAGCAAAACTAAATTCTGATTTTATAATTGATTACGGGCTGACTTTCTTATGATTGAGCATTAATCATTTATTATGTTCTTCTCTGGTCACTTCCTGTATGTTGCATGATACGCTGTGCCTTCAGTAAATAAATTCAACAAAAGTAAACTTGAATAGGGGCGCCTGGGTGGCTCAGTCGTTAAGCGTCTGCCTTCGGCTCAGGTCATGATCCCAGCGTCCTGGGATCGAGCCCCACATCGGGCTCCCTGCTCAGCGGGAAGCCTGCTTCTCCCTCTCCCACTTCCCCTGCTTGTGTTCCCTTCTCTCTCTCGCTGTCTCTCTCTCTCTCTGTCAAATAAATAAATAAAATCTTTAAAAAAAAAAAAAAAAAAAAAAGTAAACTTGAATATGTGACCAAAGTTGATATAGTTCAGCAACCACAAATACAATCATCTTAACATTTCAGGAAGCATTAATAATAACACAGAATATCAGGCAAAGCAGATGACTATTTTTCCTATACCAGGTACACATAATGGGTAAGCAATGGTTGAGAACTCCTATTTTTTATTCATTTTTCCCAACAATGGCAACAAGAGTTTGAAACATTTAGATAGCAATTCCCCAACAGGCTACAAAAAGATAGATTGACTAATGCATTTCATCTGTCCAAACCTAACAGAGCAATCAGTGTTCAGCAATTAATTTTTTGTTCATTTTAAAAACCATCACTTTTTCATTAAGTGTTTAAAATTTTTTATTATATTCTTTAAGGTGAGACAATGTAATATTTGGGAAGATTACAAGATTTCTGTAGAACAGAGATCTAAATAAAACTCTCTGCCACATATCAGCTTCTGTTTTTGAGCAGATTAAATTCTTAGTTTTCTTAGGCTGAGATTTCTCCTATGTAAAACAGGATAGCTACCTAATGATACTGGCGTGAGGACTGACTATAACAATGGAATGAAATGAATGAAAACACATCCAAGCATTGAGTGGACAGATGTTGGAAACATACTTCTTTGTGATTAAATTCCATCGGAAAGCCAATATTTTTTTCTTAGAAATCAATCTCAATTTTAAGGTTGAAATAAATTATAAGATTTCATATGCTGACCTATATCCTAAAGGCAACTTATCAGGAATAAGAACTGCCAGGAATGAAGAATATCAGGAATGAGGAATACCCTGATATCCAGAACATAGTTTTTGTTTGTTTTTTGTTTTTTAAGTTTCTGCAAACAGAAATCAAAATCACCACAAGGTGTCAGAATACCACAGACTTTGACTTGCCACTGCTCAATATAAAGCCCAGGAATGTCAGAAGACATGCTGTTTGGGGTTTTAAAATATACTCATTTAATTTAATGTAATTTAAAATATCAGTATGTTAATATGTGCATACTTATTTTCATCACAGAAAAATAAAACCAGACTGCTTTTATAAGCTGGTGGTACTTATCGCCTATTATTGTTAAGTGTCCCAAACTGATTTCATTTTTTCCACCAATATTTTGTTTACTTTCATACAGTCTGTCTTCCTCCTTTTACATAAAAGACTATTACATGCTTAGAATACGGTCTCTAAAAACCACTTCCCACTGAAACGAGCCAGGTTCCTTGGAGAAATGGCTGATTCCAGGTCTGGGATAAGAAAGGTCCAGGATGGGACTAGAATATTCCTCATACCAGAAAGCGAGAAAGCTATCAGAGTCTATGACAGTTAGGGTTGTGTCAAAAGGACTCCAGAGAGGAGCCCACAGGCCAAAGATGGGATCATGTGAACTTTGATATAGGTAATAAATACACAGATTGAAACACATCAAGGGTGCCTGGGTGGCTCAGATGGTTAAGCGTCTGCCTTCGGCTCAGGTCATGATCCCAAGGTGCTGGGATCGAGTTCCGCATCAGGATCCCTGCTCAGCGGGGAGCTTGCTTCTCCCTCTGCCTCTCTCTCTCTCTGTCTCTTATGAATAAATAAATAAAATCTTAAAAAAAAAAAAAAAAAGAAACACATCAAATATGCTTACACTGCAGAGTTCATAATGATATTTGGACTAAAAACAAAATCTCACTGGTCATTAGTAGGAAAACCAATTAATTATTTTGAAAATGAGGTTTTTTTAAAAGGAGAAAAGAACGGAGCCTTTACCCCGCCTTTCCTATACAAAACTGTATCTCTGAGGAGCAAATACTTGATGTAATAGGACGATTCTTTCTAGAAAAGAATTCTAGCTAATAAATGACGGTTGACAGGATTATAGTATCATTCTTTTCTAACTCCTCATGAAATATCTAGGTATAATCAGCAAAAATTGCTAACATCCCCAAAACAACACCAGATATAATGTGCCTTCTGACGGAAGAACACACCATCACCTATAAAATGTCCTTGCTACCCCCTTTCCCTTATATCACCTTCATATCTAAATACCAATTTACAGCAAATACAGCTTAACACATTAAAAAATACAAATCAGCAAAATCAAGATTATGAGAAAATACAACAACCCAGTTTCTACGATAAATAAACTATAGGGTAAGAGAGAAAGAGCGAATGAGAGAGAGGAAGCAAGCAAGCACAAGTGCCCGCACCTAAAGATTAGGATAGATTTAAGAGACACATCAAAAAAGACAATCAAGGAAACTGACTGGGTATCTCATATTAAGGAAGTATTCATTTTTGTTTATGATATAATGGGTTTTTTAAAGTACTCTTCTTCTAGAGATAAATACTAAACTATTATAGATGAAATAAGATGTCTGGAATAGCTTCAAAATCACCCACGGGAAGGGGACAGCACAGACAGGCTTAGGCAGATGAATGAAATAAGACTGACCATGAGTTGATGTTGAGGGAGGGTGGGTGGAGATCAATAACACTTTTTTCACTACTTTTGTATATGTTTGCTATCTTCCACTAAAAAAATCTCAAGATATTTTAACTTCATTTTTTTCTTAAAAAAAGCTTATGTTACCCAGGATATACTACTTTTTTTCAGTGATGACTTTCCCAAGCGAGACAATATCCTTGTACTGATGTCAACTTTCACACAGCTACATTTACTAGTCCATCACCTTTGAAATGGCCCGTTAGGGAATGATCAAGCCTACGTCTCAACCTTCGGTAATCCTATAACCTCAGAAAAAAATGTTCTAGAATCAAGAATAACACAAAGATTAACGTTTTAGTGAATTAAGAATTTTCCCCCACCTTCTGAAGCATCTGACTTAAATGTCTGAGGCCTTCTTAATACATGCAAAGACCCTTGAAAGGAGCCCATCTCTAACAGCTATGGCTTCCCCACAGCTTGCAGCGAATGTGTCACTTACTCCTTTCGGTATCAACTCCAATTCTAGAAATATTTACTGAGACACAGCACTGGACTGAGGATGGATGATGAAATTAGAGTTAAGTTTAGGCTTCTTTCACTGCACCTTTGAATGGCCTTCTTCTCACTCGTACACTGTTCCTATGACCCTTGTGGATTTCTCTTCCTCAAAAACCTTTTCACTGGTTCCTACAGTGATTCTCAACTGATGGCACACTGGCCCAGCTAGGGTGTGTTTGGAAAGGTCTGAGGGGAATTTTTTCATTGTCATAATGTGACAGAGGCAGCACTATCTACACCAATTGGGTAGGAGTTCAGGAATGTAATGACCTACTTAAAATCTACCTACCAATTATCCATGAAAAAAGCACAGCACCCTATGAAGACAGAGTTTTGCATAACATGCTCTCCTTCAAGTTCACTCTGAGTCTTGTTTCCAGAAATTTTCCTCAGACTTTACTTTCTGAATTAATTACCTCTCTTCTATGTCCCCAAATATCTCTTGTCTACCTCTCTCAGAGCACTTGGGTCACACGACATTGGAGTCTTCTGTTCACTTGTGTGTCCCTCTACACATACACACAAACTACACAGGCTGCTCCTTAAGAGAAGAAATCCTATCTTTTTCATCTTTATATTCCCAGTACGATGTCTGACAGATAACACTCAGCAGCGTTCATGAATGGCATACCTGGGAAGAACGGAAAGAGCAGGGTTTGAGACTGGCACATGCTGGAATAGCACACACAAAGGCACATGGGTGAAGAGGAACAAAAAACATGTGGAAAAACAGTGTGAAGAATGAGGTATAGTAGGAGCTTAGGAACAGAACCAGGGCCAGGATAAATCTTGAGCCTCAGCAGAAGTCAAGAGGTCCAATAGGAGGAGGAAATTTATGTGAAAAAACTGTGCTTCTCTAGAGAGAAGTTCAGATAAACATAAATCCATATAACTTTGGAGCAGAATGGTTCAGAAGAAAGAGGTGACTTATCCAAGGCTTCACAGAAGCAGGTGGAAGTACCTAGCTAACTGGTTAGTACCTGTGAGGTACCTCACAGTGGAAGTACCGAGCTAACTGGTACCTGTGAAGTACCTCACAGTGGAAGTACCTAGCTAACTGGTAAATCAGTACATATAATGAATATGGTCTCTGTAATACCAATTCTAAAGATTTACTTAGAGACAGATATTTTCAAAATTCGACAAGAACACAATATTTATTGTCTAAATAGCCACAATCCTCAAAATCAACTACACTTCCACTACTTCTAAATGAAACTGGGACTTACCATGCACACGAGTCTGTTTTCCTGGGTTTCCTTATCACAGGAGAGATCTGTGGTGTCATCACCTCCAGCAATTCTTTCCCCAATGTCACCACTTATTCGCATCACCTCGACATGCAGCCGACCTGCCACCTAGAACAACAGAGGAGAAGCAGGTATTCTTTCCAGATTTTGTTTTTTCTTCTGTTTTAGAGTTAAATGGTTGGGTTAATGGTAAATGAGAATTTAGAAGCCTAGGTCCTAACAGTTACTTTCCCTCAAAGTACATGGAATAATCACCACCAAGCAGATGGAAACACAGGTATTATTAATAATACACATAAATAGCACTTGTCATTATTAATGAAAAAGAGTCACAACAATATACTATAACCACCCTACTGTTTCTTAAACTTTTCTCTGAAGGACACAAGGCATGAAGAGAAACTAACCTCTCCTTTCTGGTTGACAATTGGAACAGCATACTGTAACTTCACATCATAGAAGAGGGACTCGAGGAAAACATTCGCCACCCCAATGAGACTGTGATTTTCCTGCTCATCATAGAATGGATCAGCACGCTTGAAGTAAGACCGTATGAGCTTTAAAGAGATTTGGAACATCACAACTTCAGAAATCACTTAAAATAAATTAATTCAACCTACTACCACTTTTTGATGGCCTCTCATAAAGTCATTAAACTTAGCTTAAGCACAGCACTGGATTACACGACTCTCTCTTCCTCACTCCCATTAGAATGGTGGTCAGCATACTTCACCCATGACAGCCATCTCATAATACATCATTATGTTTATCACTTCTCCTTTATTTGGAAATCTTGGCATGAAAATAGAGAAAACCAATTGACTAGAAAAAGAAGTCGAGTGTACAAAAGTACTCTTTAGTTTTCACTCCTATTTATTCCACTTGTTCCTGCCAAATCATAAGATGCATTGCCACTAACGAGAGCTGACCCCCTTACATGAGAGTAGTTTGCTTTTTTGTAATTTGTTAATGTTGTTTTATTTCTGGGCTGAAATACAAGAGGAGTATAGAAGAAAGAGGGGGAAAAAATTTTAAGAAAAAATGTCATCTAATGATAAAAAGTCATTTTTATTGATGATAATCTGGAAAACATATTTTTTTAAAAAACAAGAGGCTAAAAAAAATAAAAATAAAAAACAAGAGACTAAAAAGTAAACAACTCTATGTGGAAACAAGACCAGCAGGGTTGAAAGCTGTAAAAATATACATAATATGCATTTCTGTTTTAAAATATGCACAAGTACATGGTTGACCTAAATGGGAAAACCTGCAACTTGAGGAGAAAGTTCCAGAGTACAGCTCTACAGCACCTACTTTAGAATCAGAACTCCTTCCAAATCTGCTCTTAATAGTACAAATATTAAGATACCACTAATGTTCTATTTAAAAGAGATATTGTAGGTTTCTATTTGCGAGATTAAATGTGTGGAGAAATGGGAAGAGAGATAATAAGGCATGGTCTCTGTCCTAAGTAAATTCACGGTCCAGTACAGAAGTACACACGTGACACCAACAGATGTCAGAACGGAATGTAGAAGATTCTACTAGAAATCCAGAGAACACAAAATGAGGAGAAGAAAGAAGATGCCAGAAAAATAGATTATTTTTGATAATTATTATTTTTGTCTTCGTTTATGTTTTTTTATTATATTATGTTAATCACCATACATTACATCATTAGTTTTTGATGTAGTGTTCCATGATTCACTGTTTGCATATAACACCCAGTGCTCCATTCAATACGTGCCCTCTTTAATACCCATCACCAGGCTAGCCCATCCCCCACCCCCCTCCCCTCTAGAACCTATGGAAAGAGCCAAGATGTCTATCGACAGATGAATGGATAAAGAAGATGTGGTATATATATACAATGGAATATTACGCAGCCATTTAATAATTATTATTAAGATTCTTGATTAGCCAAACAATTTAGAGGATTAAAATAAATATTATTCTAGAAACAGGATTCCTATGTTAGCAGAATGAACAATTCTTCCCTAAAATGGGTAGTCTCCTTCCTGCTTGGTTTCTTCTATGACTACCAGTTCCGTAATTTTTCTCAAGAGAACTTACCGGGGTATCTTCTTCACACTCTTTCCACTCCTGATAAAGGTCTCTCATATCCAGCAACCTGTTGTCCAGTTTTTCTAGAGACCAAATCTGTTTTCCTTTTCCTTTTCTTCTCACCTGGATTGCAGGTTCACTAAGAAGAGAGCCTCGCTGTAAAACAGTAAGAGTGACCATGTGAAACACAAAGATATCCACCATGGAAGCCAACCCTGAACATTCTACACCCATCAGTCAAATGTCATCAACCAAAACGGAATTTCTATCCTTCTCTAGTCAGTTCACTGCAAAACTTCTCAGGAACCTTTTAAGCTTAATATAATGCCATTATATTCAATTGTAATCAAAATTTAAATTTAAGTATATAAATTAGATGTAATTTAAAAAGTAAATTTATATAGTAAATTATTCATATAGTGTTATTCATATAGTAAATGGGATATAAATTTAAATTTAAAACCCCAAAGACTAAAAAAAAATAAAATAAAATAAAAAAATAAAAAAAAAATAAAACCCCAAAGACTAAATCATGTTTAATGGGAAATTAAAAAGGTTTTATTCAGGCCACCATCTGACCAGAGAGTATCTGTGGGTAGAAAAAGAGTCATAAGCATTGAATGGCAAGGGAAAGTCTGCTGGGATTGATAGCTAAGAAATGATCTTTTACCTTTCAAAAGTTTGAATTTAAAAAATTGTTTGCGAGGTGCCTGGGTGGCTCAGTTGTTAGGCATCTGCCTTCGGCTCAGGTCATGATCCCAGGGTCCTGGGATCGAGCCCCGCATCAGGCTCACTGCTCTGCAGGAAGCCTGCTTCTCCCTCTCCCACTCCCCCTGCTTGTGTTCCTCACTATCTCATTCTCTCTCTCTGTCAAATAAATAAATAAATAATTTTTTTTTTGAATGGGTAGTATCTTAATGTGGTACAAAACACAAAATGTTTAGAAGAGCAAACTGTGAAAAGAATCCCCATTTACCCATTTGGAGGCAACAAATGATATCAATCTGTAAATACACGTAGTTTAAATTTAAAATTAAAAAAACAGTATGAACTAGATAGAGATGCTGGTCATACAACACTGAATGGACAAAATGCCACTGAACTGTTCACTTTTTTTTTTAAAGAAAGATGGGGGGAGGGGCAGAGGAAGAGAGAGAGAATCTTAGGCAGGTTCCACACCCAGCACCCAGCACAGAGCCCCCGACTCGCAACATGATCTCACGACCCTGAGATCATGACCTGAACCAAGAGTTGGACTCTTAACCAACTGAGCCACCCAGGTGCCCCGGAACTATTCACTTTAAAATGTTTGTGTTATGTGTTATTTCACCAGAAAAAACCTAGAATTTAATGAAGTTTTTCCAGCTTGTAAAAGCAATGTGGGTGTTTTGTTTTGTTTTTTTAAGATTTTATTTATTTATTTTAGAGACAGAGAGAGAGCACAAGTGGGAGGGGCAGAGGAAGAAGGAGAGAGAGAATCTCAAGCAGACTCCACACTGAGCTCAGGGCCTGACACGAGGCTCAATGTGAGCTGAAACCAAGAGTTGGACGCCCAACTGACTGTGCCATCCAAGTGCCCCAAAGCAATGTGTTTTAATATAGAAAGTTTTTTTTTTTTTTTTTTTTTTTTTTTTTTTTTTTAAAGATTTTATTTATTTATTTGAGAGAGAGAATGAGAGAGAGAGAGCATGAGAGGGGGAGGGCCAGAGGGAGAAGTAGACTCCCCGCTGAGCAGGGAACCCGATGTGGGACTCGATCCCGGGACTCCAGGATCATGACCTGAGCCGAAGGCAGTCGCTTAACCAACTGAGCCACCCAGGCGCCCCAATATAGAAAGTTTTAAAACCACAAGTAGAAAATAAAAATACCCCTGTGTATCTCCCCCAGAGAGACATACCTATCAGTTATCAGTTTAGATTTATTGCATAATTTATCAACTGTTTGGATAGGTCTACTCAGGACTTTAGGGAATTGTGAAATACATTGATGTTGCTTTACCATTTCGCCTATAATGATTTTCAAAGAAACGGAATTTACATAATGAAACAAAGATTCTGAATTCTGAAGCTCAAAAACTGCCATTCTCTCATACTCTAAACGTCCTTCTACCTCTACCTTTAATACCCATCACCAGGCTTTAATACCCATCAGCAGGCACTCAGCCTGCTAGGGAATAAATACAAAAAGCTCATCAGGGATCCACATGGAGTGGTACCACAGGTGGAGAATGCTAGAACAGGGAGGAAACAGCAGCCAGCAATATCCTGCAGCATCATGACTTGGCCCTCCAGCAACTACTAACAAGAACTGGAAAAAAGAAAAAAAAAAGGAATTTCTGCCTCTTACCAAAATCACGAGAGAGAGGTGAGTACAAGGCCAAGAGTAAGACCAGAACAAACAATAGTGCTCACAGCAAGGGCAAGACATTAAGTGAAATGGAAGCTTTCAAGTACCAAAAACAAAAGGTCTTATTGGATAAAAGAGGAAAGACCCAGCCTGAGTTAAAAAAGTCTCTCTCCTTAAGAAATACTTCCTTGTCCAGCTCCTCTCTCTGGGTGAAATCTGAAAATACTAATCTATTAAATCAATAGTAGTAGTGTAGATTAGTAGCCATTAACATGTTAACAATGGCTGCCGTGACCCCAGCGATGTGCTTCATCTCTACCAGCCATGCAAACAGCCCCAGAACACACTATCAGCTGTCTACGAGAGAGGGAGGCCCAAAATGACTTGCGTCACTTCTAGGTACTGACTTGGCTGCCCGGAGGCACGGTTGCTCCTTCCAACGAAGCCTGAGCCAGGATACACAGAAAAGGGCTACAGACAGTCATGCTGCATGGGGAAAAAATGGTTATGTTTCTGTTTTTCCAATTCAAACACTACAGAATGGAAGAAGACCTTGCTCTGCTCAGTCTTCTAGAAGAATCTAAGCCCATGATTGGCTTTCCTCTACCTCTTTTTTGGCTGAGTGCCATTGCACCTGTGGTTTGCCCTACAAATGCCAACAAGCAAAATAAAGTTCTAAGTTCAGATCACACACAGAACATGTATCAAGAGACAAGTCTCCATAGAGCAGTGAGTGCATCACGTTCACAATACCTATATTACTCAAAACATTAAGCATCCCTATTTGCCAAATATCTACTCTGTGAAAACAATGACCTTGAGGCTGGGATGCCACAAGAAAAAGAAAGATGTGGTCCTTGCTACCAAATCAGAATAGAACACGCAAGCATCCATTAAAGCTTTGTTGTGTCAAATACTGTGGGAGAAACAAAGCACATGGACCCTCAAAATATATATTCTATGTACCATCATAGTAAAATTCTATGTACCATCAAAAATTATGTATGAATATGACTGAGAGCTAGAAAAGGGCCTAAATAACAAAGAAAAGAAAACAACTGGATGGCTAGGATAGAAAATTTTGATGGGACTTTCTCCCTACAATTTATTAAATGGTTATTACATTATGCCAAAAAAAAAAAAAAAAGATTTGTGATCATGAATACACACATGAAACAACCAATAAACAGTTTTGCAGAGCAATCTATTAGCAAGTGAAAATAACATGATACACGTAAACTAAACACGGAACTTAGGGGAGGGGGGTTGGAGGGTGGTAACAGAATGAAGGAGAAAAACCACTTTCTGAAGATTCATCAGGAAAGACTTCCCAGAAATCATAGAAACAGACTGAAGAAAGGAAGCTGAGTGAAATAAATTGGTGGGGTGTGGTGGGAAGAGGTGGAGAGGGTATTCTAGTGGACAAAGGACACATACACACAAAGGCAGAGAATTAAAAGCAAATAAATTCTACTCGAGAGAGGAGAACAAGTCCAAAAGGATGCAGACTGTAGAAAGTGTAAGTGGGGTTGAGGGCAAGCCCACTGGTGTTTAAATACCACTGGTGAAACAGACAACAGTTTTCTCCAGTGGTTCTCTGTCTCTTCCATTAACGACAACCTCACCTTCCTGTTGGCATCGAGGCTGGAGGTTGGAATCTGCAGGGTTACTTTATACTCTGTTCTTTTATCCAGTTCCTCTGCAATGTAACTAGCTTCTCTCACCAACAGATTGGCTTTCACAATTTGTTCCCTCAGCCTCATCAGGCTGTTATTCAGCGTTGCTTCTCTTTAAAAAAAAAAGGTGGGGGGGCGGATAACTATCAAGCAGCACATCAGAATATTATGTAGTACATAATATGTTAATGCCAAACTGCGAACCAAGCTTTACAACTGCCTTGTGCACGCAGGGACTATATTACTGACACCGACCCATGCACGCGCTTGCATCTGGGCTATATTGTTTAAGTACTGGCACACGCTCGTGTAACAAGCTGGCCGTTGATTAGGACAGTGCCTCAAAAACTTGACTGTGTATAAAAATCACCCAGGGATCTTGATAAACTAAAGATCTTGACTCACTAGGTCTGGGGTGGGGCCTGATACACTATATTTCTATCAATCTCCACCTGATTAGAGATGCTGCCTGTCTGCAGACCAAACTTTTGAAGAGCCAGAGGTTAGTTAAGTACAGTCTGTAACCATGGATGAGACGTTGTAGTGCAATGCTAATTAGCCCATATAGAGTTCAAACTTGCAATCTGCATCTCACTAGCACCATGCTTTACCTACCTGAGCTAATCAGTCCAGATAACCACCTTTCTTTTTTTTTTTTTCCTTTTTTTAAAAAGCATCTACCCAAGCTTCAGAACCTAAGGTATAATACAATGATAAAGTATAACTTCTAAGTACAAATACTTGTTTATTCAAATCCAAAAGCCATACAAACTAAAATGGGGCAGCACCTAACATGGGCAACTTTAAATAAATCAATATAGATTGGTAATTCCCGTTTTTCTCAAAAATGAAAAAAAAAAAAAAGCCAAATGGTTCTTAAGCTGTAACACTCTCTCTTAATATAATTCTTTTTCAAGTAATGTCTAGATTTCTCCATACTGTATCATACCTAGGTGAGGTAAAGTGTTGAGCATATGCTATGTACACGTAATAAAGGCCCCATGCACCTACCTCTCTTCGGCCCACTGTCTCAACCGCTGTTGAGCACTGGGTGAGTGGAAAGAAAACCTGTCCCCACTACGACAGTTCTGTTTCTCAGGAGATAGCCTTCTTCGTAGCTGCTCCAATTCATGTTCATACATAAGCCTCTGGCGCTCCAATGCAGATCGTTTTTCTTCTTCATGCTGTTGTTCTAGGCTGCTCAATATGGACTGCATTGGATCTAAATAAGGTTTTTTTAGAAGGTAAAAATGAATGAAAGGTCACAGTACAACACAATAGATTTCAAATGTGGTTCTATACTGCTGTTTGGCATCCTAATTAGTAAATGAAGATTCTTGAAGACAGTCTGGAATAAACTCAGTGTTCCTTACTCCCCATTCCTCATCATATCATCTCTTCTGTCAAATACATGCTGAACTGTCTTCCACAGAGGAAAAGCAGGTCTAGTGTATGTACTACACATAACCTAAGAGTGACACTGGCAGTCAAATTTCAAACCTGAGAAATTCTATCAGTGAGAACAAAGTTGGCAGTGATTAGTACTCAAGGCTAAAAGAATGAAAAGTTTTTATAAATGTAATAAATTAAAAGAATATAGAGAATAACATAAAGATTTCCTTTTTTGTTAACATTTAAAAGGTCTCAATCATAAACATTTTTAACTTTCCATCAACTTTAAAAGACTCTAAAATGCACAGATCTGCTCACCATTACTACCCAGAGCTTTCATGGTAACTTCCATTTGCGCATATTCATAATTGAAGTTGATTTCACTGGACACCTCACTGGAGGAGTCTCCGTCTACATCGAGCTGCTCAGAACTGGTATCATTCTTCATGGAGGTGTCATGTTCCTCATCCTCTTGATCTGCTTTCTTTTTCTTTTTAGGCAAATTCAGTCTTGGGGGAGGGGAAGAATATTATTTTTAAAATAAAGATACGCACTTATTCCATTCATTAAATACTGGCATTTGCTAGATGCCAAGGGGGTACCGTGTAAGTGTAAGGCAATTACTACACTCTGGAATTTTATCCTCTAGTAGTAGAAATAAACACACATGCATGCACAAATAGTTACAACAGACCATGTGACTCGGGGCCACATGACTGTGACAAGCTAGGTGTTGAAGAAAAGCTGAGGACCGCTGGAATAACAACGGAAAAGATGACAGAGTAGGAAGTCATTTGAGCTGAGCTTTACAAGTGGGAACAACATGAGAAGAGACGTGGAAATGGAAACTCTCATAGTCTCTGGAGAAATTATGAATACAACAACATAGGGGCACACAAAATTTGTATAGCAGAAGTTATGGGAGATAATGATGGAAAGATCAACGCAACTCAAACTATGAAGGCTTTGAAAACCAAGCCAAGAAGTTTACACCTGATTTAGTTTGAGAAGGAAGAAAAAGAAAAATATTTTCTGCACACTTTGTGCCCCTCTACCCTTTCTTCAGTAATCAAAATATCGACTGGCCCACAAGCAAAGGATCTCCATTAGCCATAAGAAAAGTCAGTCTGATACCCCAAGCATGGTGACCAGTGACAGGAAGAGGAACAGACCAGGACTGTAGTTCTGTACAATCTCCAGCCCGCCCTTCCCTGGCAACACAACACCAGTTTTCTATGGAAAACACTGTGTGCAGTCCCAGCACAGGCTTTCTCAGCCTCCCTTGTAGTTAAGAGGCAAATTCTAGCAAATGAGACAAAAATGGAAGATTGCTGGGGGCTCTAGGAAGACTTCTGCTTTTTCTGATCAAGCAGATAAGGCTAGTACCACCTTCTCCCTCATTCTCTTCGTATGTGCCTGGATGCTGCTTTGATACCTGGAGCGGCGTGGCCATCTTTAGACCACAGGGAAATGCCAAGACAAGGAGACAGTGACAAGCCTTCTGCCGTGACAGTTTTGAGAGGCTTAGCCAAGGCCAACAACCATCCACCTTTGGATTTCTTATTTGGTCAGTGAAACAAACTGTTTAAGCCATTACAGTCAAGTTTGCCATTACTTGCAGCCGAAAACATTCCTAAATAAAATACGAACTTTATTTTATGAATAAGGAAACTAAAACTACTCTTTTCCAATAAAAAATAAACAAATAAAAAGGTGAGCAAGTCAGAAAAAAAAAAAATTAATGAATTCTTACACCAGATGGCAAAACAATCATCTTGCACTGGGAAATAAAAAGGAAAAAAATAAGTAAGTAAACTCCTTATTTTTCCTGAGAGTATTGTTCACATGTCTCTCAGGCTCAAAGCATACAATGAACAAATCATATACAGTCAGTAAATACATATGTACAAAATAATGTATACTTTTTATGGAGTTAATTTTACCTTCCAATATACATTCTTCTGTTTCAAAGTATAATCTTCAATAATCTCTCTTTAAGAGCCATGAATAATGTCATACCTGAAGAAGTGGTTGTTTCCCCATAATATCCTGTCCCCGTGGTGGAGTTGTATAGGACTAGATACTGAAGAGCCATTTACAAATGTTCTGAGGGCGAGAAGAGGTCAATGCAAACAATGCTTATCATGTTTTCTCCTTTAATTATCCCATACTATAGAGATCTATTTACTAGGAAAAATGAAATAATCAATTCCCCTGCCCTCAGTGAACTTTATTTGTATTTACTTCTCTGCTAAGAAATGCTTGCAGTATTAAATATAATCAATTATTATCCTCTACTTTTCAAAGTTCCAAATTTGTTATATAGCATATTAAGGAGTAAATATGGAGCCTTTACAGCCAACAGTAAAAAGCTGGTAGCAATATACATTACAACTCAAATTAGTATGTCTAATCTACATGAATAGTAAGAGTCAATCAACCAACCAGACTCTAGAAATGTAAGAAATGAGACCTATGCTAAATGCTTCTGTAACTTCCTAGAGCACAGAAAAACGTTCATATTCTATCAATGTATAAAAGATTTATAAGGTCCACTTGACTGGTTATCTTGACAATGGAGTTCAACAGAAGGGTGGATGGAAGGATATAAAGGGAAGAATTTGCAGGGGCAGGAAATGTACAAAAATTATGCATACCACTATAAGACTGATATTCCTGGAATACCAGTTTTATCAAGCCTCTCTCCTGCTGAAGGACTCATTTGCTTAGACATAGCATAAAGGCCCTACAAAAGGAAGCCCTATTTATCTCTTCCTTTCTTTCCCCCTTCTAGTGAATTCTCAACTCCAGCCAAAAAAAAGGTTTATGTTCTGTCCACTAAACATGATTGATTGACTCTTCTTTCAAAGCCAGGCTTATTCCAGTCCTGCAACCTGGAATCCTGGAATAGAGTTCCTGCCCTCCCCATTCTCCCCACCAAGTCCTACTCAGCTTTCAAAGCCCAGGTGGTTTCTGCTTCCTCTGTAAAAGCTGCTCGTCACTCCAGCCAATAGTGTCTTAGTTTCTTTACTGTCCTAAAGCACTTAACTGGCTTTATATTGCTAGTTACTTTTTATGTATATGCATATACATAAAATCCTACTCTCTATATCCGGATTTCACTTACCATGTGGGTTTTTAAACACTAAAAGTAACTGGTCCTCCTATAGGCTGATTATTCAAAGCCATGAGCTCAAAAATTATATTAAGAGGGAACCTACTAAAATTAGCAGATTTTAGCCTTTCTGACACAAATTCCGTAAATACAATGAGGAGTTCAATTAAAGGCAAACATATATAGAGGCTAATTTTTAAAAGCCACAGCAGTTAAGCCATAGTTAGTAAATAAAAGCATGATTATAATCACAGTTTTCAAAGTGTGGTCTCTGTGGGGTCCCCAAGATCAAAGCTATTTTTATAATAACGCTAACTTGCCCTTTTCACCGTGTTGACATTTGTACCAACAATGAGTGAAACTGCTAGTGTTTTAGCACAAACCAAGACAGCGGCACCAAACATTACTAGTAGTCACTGGACGACTCACTGCCACACACTCACAATTTTTAAAAAATGTTTCCTTT
This sequence comes from Phoca vitulina, assembly GCF_004348235.1. Taxonomy (NCBI): domain Eukaryota; kingdom Metazoa; phylum Chordata; class Mammalia; order Carnivora; family Phocidae; genus Phoca; species Phoca vitulina. The sequence goes on from NW_022589756.1 coordinate 9,198,735, forward strand.
GAGGATGTCCTTGATGAAACAGTAAAAATTATTACTTTTTAAAAATCCTGACCCTGAGTACACAATTTTTTAAACATTTTGGGTGACAAAACAAGAAGTACATAAAAAGCACTGTGTTCATTCACACCAGAGTATGAGGACTGTCCTGAGCAAAAGACATATACAAAGTGGTATCTGGGGCAGCCATTTTTTTGAAAACGGACAAAGCAAGGAAATGCCAACTGTAAATTTCAAGTGAAAATTGGGAGTTTGGAAACTGTGTCAATGTCCTTCACCCAAAGACCACTAGGAGCATTCCTGAAGCTGAACAAGCTGGGCTGATTCCTCATGCACAAGTAGAAGACACGGTCGCAGGAAGCATGGGGTGTCTCAGTGACAGTGTGCTCGGAAGGACTGCTGCAGGATTTGGGCTTTAGCCGGACAACTTGGCAAAGGCTCTGAGAGAGAGCGGTTCTGTATGTGTTGGATGCTGTCAGAAAGCCGGAGTACTTTTATGATTGGGCATTTCAAAAAAATCTTATCTATGAGAGGGGAGACTAGAATGAGAATAAAGTTGTGCCTGGTAAAGAAGTAATCACTCACCTCAGCCAAGAGAAGGTATTTGGTATGTGACAGAGTGACCCTGGTTTTTGTCTGTGCTGAAACAAAATTATTATGTGGCCTGCTTTGTCATATTTTATCACAGCTTCAGAGTAACCTTGCCTAAGGTTGGTATTCTGTGAGACTATTTAATAGGAGAATAGCATGCCCAGGCTGGGAGTGCCAGGCCCAGCTTCTGCTGTTCTTTCCTCTTCCTCATTTGCATCCTTCACCATGAGCTGGATAGCTTCCCAATATTTAGACTTTCTGGATAAAATTAGTAATGATATTTTTTAAAGATTTATTTATTTATTTTAAAAGATTTTATTTATTTGAGAGAGAGAGAGTGTGCATGCGGGAGGGAAAGGGAGAGGGAGAAAGAATCTGAAGTAGATACCATGCAGAGCCCAACACGGGGCTTGATCCCATGACTGTGAGCTCATGACTTGAGCCAAAACCAACAATCGGACCCTTAACTGACTGAGCCACCCAGGTGCCCCATGATTGACTGATTTATTTGAAAGAGAGAAAGAGAGAGAGAGAGCACGTGGAAGAATAAGGGGAGCGGCAGAGGGAGAAGAAGAGAGAGAATCTCAAGCACACTCACCACTGAGTGTGGAGCCCAACTTGGGGCTCAATCTCACAATCCTGAGATCATGACCTGAGATCATGACCTGAGCCGACACCAAGAGTCAGATGCTCAACCAACTGTGCCACACAGGCACCCCAAGATTAGTAATGATATTAATGATTATTCAGTACCACATAATGAAATGGGTCAACATTTGAAGAATCAATGTAAGTCAGTTAACAGTTATAGACCATTATATAACAGGGCAATAACAGCTTCATAGCTCAAGGAAGCAAACTGAGAAACATTTAATTTATATAATGTTTTATCTCTTCATTCATTCGTTTTTGAGCACTTATATACTAGTCTTCTCTTACATACTAAGGACAGAGATCCAAAAAAGACAGGCCCTTGTCCTCAATGAGCTCACAGTCTACTGGGGTAATAAAAGTTAACAGCCCACAAGAACACAATACGATGGGGCACCTGGGTAGCTTAGTCGGTTAAGTGTCTGACTCTTGATCTCAGCTCAGGTCTTGATCTCAGGGTCGTGAATTTAAGCCCCGCTTTAGCCTCCACACTGGGCATGAAGACTACTTAAAAAATAAAATAAAGTTTTTTAGGAAAAGAATACAATATGAAGTCTTAACATAACAGGAAGCATAAGGTGTACTAGGAATATATACTAGGGGCCCTTCATGTAGACCAAACAGGGAATTCCCCCAAAGTAGACAATGACAGAGCTTAGCCTTGAAGGTCAAACAGGAGTCAGCTGCCCAAAGGAATGACAGGCACAGAGGAATAGGAGACAAATAGGAGGGATATAAGGGATTTTGTATCAAAATTAGTAGAAAGCTTGGGGTGCCTGGGTGGCTCAGTTAAGTGTCTGCCTTTGGCTCGGGTCATGATCCCGGGGTCATGGGATGGAGCCCCACATTGGGCTCCCTGCTCAGCAGAGAGCCTGCTTCTCCCTCCCTCCCCCTCTGCTGCTCCCCCCGCTTGTGCTCTCTCTCTCTCTCTCTCTCTGTCAAATAAATAAATAAAATCTTCGGAAAAAAAAAATAGTAGAAAGCCATCTGGCTGTATGGTAAGTGACCCAGGAAAAAGATTAGAGTGTTGGCATAGTTCCAATGAAGATTTGATGAGGGTCTTATTTAAATAAGGCCACGGTAGTGAGTATAGAGAGGAGATATGGGTTTAAGAGATATTAAAAAGTTCAACGTAAAGGACTTGGTAACTAACTGGATAGCTTCATTAAGTGAACTTAAAAGCAAAGCCCAAACATGCTATATAACATTCACAACTAGTGTACTTTCATCCTCTTAAAAAGTATTGTGACATTAACACTAATGAAAGTATATTACCTGGTGTTCTTCTGAGGAGTCAGCATCACCTGGCCTTCTGCTGTGATGTCTATAATACAATGTTCAGGAAGAATTCCCATTCCACAGAGCTGGATATCTTGGGAATTTGCTGAACCTATCAATGTATGTTCCTACAAAAGAATCAAAGTCACTGATTAATATTATATTCTTACATATATAAAAACTGAAATCATCTCCTCTGAGCCCTCTTACATTGATCCATTACCTTAGCTGAAAGGTCTTTTGAAGCAAATGGAATGGGGTAGAGGGAATTTCTGGCTTTCTCTGAAATATATTCTATAAGGTGTATTTCCTTATAAGGAATAAATAGTACTGAGTTGAATTACACCTTTTAAAACTAAAACTATAGTTTTATATTAATGTCTATACTACATTATTTTCCATTGCAATCTTGATCCCAAATATTTTATACTACTCTCAGAGCATGAGCCATGTGTCAATAATGCACCAAAATTACTGGTCTGAAAACTACAGTTACTTAAGTTGTACATCACTTACCTGGTCTCAATCAAGATGATCAACTACAAAGATAAAAAAAAGTATTCAAATCTAAGGAGCTTGAAAAGATTAAAATTACTTTATGAATCCCATGGTCTCCCTAATCCTCATAGAAGATAAGATGGATGTGTTCTTCTTACTGTAGAGCCACAATCACTCAATTCTTGAAGCCCCAGTCACCAGCCTTGCTTTTTGGCTGGCAACTGAGAAAGCAGATGTAAAAATCAAGCTCCCTCTTATGCACTTCAACCCGGTACATAATTAAACATTGATAACACCTGGATGTGTCCCTAAGCCACCTTCTCCTTCATACACCTAGATCAGTGGTCAGATACAAAATATGTTAGGCTTTGCAAACCATATGCAACCACTCAACTCTGCCTAGTAGTGTGAAAACAGACAACACACAAATGAACAAGTGTGGCTACTTTCCAATAAAACTTTATTTATGAACACTGAAATTTGAACTGCACATAATTTTCACGTGTCTGAAATACTGTGGTTCTTCTCATTTTTTTTCAACCATTTAAAAAAATGTAAAAACCATGGGCACCTGGGTGGCTCAGTCAGTTAAGCGTCTGCCTTCCGCTCAGGTCATGATCCCAGGGTCCTGGGATCCAGTCCCGTGTGGGGCTCCCTGCTCAGCAAGGAGCCAGCTTCTCCCTCTCCTCCCTGCTCGTGCTCTCTCTCTCTCTCTCATGCACTATCTCTCAAATAAAGAAATAAAATCTTAAAAAAAATGTAAAACCCACTCTTAGCTCCCAGGCCATAGAGAAGCAGGCAGGGAAATAGATTTGGCCGGTGGAAGTAGTTGCGGACCTCTGATCACGATGACTTTATCCAGTTGCAGGGGTTTTAAATACTGCTGAAATAGGGAAACTAAAGGGACCCCATGAAAAATTGCTGTTTTTCCTCCTTTTCCTGCTTCTCTTCTTGCAAAGGCCTACACCCCCCCCACACACACCTTATAGAACAAATAATTTATGTTCTCCTTGTAAAGGTCAAGGAGTTAATGATTTCCTTGGAGTCTTCCAGCACAATAGATACCATCTAAGGAGTGACCAAGACCACCGACTCATCAAGACCTCTGGCCCCAGGGCATAAGTAGCTTATGGAGGACACCTAAACACTCCTCTCTGTTCCTGGATGCCTGAGAAGACACAATCCTCAATAAAAACCCCAGGCCCCAAGCAAAGAGGACACTCACTCTCCTTTCCTTGCCAAGTCTCCCAGATGTTCTGTCTGTATCCGCACTCTCTCCAGGTCTTCAATAAACTCTGTTCTCTCTTCCTCTTGGCTTGCATTTGATTTCTATCCTGCATGAAGGCAAGGACCTTCTTGGCTGATCCTGCGGGACCCCCTCTGGGTCCTCAGACCCCGCCTGAAGGCAACACTGTCTTTATATAAATTAAATCACCAGCGAGGAACTATAGACTTCAGTTCCATTATTTTCCTGCCTCCACTACCACTATTCTAGTCTCGCTAACCATTATTTCTTGCCTACTTGGATGCTTAAAGACATTTCTTTTTTTTTTTTAAGATTTATTTATGTATGTATGTATGTATGTCAGTGAGTGAGTGAGTGAGCGAGCGAGTGGCTAGCAAGCGCACTCCCAAGTTGGGGTAAGAGTGGAGAGGGAGGGAGCGGGAAAGAATTTCAGGCGGACTCCGCCCTGAGCACAGAGCCTGACACGGGACTCCATCCCAGGACCCTGAGATCATGCCCTGAGCCGAAACCAAGAGTCGGACGCTTAACTGAGTCACCCAGGTGCCCTGCTTAAAGCCATTCCAAAGTGTCTAAATGTCATGACATTTGAGTGTCTAAAGACATTTCTAAGTGAAAAGCCCAAAGCAGAACTTTTGCTCCCCCACCCCTACCCAATGAATCTATTCTCTTCCCCATTAATAGTCATTACTGCCACCACCCAGTTAGTCCGCTAAAAAGCTTAGATGCTACTGAGTCCTCTCTTTCCCTTACCAGCCTACCCCTGGGCCAATGTCAATCAGAACATCCCTATAGACTGTCCCACCAAAACATATCCAGAATCGGCTTATTTTCCCCGACCTCTACTATCACGCCCTGCTCTATTGCTGGGGTGAATACATGAATCTCCTATTTCCTCCACTTCTAATCCTAATCCCCCAACCCCATCCATCACCAGCATAATAGCTGATCATGTGATCTCCCTATTTAAAACCCTCTAGTGGTTTCCCTTTGAGCTTCGAAAGAAGTCCAAATTCTTATCCAGGCTTTCAAAAAACACTCAGTGATGTGGCCCCGCCTACCTCTCCTATCCTAGCTCCTGCCACTCCCCCTTCTCCTGGAGCAAGATAAGGCCACACTGGCCTTTTATCTGCCCCTTGAGCACACTGGCGGTTTCCTTGGTCTGAAACGTTTTCCCGCTGACCTTGATATTGGTCATTTCTTATCATTTCTATCTCACCTTTAATGGGCACATTCTCAGAGAGATATATTTCGAACTGATAATCAGAAATAACCACCCCATCACTCTCCTATTTCAATTCCTTACTTAGCACTGACTGTGGTGGGCTCAGTATCTATCTCCACAGCTAGCATGGAAAAAAGCAGAGAACAGCTTGACCCACTCCCCACTGTAATCCAAGCACTTAACACAGGCGTGGCACAATTAGGAATTAAATAAATATAAAAAAAAATAAAGGAACAATCATTTCCCTTCAGACTCAAAGGAAGACAATTCTCTCCTCTTCTTTGCTGGTAACTCTTCTAATTATGTTGTGGGTCTCAGCGCTTCCCATCTCTTCTGGGACCTCAATCTCATGAAAAGGACCCTTCCCCACTAGTATTTTCATTTCCCCTTTTCTGGGGGTTTCTTCACTCAACTATACTGCAGTGGTGTTTCTAAGGAAACAAAGAGCTGGGGATCCAGAGGTGTCCCATGGTATCCTATTCGATCCCCAAGGAGTATATATAATACAGAGGACATTCCACATAAACCTTTACCCCTCACTACTAGCTGAGGCTTCCTGGCTAATCCCCATACTTTCCTAATCTGGAGAACAAGACCTGACTGTGTGGAAACTGCAAGTAATGCTTTATGATGTTCAGTAGCAGGCCTAAAGAATCTGTTCCATGCCTGTCTCCATTCCCCACTTTGGTTCTTCCCTCCCTGCCTTTACAACACCAACCCCATGCTGGAGAGAAGTTCCAAAAGGAGGAAAGAAATATCTAAAGAGAGGGATGCCTGGCTGGCTCAGTTGGAGGAGCATGTGACTCTGTCTCAGGGTTGTGGGTTCAAGCCCCACACTGGGTGTAGAGATTACTTAAAAATAATAAAATCTTAAAAAAAAAAAAAAAAAAAAGTCTACAGAGAGAAAGGACACAAGTCCACCTAAAAAGAAGGAAAAATCCCCAAAGCACTTGGTTCAGGCCACTTCCATGTATAATCCCATTTCTCCTCCTGTAAGAAATTCTAGGAGTCCTAACAGTGACTTTGGTGGAGGTGGAGGTAGAGGTAAGCCTTGAGCTATATATTCTAGGCCCTTATCTGTGCCCTTGCTCTTTTTTTTTTTTTAATTTTTTTATTGTTATGTTAATCCCCATACATTACATCATTAGTTTTAGATATAGTGTTCCATGATTCATTGTTTGTGCGTAACACCCAGTGCTCCATGCAGAACGTGCCCTCCTCAATACCCATCACCAGGCTAACCCATCCTCCCAATCCCCTCCCCTCTAGAACCCTCAGTTTGTTTTTCAGAGTCCATTGTCTCTCATGGTTCTTCTCCCCCTCCGATTTCCCCCCCTTCATTCTTCCCCTCCTGCTACATTCTTCTTCTTCTTTTTTTCTTTCTTAACATATATTGCATTATTTGTTTCAGAGGTACAGATCTGAGATTCAACAGTCTTTGTGCCCTTGCTCTTGTTCTCTTTGCCTGAAATGCTCCCTCTTCCCTTCAACTAAATGAGAATGTCTTTCAATACCTAGGTCTAGTTTCATCTTCTACTTCAATGTTTCACCATTAGGCCACACTGACTTCTCCCTTCTCTGAACCCTGATTACATTCAGAGTGGGTACCACATTTTACTACCTGTTGTACAAATGGTTTTTTCCCTTTATTTAGACAGCAACCTTTACAGGACTCCTGCATCTTCTCCAAAAAAGAGAATAGTACATGATACATGGTGGATGCTAAGTATCTGGTCACAGACTGAATTAAAAATTACTGGAGACAAGATATTAACATAAACTTGCAAAGGTCTAATCCAAATTCTAGGAGGAAAACTTCATTTTTTCAACAAATACTATACTGAACACCTATCATGAGCTGGGCATTGAGTCACCAGAGATAAAAGAGAGACAAAGTCCCATTTGTGGTGCTTATGATCTCAGCGACAACTTAAATTTTTCATTTGAGATTATACTCTATTCTGATTTGGATGATTTGCTGCAATCTCAAACACTGAGCTCTAAAAGCTCAATCTGCCAAAAGCCTTACTGTTTGATATTTAAACAAGCTGGACAATAAACTTTTTGATAAATTCCTCCTATTGTGCTCTAAGCACTGCAATAAAAATACTGATGAGGAAAAAAAATAAACTTATCATAGGTTGGTATAGAGGTTATCTAATAAGTGCTATGAAAGTACAAGGTAATCAAAATAAGATAATCAGGGGTGGCTTTTCAGTCTCTATGTGATATATGGATATAATGCTTCTTTTTCTAAAAGATTTGTTTATTTTAAAGAGAGAGAGAGCGCGGGTGCACCAGGGGGAGAGGGGCAGAGGGACAGAGAGTTTCAAGCAGACTCTGTGCCAAGTATGGAGCCCAACACAGGGGCTTGATCCCACGACCCCCAAGATCACGACCTGAGCTAAAACCAAGAGATGGCCGCCCAACCAACTGCGCCACCCAGGCACCCCTGGATAAAATGATTCTTAAAGTACACTAGTTTTCGGGAAAACTTTAACAAATATAAAATACTAGATTTAAAGGTCTCAGAAATAATCAAAGGCTAGAAATGGCTTTTTAACCTTTCTTCATCCATTTAAATTTAATTTCACTGGAGATGATTACTTAACTATTCTATGAATTTATTGTACCTTGCTTCCTTTATAAATCAACTATTTACGGGGCTCTTTTAAGAATCTCCCTTTCATCAACTAAGTCCTAAAAGAAAGAGAAAGACAGAGACAGAGAGGAACAGGGTGAGGTGAAAGGAGGGAGGAGAGAAAGGAAGATGAAAAGAGACAGAACTTGTCCACTAGTGACATATTTCACAGGGCAAGCTTTTCCGAGCCTGCAAGAAGGAAAAGTAGCATATTAGTAAAGCCTGTGAGGTTCCTCAGCCTTATCAGCATTCTCAGATAATTTCTGAAGGAAAAGGTAAGTGAGTACCAGGGGCATTAAGCAGAAAAGTAGTTACTCCTCACATATTTAAATAATCAAAATTCTTTCATAAAGAAGTCACGCTGGTTTAACAGAACCAAGACTCTGAAGACAGCTGTTCTGGAATGGAGGTGAAAAGGGCAGGAAGGTATCTGTCCATCTTTTATGAATTCAAGTCCTACACCACAGGAGTCCAACTGCTGCCAACCCAAGAACTCCTAATGTGCCCTAACTGTGTCTTATTCATCTTGGGGTCCTTGAAACCGAACCCGCAGCTCCACAAACACTGACTGGCTGGTGCCTCTGCCATTCTGATCCCCTCAGTCAGCGACTGAACGCTGGCCAAGACGACAACAGGTATTGTCATCTATATGATCGACATGTGTTTTAAAGCTGCTGCTGCTTTAATCACTTATCAAGGTATGAATCCTTAGGGTGCATATATAGAATTCGCCCCAAATCCTTCAGAATCAGCCTTGTTTCCCAGACCATTAATAACTGACTTGTGAAAAGAGTAGATCCAGAACTGCATGAGCAAAACAGCCCTCCTGAAAAGATTTGGTGGATAATCGAAAGGCGTGTTTAGATCAATCATATTATGATCCCATTTCTGTAATGTAAAAATATGTATCACTCTAAGTCTATAGACACACATATAGGAATAGATCCAGAGGATATGGATAAAACTATTAAATATTAACTGTGGTCCTCTCTGCATGTTGGAGCTTGAGGACGAATCCTCCTCCCCTTTTTCTAGTAAGTGTTTATAAAACTCTTCAGGAAACAAAGTGTATTACTAGCATCATGTTTTTAAAGTGGGGGAAGCAGTTCTTCCCTCTAGAAGCTTGGCCAGCACTGGAAGACTATCTCAGAATCACAGGCAGTCCTTGCTTTGCACGAGAGCACAGAACTGTAAAAATAACTTTGCAAGGAGATCTTAATAATCAATGGGGAAAACTGCAATTATTCTGTGACTTTTTAAAATGTCTGTAAAAACATTAAGAATTCTCTTATTGTCACAATGTATAAGGAAATGAAAAAACAGTAAAACTATTTAGTATACCGTAATTTAGAATATTGGGCACATTGAAATTTAAAACATTTTCTTTGCGAAAAACTTATCAAGAGTAGTTTAAACACTACTTGCCTTCTTCTTCTCAATATATATATAACTTACAATATGGAGTGAGCATATTTTCTGTGCCTTGGCAAACTGTGATACTCCTTTCTAAGCATCTACCGTTTTAACCTCTGTACTCCAGACGCTGCAAAATTTTTCCAAGAGCTCCTTCAATGGGAAGTGTTCTCTGGTGTCACTCCCTTTGGGACATCTTTATCCTTCTCGTCACACTTTCATGACTTACATCGAGAAGTTCACCCTCACTAAGTTTCTCTGGCTGCATATGTAAAATCTCACAAACAGCAGTGGCATGCATCAACATTATTTACTAAATTGTGGTAACTGGAATTTGTGCGTGTTGGAACCATGCAACACAAGGATTGCCCATGCATGCAAATTAGATGCAAAATCATCTTGGGCGTTATGTTCCATCTACGGTTTGGCTACCATACCCTGCCTCTGCCAGTTCCAGACTAAACAAATAAATGGAGGATTCTGTTCTGGAAGAGACTCATACCACTTGGAACTAGAAAAAACATTAGAGATCATTTAATCCAGTGCCCTCATTTATAGATGGGGTGCTGAAAATCACCCAGAGATGTGAAGTCATCTGCCCAGCATCTAAATCGACTTCAGAATTCGAAGACAAGAAATAAATAAATAAATAAATAAATAAATAAAATAAAATGCTCAGCCTCCAAATTCCTCCTTCCCACATCATGGTATCACTTTACTGAAGCAAAAAACTGTTCTTGGACTGAGATCATCCTTCTGAATGTGCTTGGTCATGAATATACTTTTGTCATGGGGTTAGCTTGGGCAGTGAAGAAATCAACACTGCCTCAAACTCTGCCAAAACAGGGTTGACCACACAGTCTGAAACAGAATCCCGACACCCCCACACAAGATGACCAGAAATATTTTGATTACCCTCCAAAAGTCTTTAAATAGTTTCTTTGTTTAATTTTTTAGTTAAGGAACAGATATGAATCAGGTTTTTTTCTTATTGGGCGTATGTGTTTGTGTGTTCCAATTTGAACTTCATCACATCAGAAAGAAAAAGAATTCAGAGTTCTGAGAAATAAAAAGGGCAGAATATCTGAGTCCTATTCTATACTACACCTTTCCTAAAGCATATGAATATCTGCAGCTGAAACCCTAACACAAAATGCTGCCACCATCAGTAAGAAACACAGTACAGGATGTGATCTGTACACTTTTTTTTTCTAATAGACAAGGATAATACACAGAAGGTACCACACAGAGCATCAAATAAGAAATGTGGAATATTTTATATTTATATAGTGCTTCTGTTTACAAAGTGCTTGTAAATCTCATGTAATCCTCACAGGAACCCTGTGAGGTAGCCAGACAAAGCATCCATTTATACAGGAGGAATCTGTAGACTGGAGGGGAAATGGACTTGAGATCACACATCCAGACAAAAATGCGGGTCATCTCCCTGCTACTCTCATGTTGCTCCCACTTGAGTACAACATCTGGGAGCACACACAGGCTGCATGTATCAAAAACACGATTTACTTCATAGCATAATAAAACATGGTATCAGATACTCATTAATAAAGGGGCTTTATCAAAATAACACAAACCAATTATGCCAGGATATCTCTGATAAAAACTGGGAAACTAGCCAATGCGGCATGAATTCTTTAGTCTCTTTAGAAATGATGCCACATGGCTTGAATTTTAAAGCAGTTTCCAACTTTACCGGCTCATTATCTTTAACTTCCTAGTCACCTTAGTTAAATCTACATATATAGTGCCTATATTGTAAGGGAGGGAAAAATTTCCTCCTAATATTTACTGACCACATGTCAGAATACTATAGTCCATTACCTAATTCACTTATGCTCTGGGCATGACAAAGCGATTATGAGCTCCTCATAATTTATGTAGTGGCTCAGGATTCCTGCTCATTCTAAAGTTGTCTCTTGTCTCCCTGATATGTCCCACAATTTACAGATTTCAACACACATCACTATTTGGGTTTTTTTCTATTCCGTTCTCTGACCCTCTCAGTCTCTAAGTGACCTCTTCTTTTTTTTTATAAGTTGATGATCCAAATTTTTAAATTTTCCTAAATTACTGGAAACACAAAACTCATAGTAAGTAGCCTCACATCATAACTTTCTTTAAACATTTCCTCTTGTAATCTAACCACTCACAAAAAGGTGTGCTTCGTATAAACCACGAAAGCTTTAGTCTACTAATAAATCATTTAGTTTTAAAAGTCTTCCTTTAAGGGCGCCTGGGTGGCTCAGTTGGTTAAGCGACTGCCTTCGGCTCAGGTCATGATCCTGGAGTCCCTGGATCGAGTCCCGCATCGGGCTCCCTGCTCGGCAGGGAGTCTGCTTCTCCCTCTGACCCTCCCCCCTCTCATGTGCTATCTCTCTCTCATTCTCTCTGTCTCAAATAAATAAATAAAATCTTTAAAAAAAAAAAAAATGTTTAAAAAAAAAAAATGTTTAAAAAAAAAAAAAAGTCTTCCTTTAAGCTTTAAAGTTATCTACTTAACTCCCTGGTATAAATCACAGTCAATAATAGTAGCTAAAGTTACTTAGTTTCTTGGAAATAACATCAGAATATTATGTTTTATATTCCTAGGTTGAATTACATTACTCAAAGACTAAAAAGGGAAACTAATCCCAGGGGTGCCTGGGTGGCTCAGTTGGTTGAGTGTCCGACTCTTGGTTTCGACTCAGGTCGTGATCTCAGGGTCGTGGGATTGAGCCCCATGTCAGGCTCTGTGCTCAGCAGGTAGTCTGCTGGAGATTCTCTCTCTCCCTCTCTCTCTCTGCCCCTTCCCCACCCCAACTCTCTCTATCTCTATCTCTCTAAAATAATAGATAAATAAATCTTAAGAATAAATAAAAAGGGAAACTAATCCCAGAAACTCAAGATTTTCTACATTTCAGCTTATTCAAATAAAAACAATTTGCTAATTCTCATTATTTTGGAATAAGCATGGCTCTCTAAGTTTAAAAAAAAAATACCAGGAAATACTGTTCCTATTGCAGCAGGAAATAGTAGCAAAGCCTGTTACCTCACCTTTAAATAGTAAACCAGAAGTTCATTCAGAGCAGGATCAGCATTCAGATTAACAAGGAAGCATTTATCATCCCCAACTTTAATCCCAGAAGACTGAAGAGATATTCCAAGACTCTCAAGCTGTTTCTGTCGCTCCTGTAAATGTATTAGAGAACTATTAATTCCGTAACTATTCCGTAACTACTATTAATGCGTAACAGCAAGATATAAAAGGTCGTACACTGGAATAATTATTAAATAACTTTACAGTTCAAATATGTTATCTTAGGACATGGTATTAGAGATTATTGCCTTTTTTCTCTTTCCAAACTATATAATGTTATTTTATCTTGTTAATTAAAACTTTATTTTGAGGGTGCCTGGGCGGCTCAGTCATTAGGCATCTGCCTTCGGCTCAGGTCATGATTCCAGGGTCCTAGGATCGAGCCTCGCATCTGGCTCCTTGCTCAGCGGGGAATCTGCTTTTCCCTCTCCCTCTCCCTGCTTGTGCTCTCACTCTCACTGTCTCTCTCTGTCAAATAAATAAAATCTTTAAAAAAAAATTTTTTTTATTTTGAGAAATAAAGGCATTACCAATAGCAACCAAGTATTCTACCGAGTTCTCAATTATCATTCTTGAAAATACCTGTCATCTTGAATTTGTCTTTCTCATTTAATTCTGTGCATATGAGCAAAGCTGTTTTACCAACTGTGATCTTTACAAAAGGCCAAATTTTCAATGCGCTCTCTTGCTTGATAGCCTCAGTGACTCCCCAGCCAGGATAAAGGCCAGACTCCCTCAACAAAGTCCACAGGTCCTTTGATCTGGCCCGTTTCCTCTCCGTCTTCATGTTTTATCATTCCTACTCTCAAAGCCTATGCTATAGTTATATGGAACTCTTCCAGGTCCCTGAAAGTGTCAAGAATGCGCTCCTGAGCTTAAGAGATTTTACACCTGTTTCTTCTATCTGAAGCATACTTGTTCTCATACTTGGTAACTCATACTTGTTTACTTGACCGTTTCTCTATGAGGGCACGGATCCTATATACCCACTGTGAATTCCTAGCACCTAGCACAGTGCACAACACAGAGTGAGCACTCAAAACGTCAGTCTTGTGAATGTGTCAAAATAAAACTTGCATATGCATTCAAGTACTATTTTCATAAGCATATGAACCTTTCTTTTTTGTGCCTACCTGCCTCTGAATCCACACGATATACAAAAGTATGCATATAGGGGAATACACATGACTCCTGTAACCAATGCTCTAGGATTAAGGAATATGAATTGGGGCAGAGCAGGGTGTCTTTGCCTATATATAAATAGCAAGTGGTAATGAGTCACAGCCACCAAAAGCCTTTGATTCTGAAGAAAGACAAGACAAGCTAAGTCATTTAACTAGGGCCACAACGTAAGTTTGCAGTATAATTAAATTACAGCTTAAGGATTTTGCTATTTTTAGGGAGACCATCCCAAAGTTATCTGACCGTGGACCATTTTTCTTCCCAGAAGACTTATTAACAATTGGTGGCTATATTGCCAGAAATACATTTTGGGAAATGCTAGTCTCTTTTGAAAAAAGGTCAATGACCAACAGACTACGTCTTTTTCCCTGAGAGAGGAGAAGCAAGCTCAGCAGCACGGAAGCCTGGGGGCTTGCAAAGATAAGGTGTTAAATGAGGTGCTGGATAAAATCAGGCACAGTCCTCAAAAGGGATACCTGACAGAGGAAGAGAACAGTTAGATTCACCAGCATTAGCACTGCAATATCACTTAGACCTACACTGCCTTGTATCAGCTAAGCAACTCAAATACAATAGCACTTCAAAGTCAATGTTTACTTTTGGAGTAGCTCAAAAAGGCTCAGACAAATTAGTTCTAAACTGAATAATTATTAGAATGACTTATAATTTATGAAAAACAAAAAGTGAAATATGTAATGAGAAATAAAGTTCATACACTGGAATGTTCTCTTCCCTGTAATTTGAAGGAGTTGCATTAAAATAACCCAGTGTAGGGATACAGATAAAACAAGATTGGTTATATGTTGATCTTCAATGAAACTGGGAGATGCCACATGTGGGTTCATTATACTCTTCTCTCTTGTTTTTATCTATTTTGAAAATGATTATAATAAAAAATATTTAAAAATTAGTCTGCACTAATATCATAGCCACTTTATGCTACATAATAGTTGTACCATCCTACAACATCTGGTGTATAAATTGATTCTGGACAGCACATTTAAAGATGGAACCTGCTGGGTGACAAAAGTAGCAAGTTCTATGTATTTACTAATATGAGGAACAGTTGAAAACACCAGAGATTTTCAACTTTAGAAAAGGAGGGGAAGAAGGCAGAGGTTACCTTAAATATCTGGGTAATGACTGTCCCTGTCTTACAGGGCTCTTGGGGGGATTAAATAAAATACTGTATTTAAAAGCACTTAGCACAGGGCCCAACAGGATGTATGCAATAAATATTTGCTATTATTATTACTCTCAATTACTGTATATATGTGGGACACCCATTCTCTTAGCTTTGGAAGAACAAACTAAGGACCATGAGCAGAAATGAAAGAATAAAAGATTTCGATTAAATAGCTACTATTAGAGTCATCACAGCTGTCCAATCATGAAAAGACTGTTCAACAGGGTATTGGCCTCCACATTACCACATATATTTCTAAAACGGAGGCTGAATAACCACCTAAAAGGAATGCCACGGAGTAATTCTTTTATTAAGTAGACAACTGGACATTAAGGATTCTTTCTAAGTGCTAATGTTCCCTCCCTAAAATTTCACAACTCTATCTGTATTAAGTATTCTAAACCTAAGAGATAGTCAGCTCAGATTTAGGTATTTCATATTACTTTTACTGAGTATATACTAATACTATTATAGCTGAGTATCGACCACTAATAATTTCTTAGTTTGGGTAAGTTCGTAGTTTGGGTAAGCAAAGCACTTAATAGAATTGGGGGTTCATAGTCAGAGGCTACAAAGTAGCTACTTCATTTAAAAAATGCTTATGACCCTAAAAACATTTCCTACATAATGAACTATTAATTGTAATTATGTCTTATCCTTCAAATTAACTTTGTAAAATAGAGACTCTTGGATCTAGGTTCTTATTACTGGTGCTAGATTTGCCATCTTCAAAGCTAAAAATCAAAAAAGGAACCAGAAAGGCCATGAGTTGCATTGCACAAACTGCCACGAGCTTTCTCTTGCTTTAATCAGGAAGCACAAACCTGTGCAATCTCCTCGGTTTTCCTTAGTTTCTCCTCCCAGGTCACAGTCATTTCCTGGATTAGCTTCTCTGATTCTTCTAGCCGATCTTTCAGTTCTGGAGATTTCATTGCCTACAAGAAAATGTTTATTTCATGAAATGTCTGTACCATGCCCTGAAGAAAGCACTAACTAAATCCAGAAGGATAAAAGTAACAATCTGCCTCCTCTCAGCTCTACAATTCACTGAGGTCTCTGATCTACCTAAACCAGAACGATGAATGCCACTGACACAGAGCATCCAGACTGTAGGCATCCCACAAAGGTCATTCAGTTACCAAAGGAGGGCTTGAAAGGAAGACTTAACTGTTCTCTTCCAACCTACTGTCACTGTGAAGATCTAATTACATTTTTTTTTTTAAGATTTATTTATTTATTTATTTGACAGAGAGAAGAGACAGCGAGAGAGGGAACACAAGCAGGAGGAGTGGGAGAGGGAGAAGCAGGCTTCCCGCCGAGCAGGGAACCTGATACAGGGCTCGATCCCAGGACCCTGGGATCATGACCCGAGCCGAAGGCAGATGCTTAATGACTGAGCCACCCAAGGGCCCCAAGATCTAATTACATTTAGAGGGACAGAAAGTTCAAGCTCTCAAGGGCTTATTTTTAAATCCCAATAGGTCATATATCTAGACTAATACACAGGAGTCATTCTAGTCTCTACTGATGACTTCAGGTATTGATTCAAGTATATACTGACAAAATGTGTACATGCTGTAAAGTGAATGGTGTTACTAATACCAGGAAGACAGGAACAAAATTTTAAAGAATCTTGATGAACTGTAAAATTATCCCTGTAAAAAAAGGATAAATTTCAACGGGCAAAAATATAACCAAGATAATTGTTTGACCATGTATTTTACCAACTTACTACCAGAAAACAGATTATAAGAAAGAAAAGGGCTATGGTCCCAACCCCAGGAAAGAGTCCCACAGTGCTGGGAAATCATGGGAACAGAATGCTAATTAAACTAGAAATCCTGAATCTGGTATTTTATTTCACCTTTGAAAAGAGGATGAGCATTTGGTTGTAGGTTAGAACTGTATAGGTTTCAAATTCAGTAATGGAACATAAACACCATACATTACAGAATGTACAAAGGGTAGTGGAAACAGAGCACCTCGAAATAGTTGGGTGTTTTTTTTTTAAAGATTTATTTATTTGAGAGAGAGAGAGAGAGCATGAGCGGGAGGGGCAGAGGGAGAGGGAGAGAGAATGTTAAGCAGACTCCCCACTGAATGCAAAGCCCAACATGGAGCTCGATCCCACGACCCTCAGCCGAAACCAAGAGTCAGACGCTTAACCAACTGCGCCACCCAGGCACCCCTAAATAGATGCTATAAAATATTTTTTTCTATAAACATAATTAAGCCACAACATGGAAAAACTAGATTAAGATGTGGAAGAACTCCTTAAGATTTCCATTCTGCAGGGCGCCTGGGTGGCTCAGTCGTTAAGCGTCTGCCTTCAGCTCAGGTCATGATCCCAGGGTCCTGGGATCGAGCCCCGCATCGGGCTCCCTGCTCGGCGGGAAGCCTGCTTCTCCCTCTCCCACTCCCCCTGCTTGTGTTCCCTCTCTCGCTCTCTCTCTCTGTCAAAATAAATAAATTTAAAAAATATATTAAAAAAAAAGATTTCCATTCTGCCTTCAACCAGTGAACAAATGATACAACAAAATCTGCTTGAATCCTCTCCCCATCAGTCTATGTCCACTCTCCACCATTTTCTGCACTAAAATTGCATACATTTTGTTGCAAGCATCTCTCTCCCTCTCTCCTTTATTCTTAGTTATACCTATACTGTGGAAAGAAACATTTTCTCAATTCCCTTTATTCTCTCCTCCTGTTCAATCCTTTCACATCTGTAAAAACGCTAAATTGCAACTATGACCATCTATCTGTCTTTATTTATCACTCATCTCAAATTTCTCTTCCTATAGGAAACTCAAAAATTCTAGGTGGAGTACTTATCACTTATAGCTAAGGGGAAGAAAATTCAAATTCTAGCTTCTCCTAGACCCATAAAGTGTGGCTTGGCTGTGCCTTATACCTCCGCTTTGGTTAGCTGCTCTCGGAGCTTTTCTACTTCCTCCCGGAGATCCCGGATAATTCGTGCATTAGGATCCTCATTCACCACAGCATGGTTCACGATGTTCTTGGCACGATCTGCATACCGCAGAGTTGAAAGGGTTTCATCATAGTTATCGGCTGCTGGACTGACGGTGGCCACCATGGCTGTCTTGCTGTTACCCCCAAGACTGTCCTAGATGAAGAAAGAAATTGAGTAGGATTTTTAAGCTGGAAGAAAACATCATATGAGGAAGTTGAAGTCAGATAGGGTGAGAGAACGTTCCAAGGTCAAACACATATTTAAGGACAAAGCTAGGACTAAAATACAGATATACTGACTTCAGGTCCCATGTTCTTTCTTCTCTGCCAAGCTACTTTTCTGCAGAAAGGAGATTTAGTTTTTAAGAAAAGACAGGGAAATACAAGGAAGCCTACATTTATTTCAGTTTAATAACAATTGGTTCTAAGCAGGCTACTCAAAAAACAATGATTTCTTAAATGCCTAAAAATCTTCCTTAGAGAAACTGAACAATCATGATATTATTTGTTATCTGATCAAAAAGTGATTACCAACAATCTACTCCATAATGCTATGTCCCTGGAATCTCTGTGAAGCCTAAATAATGGCTCAGAAAGTGTTGCTGTTACAAGCTATCAGGCACCTTGCGAATTTTTTCAAACATAAGGTATAATTATAGTCTTATAAAACAAAAGATATGTTGAAGGTGCCTGATTTTATTCCCTCTGATAGCACTCCAAAAACTATGAAAACAGGCTTATCTTCTACACAACAACTTCTACAGTTCAGACAAGGGTGCTAAAGAAAAGACACTCATCTTCATTACGCTAAAACTGATCGGTCTGGTGAAATGGGCTTTAGAATGGGCTCCAACAAATTCAAAAAACTACTTCCACTTGAGAACATTAAAAAATAACTACAGGAGAACACAGGCAGCAACTTCTTCAACCTCAGCTGCAGCAACTTCTTTTTTTTTTTTTTAAGAATTTTATTTATTTATTTGACAGAGAGAGACAAAGCAAGAGAAGGAACACAAGCAGGGGGAGTGGGAGAGGGAGAAGCAGGCTTCCCGCTGAGCAGGGAGCCCGATGTGGGGCTTGATCCCAGGATCCTGGGACCATGACCTGAGCCAAAGGCAGACGCCCAGCGAGTGAGCCACCCAGGCGCCCCTGCAGCAACCTCTTCCTAGAAACATCGCCAAAGGCAAGGGAAGCAAGGGCAAAAATGAACTATTGGGACTTCATCAAGATAAAAAGCTTTTGCAAAGCAAAGGAAACAGTCAACAAAACCAAAAGACAACCGACAGAATGGGAGAAGATTTTGCAAATGACATATCAGATAAAGGGCTAGTATCCAAAATCTATAAAGAACTTATCAAACTCAACACCCAAAGAACAAAAGATCCAAACAAGAAATGGACAGAAGACATGAACAGACATTTTTCCAAAGAAGACATCCAAATGGCCAACAGACACACGAAAAAGTGCTCAATATTGCTCGGCATCAGAGAAATCCAAATCAAAACCTCAATGAGATACCACCTCACACCAGTCAGAATGGCTAAAATTAACAAGTCAGGAAACGACTGATGTTGGTGGGGTTGTGGAGAAAGGGGAACCCTCCTACACTGTTGGTGGGAATGCAAGCTGGTGCAGCCACGCTGGAAAACAGTATGGAGGTTCCTCAAAAAGTTGAAAATAGGAAAAAAAAAAAAAAGTTGAAAATAGGGGCACCTGGGTGGCTCAGTTGGTTAAGCGACTGCCTTTGGCTCAGGTCATGATCCCAGGGTCCTGGGATCGAGCCCCGCATCGGGCTCCCTGCTCGGCGGGAAGCCTGCTTCTCCCTCTCCCACTACCCCTGCTTGTGTTACCTCTCTCTCTGTCTCTCTCTCTGTCAATTAAATAAATTAAAAAAAAAAAAGTTGAAAATAGAGCTACCCTATGACCCAGCAATTGCACTACTGGGTTATTTACCCCAAAGATACAGATGTAGGGATCCGAAGGGGTACATGCATCCCAATGTTTATAGAAGCAATGTCCACAATAGCCAAATTATGGAAAGAGCCAAGATGTCCATCGACAGATGAATGGATAAAGAAGATGTGGTATATATATACAATGGAATATTATGCAGCCATCAAAAAGAATGAACTCTTGCCATTTGCAACGACGTGGATGGAACTGGAGGGTATTATGCTGAGCGAAATAAGTCAATCACAGAAAGACATGTATCATATGATCTCACTGATATGAGGAATTCTTAATCTCAGGAAACAAACTGAGAGTTGCTGGAGTGGTGGGGGTGGGAGGGATGGAGTGGCTGGGTGAGAGACATTGGGGAGGGTATGTGCTATGGTGAGAGCTGTGAATTGTGTAAGACTGTTGAATCACAGACCTGTACCTCTGAAACAAATAATACATTATATGTTAAAAAAAAAGAAGAAGATAGTAGGAAGGGAAAAATGAAGGGGGGGAAATTGGAGGGGGAGACGAACCATGAGAGACTATGGACTCTGAGAAACAAACTGAGGGTTCTAGAGAGGAGGGGGGTTGGGGATGGGTTAGCCTGGTGATGGGTATTAAAGAGGGCATGTACTGAATGGAGCACTGGGTGTTATACGCAAACAATGAATCATGGAACACTACATCAAAAACTAATGATGTAATGTATGGTGATTAACATAACATAATAAAATTTTTAAAAAGCAATAAAAAAAAATAACTGGATATAACTCATTATTACAAAACTAGAAATCAAGTCCACCCCGACTCCACTTCACCATCCAAAGGCTGAATGTAATCCACCTGCGGCAGGTAGCCTCTCAGACAGCCCCCAATGATCCCTACATCCTGGTATTCATACCTCAGTACCCAGCCCCTTCCCTTGAGTTAAGCAGGACATTTGATTTACGTCTAAGGAACAGAATAGAGCAGAAGGAATAGAATAGAGCAGATGGCATGTCACTTCTGAGATGAGATTATGAAAAGACCATGGCTTCTGTTATATGTGTTTTCTCTCACTCTTGGGAAACCACTGTCATGAGGTGAGGTGGCCCTATGAAGAGACCTCAAGAGTGAATTTGGAAACAGGTCTTCTGAAGCCTTCTAACAACCACTTAGTTGAGCAGATCGAACCCCAGTCAAACCTTGCACTGACCACCCCGGATAACACTTTATTGCAGTCACGTGAGAGACCCCAGCCAGACCACTTGGTTAGACCACACCCAGAATCCTGACCCATGGAAACTATGAGATAATAAATGATTGCTATTTCTAGCTGTTAAGTTTTAGGGGTAACCTGTTACATAGCAATAGATAACTAATAATACACTAACATACCATCTCAAGATGAGAAGAATTACCCAAAAAAAGGGACTCAATTCTTTTTTTTTTTTTTTTTTTAAAGATTATTTATTCATTTGAGAGAGATAGAGAGAGAGAAAGCATGAGCAGGGAGAGAGGCAGAGGGAGAGGGAGAAGCAGGCTCCCCGCCGAGCCAGGAGCCTGATGTGGGGCTCGATCCCAGGACCCCGGGATCATGACCCGAGCCGAAGGCAGACGCTCAACCATCTGAGCCACCCAGGCGCCCCGAGACTCAATTCTTTCAGCAATAGAATATCACTGAATTATAGATTCTCAAGATAGAGAGAAGACTAAAACAGGCCAATATGGGGGATCACAGGTCATAAGAAAGCCAACTCTACTTTGGGCAGCTTTGGACAGATATAAAATTCTTACTTTTGAAGATATAAAGTTTTTCCAATATCAACATATCTAAAATTTGTCTGCGCAATCTGTGATTTATACTATCTTTGGGCAGACTTGACTTAGTCCTCTCAGCCTTTTGTGAATTGGATTATTTTACTGATTAAAAAAAAAACCCAGAGGTTTGTTTAACAAAGAAGGTCAAATACTCTGCCTAAAGATCCGGAACTAGTAAACTGAACAATATTCTAATCCAGTGGTGTTCCACCTTCAAGTCCAATATGACTTTTACTCCCTCACAGCTACCCACAATTACACAGTAACAAAGTCACACTTGGCAATATAGAGAGAGCTCAGACCTGAGGAACAAGTAAGGTGGCCAGACAGCTTTCCAAGTTATTCTGTCCTACCACCAGAGACAAAATAATTCCCTAGGTCATGCTAACAGTTCAATACAACCCCAGACAACGTGTGTGTGTGTGATTGACAATGTGACAATCCACTACTGAAAATTCGGTTTTCCACAGAAAACACATCTTAATTCTACCTCTGAAGGAAATACACTCTAACACATGAAAAGGAAGGAAACATAAGTAATCTGGGCTCTAGAAGGCAGAAGTGACTTCTGCCAAGTCTGTATGATTGCTTGCTTTCCTCTTCGCCTCTAGATACTGATCTCACACCGTTGGTGCCCAGCTTTGGCAACTTACACAAGAATGTCAAGACGCACATTAATGACATTCCAATGTTATATATAAAGATCACAGGAATGACATCTCAGATTACAGTTCAGTCACTAGCAGCACCATGGGGAGTGCTGCCCTTCAAGAACTACTGCATTCTGTTAGCCCACATGAACAGCAAATGCTACTGGGTAAAAAGGGGTTTGTGACAATAATGACCAACGTGAAAAGGCATAGATATTGTGCTTCAACTTGTGCTGAGAAAAGGAAACCTGGCAAACGACAAATACTTGATATTTTATTTTTTATTTTTTTTAAAGATTTTATTTATTTATTTGACAGAGAGATAGAGAGAGAGAGAACAAGTAGGCAGAGAGGCAGGGAGAGGGAGAAGCAGGCTTCCTGCGGAGCAGGGAGCCCGATGCGGGGCTCGATCCCAGGACCCCAGGATCATGACCTGAGCCAAAGGCAGCCGCTTAACCAACTGAGCCACCCAGGCGCCCCAATACTTGATATTTTAAAAGCCCTTGTGCAAGAGTAACAATATGCTTATATTCAAAAATGGCCCCGTGCCATTAGCAAGAAGGAAATAGCAACAAAAGAACTGGCACTCATTCAAGGAGAAAGTATAAAGCTTCTTGTTACTCTTTAATTGTTTAATTAGGCAAATCAGATGAGCTTTGTTTCAAATGTAGCAACTGAAAATTAAATGGACATAGGAAAGAAACTGAATTTTGGAAGGCAGGATCTTTTTAAAGCTGAAAGAACTCTTTGAAGTAATCTAATGAAATTACTTCATTTTACAGATGGGAAATTGAGACCCAGGAAGACGGACAGACTTAACCAAAGGTCATAACGCTATTCAGAGCAGAGCTGAAAGTACTCACTCACTCAGCTCTTCACAGAGTTTACCATCAAGAGGGTGACACTGGTAAGCAAACACTATATGGTAAGAACTAGAGTAGGGATAAACACAGCATGGTCATAGAAAACAGAATGAGCAGAAAGCCCAGTCTTGAAAGGTTAGGGATGACTTTCAGAGAAAGTGATATCTGAGACCTAAAGATGAATAAGCATCATCCAGATAAAGGCTAGTGCGGAGGGATGTAGGAGGAGAGACTGAAGAGAGGAGGAAGAACGTTCCAAGCAGAGTAAGAGTAAAGTCCTAGAAGTAAGAGTACTTATCACTTAGCTACAACTGATCACAGCAAGAGCAGGATGAACAGTAAGAAATAGGGAGGGGTCAGAATACTGAAGGCCTAGTAAATCACAAGTCATTAAAGAATTTGGACTTTATCATAATGGCCTGTAAGAGAGTTACTGAAGAGACTGAAGTTTAAGAAGAGTATTAATTTTTAAGATATTACAACTTACTATAAAGGGTGGAATGGAAAGCTCGAAGGAAATGTTTCAATCGTCCAGGCAAGAGATGAAAGTTGCTTCCATTAGGTAAGTGGCAGTAATAATGGAAAAAGGTGGATTAAGTCAAAAGATACTCATTATTTGAGCATTTATTACCAGAAATTATTTGATGTTAAGAGGTTCACATTTAGAAGATTACACAGAGAAGCAAAAAACCTCTTAATAAGAAACAGTTCTCGGGCGCCTGGGTGGCTCAGTTGGTTAAGCAACTGCCTTCGGCTCAGGTCATGATCCTGGAGTCCCGGGATCGAGTCCCGCATCGGGCTCCCTGCTCAGCGAGGAGCCTGCTTCTCCCTCTGACCCTCCCCCCTCTCATGTACTCTCTCTCATTCTCGCTCTCTCAAATAAATAAATAAATCTTTAAAAAAAAAAAAAAAAAATAAGAAACAGTTCTCCACTGACCACTTACCAAATGAGTAACCACTCCACCCACCTAGAGAAGCGCTAGAGAAGAGCGAGAAGAGCACTCACATCTATCCCCCAACAAATCACCAAGGGCAGTCATTTTCTCTGACTCCCAGATGCTGTAAATATCAAGAGCATAACACAATTATAATGCAAATACAATGCAAAAACACTTTTAAAAGAAACTGCAAACCTTATGAACAATTTTATGAGTTCAATGATAGTTATGTTGGACGATGCTAGAATCATATGAAATCGAACAAGGATCGGGGAGACTTAGACTAATTTAGAATTAAAGAAGGAGAGAGCGAAAGGAACATAAAAGCCACTTCTAAGGAGAATGATTTGTGTATCAACTGATTCCGAGAGGTCTTTGGGAAAAATGTTTAAACATCAGAATAAGTTTGTAAAAATGCCCCGCTTGTGGAAGGTCATATGTTTTTTAAGTAAAAAGTATGACAAAAATCAAGAAAACTTCATTTTTTTTAGCCTAAGAATTAATACACAGAGGTTACAATTACAACCTAATTTTACTAAAGAGAAGATAAACTGACTTTTTAAAATGTTCAGTTTTGTTCCTCAGTTCAAGTATTTTCACAAGTTTCTCTTAACATTTGGTAAAAGTGAAGTGCTTCTCCTTCTAATGAAAAGTGACCTTTGGCAAGATGTACAATATATAGCCTAGGCAAGAGAAGATGGGCAGCGAGGTCAACCCTGATTCCAATCTTGTTTCTGCGACCACTGTCACATCTGTAAAATGGGGACACTACCATTTGCCTTCAGAGAAGTAAATGAGATCATGTACATGAAGCGCTTTGCATGGTACTTGATTCTCCTGGCCTCCAGCCTATGGAATGGATACTCAATAATTACCTGGGCCATTTTAAGTCTGTGAATTAACTTCATAAAAGATACTTCCTAGTGTTTGTTTAAATGGACTGAGGTAATAACAATGAAACAACACAACAGTGAATATTATGTCTTTTAAATCAGGCACATCCCGGGAATAATCATGAATGATCAAGAAATACTTCTGTGGAAAGTCTGAGGAAGAAATTAATATCTTATCGAAATTCCTTCTGGAAATTAAACAAATGAGATTTCAAGGTTAATTACTGACACGTGAAGACCAGCACAATTATTTCCTTGGTAGTGAAATGTTTTGTAATGCCCCTTAAATTCAAGAGTTATCTACAAGTGGTTTTTAATCATCAAACTTTGCTTATTTATCCTTTTGTTTTAAATTTCTAATTTTTTTTGCATTTTGGCCAAAGGAAGTACTCTACCTGATTTTCTACTGTGGCCAGTTTCACTTAATAAAGCATGCTTAAATGGTGTGCAGAGTTTTAGAAAGTAAAGTTGAATACCAATAACCCTTTGACAGAGTAGAAACTAGGAGAAAACCCAACTTCCTTTACAAACATGTCACGGACTAAGTCAAAGTTGTGTCACCTTAGAAGAACAAATATTGTTAAAATATCTATGCTACCCAAAGCAATCTACACATTTAATGCAATCCCTATCAAAATACTACAGGCATTTTTCACAGAGCTAGAACAAACAATCCAAAAATTTGTATGGAACCACAAAAGACCCCAAACAGCCAAAGCAATTCTGAAAAACAAAAGCTGGAGGTATCACAGTTCTGGATTTCAAGTTATATTACAAAGCTGTAGTGATCAAAACAGAATAGTACTGGCACAAAAACAGACACATAGATCAATGGAACAGAATAGAAAACCCAGAAATAAACCCACAATTATATGGTCAATTAATCTTTGACAAAGCAGGAAAGAATATGCAATGGGAAAAAGAAAGTCTCTTCAACAAATGGTGTTGGGAAAATTGGACAGCTACATGCAAAAGAATAAAACTGGACCACTTTCTTACACCATCCACAAAAATAAACTCAAAATGGATTAAAGACCTAAATGTGAGACCTGAAACCACAAAAAATCCTGGAAGAGAGCACAAGCAGAAATGTCTGTGACATCAGCCGTAGCAGCATCTTTCTAGATATGTCTCCTGAGGCAAGGGAAATAAAAGCAGAAATACACTATCAGGACTACATCAAAATAAAAAGCTTCTGCACAGTGAAGGAAACATCAACAAAGCTGAAAGGCAACCTACTGAATGGAAGAAGATGTTTGCAAATGACTTATCTAATAAAGGGTTAGTATCCAAAATATTTAAAGAACTTATACAAATCCACACCAAAAAAATGAAATAATCCAATTAAAAAAAGGGCAGACGAACATGAACAGACATTCTCCAAAGACAAACAGATGGCCAACAGACACATGAAAAGATGTTCAACATCACTCATCATCAGGGAAATACAAATCAAAACTACAATGAGATATCAGCTCACACCTGTTAGAATGGCTAAAATCAAAACCACAAGAAACAAGTGTTGGTGAGGATGTGAAGAAAAAGGAACCTTCTTGCATTTTTGGTGGGAATGAAAACTGGTACACTCTGGAAAACAGTACGGAGGTTCCTCAAAAAGTTAAAAATAGAACTACCCTACAATCCAGTAATCCCACTGCTGGTATTTACCCCGAAATACAAAAACACCAATTTAAAGGGATATATGCACTCATACGTTTATAACAGCATTATTTATAATAGCCAAATTACAAAAGCAGCCCAAGTGTCCATCAACAGATGAATGGATAAAGAAGATGTGGTATATATACACAATGGAATATTATTCAGTCATAAAAAGGAATGAAATCTTGCCATTTGCAAAGATGTGGATGGAGCTAAAGAGTATAATGCTAAGCAAAGTTAGTCAGAAAAAGACAAACACCAAATGATCTCATTCATATGTGGAATTTAAGAAACAAAACAAAGAAGCAAAGAAGACAAAGAAAAAAAAGGGAGAGAGGGAGACAAATCAAGAAGCCAATTCTTTTTTTTTTTTTTAAGATTTCATTTATTTTTTGACAGAGAGAGACGCAGCGAGAGAGGGAACACAAGCAGAGGGAGTGGGAGAGGGAGAAGCAGGCTTCCCGCGGAGCAGGGAGCCTGATGCGGGGCTCGATCCCAGGACCCTGGGTTCATGACCTGAGCCAAAGGCAGACACTTAACAACTGAGCCACCCAGGTGCCCAAGAAGCCAACTCTTAACTATAGAGAACAAACTGATGGTTACCACAGGGGAGGTGGGTGGGGGGATGGGTGAAATAGGTGATGGGGATTAAGGAGTACACTTGTGATGAGCACCAGGTGTTGTATGGAAGTGCTGAATATTGTACACCTGAAATTAATATAACACTGTATGTTAACTATACTGGAATTAAAATAAAACTTAAAAATAGCCAAAAAAAAAAAAGTTGTGTCTTCTACTAAGCAAACCTGTGCTTAACTCATCTTTATATTCTCAACCCCTTAACCACAGTAACAGGCATTCAATAAATTCTTGATCGATGAGAGAATAACTCATCACAAAACTACACAGGGCTCATTAAATTACTTCTTCATTTAAAAAAAATAGAAAAGGAAAAGGAGTATTAAGTAAAATATTTTGTTCCAGGTTGGCAACTCTATACAGAGTTAAACTGTCACTGGATTTTCTATCCTCTAGTTCCTAATCCTATATCCAATCCACCACACCACCTCGGTAGACTAAAGGGACCTTGAGGACTGGAAGAGACCTGGAAATAGCCTCTCTCTTCACCAAACTCCTATTGCGTGTCCTTACTATCTCTCTCATGGAATCACTGACTCTTGTTATAATATTTTGTGTACACATCTTATCTCCCTTACCAGACCCTGAGCAATTAGAGGGCAAGGAGGGTCCCACATTTCTTTACATTCTCCTCATAAGCACTTCATAGCTTTTGTTCTTTCTCATTTCCATTTCTCTCATACATACTGAATCAATTAACAAATGAATGACTGTGTGCTCTATTCCGTATCTTTAAACAACATTAGAAAGCTAAAAGTAAATTAAAGTGATCATGAGTAGTCTTGATGTTAATCAGAAAAACAAGGTCCAAAATGTCAGTCAAACAAAAGGAGTCTGTGAGAAAGACAGAGTAGTCCAGCGGAGTCTATAAGACAGTGGCAATCCTTTCCTTTGACTCAATCTGCTATAGGATTAGCATGAGGTTCTTCTTCTACACCTCAAAATCTCAAAGGCAACTGTGTGGTTTTGTGTGCCTCAAATCCCATTCCTTCCAGGTTCTGATGAATCAGGTGCTTAATCTATTAAATCCATGATTATCATGTGAGAGAGTAATGATTTTAAATTTGAACACTGGTAAAAGAAATGATAGGAGGGATTAACAGTCTACTCTTCTCTTCCTTTCTACCAACCACCAAGAGTATGCCAGAAAGGGTGGGGGTGGGAGCTTACTTTGAGCAGCCAAGTGAGAACTGAGTCACGATATGGAACAAATTTATTCTTGTTTTTGCCAGCACTCTGATCTGCTAGGGCTGAGATAACCAGACCGAGGGTTGTGAGGGACCTGCATGGTGCAACAAACCGGAATAATCATAAAAAACTGAGAATATCAAATGTCACATTTTAGCACAAAAACTGAACATCAAGATGCATTGTACCTGCATGAGAATAGCACTGTTGTCAGCATTTTGCTGCTCAGTTTAAAAACACATAAACTCTAAAAGCTGATATCCTTCTAACACTACTACAAGCAGTAAAACTGCTTAGCTCAATTACTTTTTTTCATTTTTGTAAATAGCAAACCTCTAGGTTAAGAAAAGACACAAACACCACATATCTTTAAGAAAGGAAGCCACAAACACAATACAATTAATTAAAACTTAGTATAAGGCAAAAACATTTGCATATATGTATGTGTGTACATGAGGTATCTATATATATCATATGTATCTACACACATATCATACGTAATATCATTTATCTATATGTATATCACCATTCAATAATACAATAATAGCATAGCATCTGGATGATGATCTTCTATGATCTCTAGTTGGTTACTCTCATAATGCATCCTTCTGGATTCCTGCCCACAAGGAGCTAATAATTTAGCTTGAGGTAGAACATATAACTATATGAAGGAGTTTGTACACAAAAGTATTACTTTATAAAACCCTAGCTTCTTGGTATAAATGAGCACCACCACAACAGTCATACAAGGGAAAGCCCTATGTGGCTAGTACACAAGCTGATGTTGGTTCAGACAGTGACACCCATGTTGAGATCAACAGCTGGACTCTAACAGACCACTACCTTGGTCCTTTTCCATAGCTTAGACCCGGCTACTGTGCCCCTACAGGGAGATGTTGGCAAGGTCCACAGACAGGTTTGGGTTGTCACAACTGGGGGTGGGGAAAGAGAGGTGGCAGGTACTACCGCCATCTAGTGGATAAGGCCAGGGATCCCACTAAACATCCTACGATACACAAGAACAGTCGCCAGGACAATTACCGAGCCCCAGATCTCAATACAGCTGCTCTTGAGAAACCTCTGACGACTGTGCTCCTCAGCCCCATCAGACATCTCAACAAAACATAAAATAGGCTCAGGCCTATATATATATAAAAAAAATTCTCCATTATTTATTCATTATAGCTTCAATCATTCCAGCATCTTATTCTTTTAATAACCACAGAAGTTCCCCCATTTGGCTCTTAAATCAGTAAAATAATAAAAGCTTCTGGAAAACTTACTTGTTGATGTTGCTCCCCTCCTTCAACCTGTCCCCCGCAGCTCCGGTTTTCGTTGCTCGCTCACTGCCAGCTAAATCAACCAAGCTCAGTTTGCCCACTTTCTCTCCAGATGTCTAGAAAGTAAATCAACAAATACTAATAAACAGTTAAAGAATATAGGAAGTCCTACATCTCTACCAAATGAGTTTATTATCTAAATCCTTTATTAAAACATTATTTACTGTTATTTCAAAATTAGCTTGCACTGCTATAAAACAGTGTAAGAAGGGGCGCCTGAGTAGCTCAGTTGGCTAGGCATCCGACTCTTGGTTTCGGCTCAGGTCATGATCTCAGGGTCCTGGGATCGAGCCCTGAGTTGGGCTTTGCACTCAGCAGGGAGTCTGCTTGATTCCCTCTCTCTCTCTGCCCCTCCCCCTGCTCACACACACACAGCATGCACTCTCTCGATCTCTCTAAAATAAATAAATATATCTTTTTAAAAAAAAAAACAGTATAAGAAAACTGTATAGTCTAGTAGTAGATAGATACAAAATTATACCCAACTCTACTAACCCAGACAAGAGTGAAAGTTATCTCAGAAAATAGTGCCCCCCAAAATGGGACATTTTAAAGGGAACCCAATACAATTTTTTTTTTAAGATTTTATTTATTTATTTGATAGAGAGAGGAGGAGCACAGAGGGAGAAGAAGACTCCCTGCTGAGCAGATAGCCTGATGTGGGGCTCGATCCCAGGACCCTGAGATCATGACCTGAGCCAATGATGCTTAACCGACTGAGCCACCCAGGTACCCCCAACAAAATTTCCATAGAGAATTATATGAAAGCACTTATAAAATACAAATTTTAATATGATATAAAACTGCTTAAAATCTAAAAATATTTACCAATAACCCTGAGAGAAAAATATTTGCAACTCTCATTGGTCTTAAAAGAATTAATATTTTACATAATAGGATCTCTCAAAAACTCAATACTTTCTTATATTTTTCATATTATTTATATATAGTAATTCCCTTATTTCATAGTTTCAGGTATTAAATTTACATATTTCTCTAGTTATTATATACATATACATAAATATATACTGACATTTTCCTTTATCAAAAATATTCCATAACATAATCACACACATAACAGATATTTTATACTTCAGCAGCAATACAAGAAATGTGGAAAAGCAATGCCCAAATCTATAGACTGGTTCATTTCTTAAAACTTTTCTTTAATATATACATTTATATTTATTTCCATAAATAAACATGTTGCTAACAAAAGGATATTCAGCTTCCCAAATCAAAAGTACTTTTGGTTAAAAAAAAAAAAGTCATCAGTATGTTTTTTGTTTTATGCTGAAAAGGAAATAGAAAACAAAGAACTTTTTGTTGTTACACTAATCTTGCTGTGATGGTAAAAAAAAGAAAAATATGCTTTCAGCAAAAGAAAATCTTGCCAAAATATAGCATTTTGCCAGCATGATTATTTTAGCTTCTGGTATTTGAAACTGATTTGCTGCGGGGTAGGCATCATCATAAAATACGCAAATATTCACATAAAAAGTAAGAGGAAAAACGAAAAGTTTTCAGTGCCGTAGAAGCATATACATTTCTGGCTCTGTTTACTCTTCATAAGGTTCAAAACCAAATACTCAAAAATCATTCTACAAATCTACTGATTTTATAGTACAATTTCCCCAGTATAGTTTATTCCTTCTAATACTTAGCTGTTTAGCAGAAGGTAACATTTCAAAACAATCTCTACTAAATCAGCTAGAGTTAACATTAGCTTATACAGCTAGCCATCCAACTTTAAAGCTCAAAAATTGCTATGGCAGAGACCGTGAACCATCAGCATGTTTAACTTCTGTCCCACCTTCCTTTAGTTGGACAGGGAGGAACTTAAAACTGCATTTCTCACACTCAATTGCAGCCAGGGTTCAGGATGTGACTTAGGTTCTGCCAAGCAGATATACTTGCTTCAGATTTGGAAAGCAGAAGCAAAGCAGAAGTCATCCCCCTGGCCTGTTTTGGCTTTTTTCTTTTGGCAAGAGGATCATGGAAATAGGAGGTTTTCTACAAGTGTCTCAGTTTACATTCTCCAGCTTCCCCTCACCATGAGGCAGCTTTACTAACTCCTGTGTATCAGGCAGGCCTGAGCTCACAGCTCAGAGGTAGTACCACCCTTGGTGGATGATATCTACATTGTTATTCCTAGAGATTCAGTCTAGAATCCATTCTTTCTCAAGTGTTCTAAAACTCTGTAATCACCCAATCCCTCCATTAAATCCCTTTCTGTTTACCTACAGTGGCTTCTATGTCATGCTGAGTCCTAACTAATATATCCATGGCTGGCTAGGACTTTAAGTCATCTAACACATGAAGGGAATAGAATATGATAAATCATGATCCACTTTAGAAATATTAAAAAAAAAAAAAAAAAAAAGGGTCAAGCATGTGAATACCTACCCCAGACTTCACATCATATAAAGTATGTGTAAGGGTGATTTTGAAGACTGCATGAGATCGACTACTCTCCTCATTCATGTTGGTGGCAGCAACTGTGCGAGACTTGTTACCTTCAGACATCAAAGACTCAATATCCTAAGTAGAAACAAGTCACAGACACACATTTCATTACCTGTCAAATAAACATCAAAACTCCGCTATCCTATGAAATGCATTACAAGTTTCACTACTCAGTCAACCACATTTGGAGTTTACACATTTATACTTTGCTTCTCAACGAACATTAAGCCCCACAGAATATAACAGCCAATACTGTCTCTGAAAACTCAAACAAAACACATGTATTTTCTGTAGGTGCCAAATAAAATAGCAGCTTTGACCAAGAATTAGAAAAATTTAGAAGCCACATGTGGAGACCCATAAGATGGACAAATGATTTGTGCCAAACTTCATCTAATCGAGAAATTTAGTTTCTTTAATGACAGAAGCAATAGAAGACAACTGTTAAATCAGATTATTTGAATAAGCAACAAACAAAAATAACTGTAACCCCTTCATGCAGGCATTACACTGTCACCACATTACTGTATTTTATACCAGACCTGTTTTTGAAAACAGAGTATCAAGAAACTAAATTTCTGCAGATTTACTCCTTCATTGCCATTGCTGTTAAAAAGGAGATAGCATGGGGCGCCTGGGTGGCTCAGTCATTAAGCGTCTGCCTTCGGCTCGGGTCATGATCTCAGGGTCCTGGGATTGAGCCCCACATTGGGCTCCCGGCTCAGCGGGAAGCCTGCTTCTCCCTCTCCCACTCCCCCTGCTTGTGTTCCCTCTCTCGCTGTGTCTCTCTCTGTCAAATAAATAAAATATTAAAAAAAAAAAAAAAAGGAGATAGCATGATGCACTTGAAAGATCATGGGATGGGATCTTCATTTTTTCAAATGTCATAAGCTCTAAAAATAGTTACGAACCAAACTGAATTTTAGTTTCATAAGTAACAATGCAGAGCTATAATATAATCTACCTTACAAGGATTTTTAACGAGGAACAAGAAAGATGGTATGTATGAAAGGGTGGACCAGTTGTCTCCTCTTACCCTGTCTCATTTTCTTTCTAGTAAAGGAACCCATAGCTGAGCACCTTGCAGTGGAACTGAGACTACATTTCCCAGATGCCCTTGCAGCTCAGTCTGGCCGTAGGATTAAGTTTTAGCGAATGAGACACAAAGTCATCTGGGAATTCTCCTTAAAGGGAGTAGGCATGCTCTCACATCTTGGTTCTAAGAGCTTAAGATCTTGAACTATGAGAATAAGGGCATTACCACAGAGCCGGCTCTATGTGGAGAGTTGGAAGGAATCTAGGTCCCCAAAAGCATCTTTGGAGCCACTGTATCAGCCCTCTGACCATTCATTCTTTCATTCATTCATTTGTTCACGTAAATAATATATGAAAGCCACCTATTACATGACAGGTACATTTTGAATTCTGAGAATAAATAAGGAACAAAATGGAAGACAATTCATGTCCCAAAGAACTTAAATCCTATTATATTTTCCTGTTATTTGTAACCAACACAATCCTAACTGACACATATATATGAAAAACTTTGAAAATCGTAATTTTCTATTTTGCTGTATCAATGAAAAAAAATAATGTTTATGAAAAAATTCAATATGATCAATAAAAAGCCTCGAAGTAGAAACATTAACTACAAAGAGAAGTTTAAGTAGGCACCAAAATGGAAAAACCAACACAAAAAGTAAAATTCACAGTTTTTTAGAACCATTCCAAATCCATTTTAGATCTATTAAATCTGACAATCCTGAGACTTAATGTAAAAGCTTCACCTTATTTAGCCCACACTTATTTATTGGCCCCCAATCTGTTGTCTCATGCATAAACTCTGTATTGGGCCTTTTAATTTCTTAAACAAGCAGAATATCTCTTTACACTTTCCAATCTCCTCTGAGCCTTCAAAAACATGATTTCTCTCCAATGTTGTATAAATAAGTTCTCAAATGATCATTATTAAAATAACAATACCTACTAACATTTATATCAAACCCTAGCATTCTCAAAGACTTTTCACATTATTTCATTCGATCTCCTCCAGGAAGTCTTCCTAGACACCACCCATCCCAGATACCTACATGTCCCTTTAAGTTAGGTACCCCCTCCTCCAAACTACCATGAATCCTAAACATGCATTTCTCACTGCTCTTAAAATCATGTTGTTTTAGAACATCTTTATAATAACATCTATAAGCATCTTGAGGAAATGGACCATCTCATTCACTTTTTATATCCTCAGCACCCAGCACAATGTCTGGCACATGACAGGTGTTCAATACATGTTTACCAAATGAAGTATCTAATGTTTACTAAATAAGTATCATTGACCAAATGATAGAAATGATTAATAAACAAAAAAACAAATGGACCTACCTCATAAGATAGTCAAGAAAATAAAACTAATTTCCATTTTAAAAATGGGGACAAAGAGGCTTAGTGAGGTAGGTGATCCAGAGTCATACAAGAGTCACACAAGAGGATTAAGTGTCACCAGATCAACATTCTCTGACTCTTAACTCAATGTACATTACATCACAGCATCTCACTCCACCCCCATTTCCCCAACACGCAAAGCCTGATGGATCCACACAAAGCAGAACTGTAAGTTTGAAAATGAAGAGAATCAAAGGCCAGTGAGTGATCCTCTCAAATTTAGAAACAGACTTTGAATTCCAACTACCCAATTCATATGTTTTATTTCATTAAATCAATGAAACCATAGGCAACTTCATTATCTTATGCATTACTAGGGAAGAAAAATGCTGCTATATATAATTTTAAGATGCAATTGTAAGGAATATCACAACCTTAGAGCTCATTAAAATATGAAAAAAACGTATGTTTTGCAAATGTGTATACCTTCTCTCAAAATTAAACTGTCCTAATAGCCATATATAGCTCTTTAAGAAAAATCCTTGTAAAAAGTAGCTTATTAAGTAATGCTACTGTTAATTTTTTTTAATTTCAAGAAAAATAATCATCAGAAATTAAATAAGAAATAATCTGCTACAGTGAATTTCAGCAGTTTACAGAAAGGAGATTATTACCTTGTAGCTTGTGACAGCCAGTTTGGAAAGTCCATCGACATAGGGTCCCAAAACATTGTGCTCTCTGACTTTTAACGTTTGACGACTTCTGCTCATTAAAAAGAAAGAAAGAATTTTAAAACAATAACCTGTTTTTAAAAGGACTCAATTGTGCTCCATAAAAATATATACTGAATTCAACAAAGATCCCAAGTAAAAAGAACCAACTAACTTGATCTAAGAAGAATATAAACCAAAATTTAAAATCTTGACTGGTAAGAAAAACTTCATAATGTGGTAAAATATCACATCACTCAAAAGGGTACACTGTGGGATGTCTATTTACTACCACAAAGAATGCAGAGTCAAATAAATACAAACAATCTACTTGTCATTTCACAGAATGTGGTACAAAGAACAGAAACTCAGTAAATGTTAACTGTGCAAGAAAGAAAACTCAAGACCAATCTCAATCATGAATAAAGACAAACAACAGACTGATTTTAATAATGACTTAAAAATATAACATTAGGCTGATCCCAGGGCTACTGGGTTGTTTTAACATGGGAAAAAGATTCACACCCTTTACCATACTAGACTAATAGATTGACTAAATGGGGGGAAAAAACCACATTATCATTTCAATAAATGTAATGAAATGGATTCAATAAAATTAAATACTTATTCATGATTAAAAAACAAATAAATACCACTTACAAACAAGGAACTAATAAACTCAGTAAGTGGCATCTGCCAAAAACCTAAAGCATACTTAATTATACCAACCAAAAAAACATTAAGAATATTCCTTGATGATTGTATGGTAAATGAATTCTATCTCAAAAAAGCTCTGTAAAAAATATAAACATTACAGGGACGCCTGGGTGGCTCAGTCATTAAGCGTCTGCCTTCGGCTCAAGTCATGATCCCAGGGTCCTGGGATCGAGTCCCACATCAGGCTCCTTGCTCAGTGAGGAGCCTGCTTCTCCCTCTCCCTCTGCTGCTCCCCCTGCTTGTGCTCTCTCTCTCTCTCTCTCTGACAAATAAATAAATAAAAATCTTTAAAAATATATATATATATAAACATAATTAAAAAAAATATTTGTTGATAGTGAGATTGCAAGTGATTCTTACTTATGAACTTATTTTCTAATGATTTGAAATCCTCTACTACCCTAGGATCAGCCACCAAAAACTTCACTTACTACTATAAAACTGTACATGAAATAAATATAGAACAAATATTTGACTTAAGTCTGATCTCAGGACATACTATATCATAACTTTTTCCTTTCATTTTTCCTCTTCTCTTAAAAAGATACTGAATTCATAAAATCAGTACTTGATTTAAAAAAACTAAGTTCTCTTGGGGTGCCTGGATGGCTCAGTCGGTTAAGCATCCGACTCTTGATTTCGGCTCAGGTCATGATCTCAAAGGTTGTGAGATTGAGCTCCATGTTGGGTTCCATGCTCAACTGAAATAAATAAATAAATAAGTCTTACAAAAAAAAAACAACTAAGTTTTCTCAAATAGTCTTTCACTAAAAAGGGATCGCCCTTAGAGTTTTTAATCCATTCACTTCGACTCTTCAGAAGCAATGGAAAAATCCTCAAGAAACTTTCATGGAGGAGACAGCAGTAGCAACTAGCACTTTACTGAGCACTTACTAAGTAAATGTTTAAAGACCTCAGGTATATCATCCCAGCCAATCTACACAACAGCCCTTTGTGATATTATGTAATGTTATCATCCCCTCGGTACAAATGAGGCCAGGAAAGCATAAGGAACTTGCTCTGTAGGTAATTAGAGGACCTGGATGCAGAGCTATGTGAACCCCAAGCCCATGCTGTTAATTACTAACGATACACAAGACAAACACAATGAGAAATTACAAAAGACTCCGAGCAAATTGTAGATAAAGTTCAAGCGATTCCACACAAGCACTGTGGAATACAAAACACAGGAATGAATTCAGCTAAGCATTTCTGGCAAGAGTAGGTCTGGGATCTCAAAGAAAGTGATGCTCTTCAGAGAGGTGAAGGTGCAAGGATGAGTATTCAGGGCAGAGTCGGGAAAAGTACAAGGACACAGTATTCAGCAAGATGTGGGTACCTAGGCTATAACCTTCCTACCTCTGGCCTCCTTTTGTTTCCTGTTTTGACTTTCACGTCAAAGTGAAAGTCACACTGGACAGCGGGGTCACTCTCCAAGCAAGTGATTTCTCACAGCTCCATGCTCTAGCACAGGCTGTCCCCTATGCCTGAATGGTTCTCACCTAACTTAGTGGACAAACTCCTTCTCAGCACAAAAATCATCAAGCACCTTCCATGGAATCTTCTCTTCTCTTCATTCCCTCTTTGCTCTCACCTATTTTGTATACGCCTCTTTCACAATTTAAAAGCATTATTACATTGTATTATAATTATTTGTTTCCAAAACTCATTCCGTCCACGCTGTGAGATCTTCCTTTCCAACTTGCATAGGGCCCAGCACATAATAATGATCACTGAACAGATGTTAAGTTTTACAGAGAAACACTTAAGTGCCAACTGAATGTCACTGGGAAAAGGCCATCATCTTTGTCAAAGAAAAGAGATGCCAGTGAGGGGTTGACACATTTTCTTGATTGAGCATCACTACGATGCACTGCTTCTAAGACCACCTTTCTTTGGTCATTTTCTCACCCAAACATAACTAAATGTCCCCTGGTAACTCCGCACTCTCTGTAAAACCTCAGCTCACTTGGCTCTCTGACCTTATGAACACTGTTCTCACATCTATAAGCCACAGGCTGTGGTTATTATCGGTTTCTTTCTCATCGTGGTTGCACCTCCTTAAAATCTGACTCAGAAAACTCTGTGCAATGGACAGATTTCCTCAGATATGTCTATGACTGCAGAGTGAGAACAGCATTTTCTTAGCTTTCTAATACTTTCGAACCACTTCTCTTTCAAAGTCTATGCCGTAAAAGGGGACACTCTTTTTCTCTGGGAATTTTTAAAATGAACTATCCTAAAGTCCAGGTTTTAAATCTCTGATTATGCGTCTCCCTTACTTCATAGCCTGCAAGGAAAAAAATAGCTAAATTCCACCTGAAATTTCTTGGTCTTTTTTTAAAAAAAAGAAAGAAAGAAAAAACCCTACTTGATTAAGGATACCAGCCTGATATTAAGTAACTTAATTTTCATTGCATATTTTTTGTTTGTGGTTTTGGCTATATCTGAGAAAAGCAGTATCAGGCAAATACATGCGTTTGGCAATACTTCCCTGCCCCAACTCAGCCCTAAATGCAAAAGCCAGAACGGAATGCAGGAAGCTGCTCAATGTGACTAAAAACAAAATCACAAGGACAATAACTAGATAAACAGATAAAAGCACAAAGACAATCACTAGATAAATAACTCTCTACCAGAGTTCAATATAAAAAATTTCACTTGAGTCAATTTCTAAGTCTGTTTTAGTCCACATTGCTATAACATTAGAGTTTCCAAAGTCCTTTACCCTTTGGGATCTAGAAGGTCTCTAACTTTTTCATTATAAATTTCCATATAGGACACTTCTACTTTAAAACTCTGCTCTTCATTTTCCTCTTTCTGAGTTCGTTCAAAGAGTCCACTACAAAGTCTTGGAATTAATCCAGGTTGGTCAGCTGTGCCCATCATGGTGTAAGATTTTCCAGATCCTAAAAAGTAGAAATCATAGTTACCACTGTCTCTGAGAAGTTTAAATACATAACCCTCTTTCCATTGCTCATAAATAAATTACTAGCACTTAGCAAAATGCCCAAAAGAAAATAAGAAATATACCCAAATAAAATGACGAAACTAATAAATACAGAAGCTTTCCTATTACACATGTAAAATCTAAAGTAAACATCTTTTAGGAAGAAAATAAAAACATTCTTTAACCATCTTCATACTTCAAAAAAGTACCTAAAAGAACCAGAAAACAGTAAGGTCTGAGTCGCTTTCTAAAATTAACTGGGAAGATCCATATGATGAATACTATGTGACTGCTCCCAACCACTAATCATAGCACAAAAAATACACATTATCCCTATAGGCCCCAGAGCAAATTCACTTACTACCCTCTGGCAACAGTGCAGAAACCAAAGAGTAATCTTCTTTTTCTACTATAAAATTATTTTCTCCGTTGTACCAAAAAATACATATTCATTAAAGAAAATTCAGAGAACACAGGAAAATAGAAAGGAAAACATTAAATTGTGCATAGTCCTAACTTAAGTACAACTCTTTATCCTTCTTTAGTAGCAATGCTTTTATAAATGTATTTTTTTTAAATTGCTGCTTTTATCACTTGACACTTTATTAGTATCATAATAACTAAAACAAAAACACTACTTCTTAAGGACCAGGCCTTTTCTATAAGTTTTCCATGTTAACTCATTGTGACAACCCTATAGGGAGGGCCTGTACTTACCAACACTTCACAGATCAGGAAACTGAACTGCTTCCTAGGATCTAGGCTGGAGATGGGCTACCCTGGCTCTTTTAACCAAACCACATACTGCCTCTTAAAAAATATTGGAAGCATTCTTCCATAAAGAATAGTTTTCAACTGGACAAGCTACACATACACCCTTATAAAAGTGACTCCTTCACTTTAAACAGATTTTCTCTCCTGGTAACTACAGAAGAAGTACAGAAGTCAAAATGCTCCTTATCAACTGCAGCTGATAAGATCCTAACAATATGTTTTCTCTTTGTTACTTTCTCTGTTATGATCTTTAAAGCTTAAATACATATATTTAATATTATATATATTTGATAAATAATATATATATTATTTAACATTACCAGTCTGTCCATAGGCAAAGATACATGCATTGTAACCATCAAAAGCATTCTGAAGGATATTCTCCCCAAGGCACTTGAAAACATCATCTTGACCTGAAAGAGAGAGAGAGAAAAAGAAGAAGAAAGGGTATTTTACTGATGGGTATTAAGGAAGGCATGTGTGGCGCCTGGGTGGCTCAGTTGGTTAAGCGACTGCCTTCGGCTCAGGTCATGATCCTGGAGTCCCGGGATCGAGTCCTACATTGGGCTCCCTGCTCAGCGGGGAGTCTGCTTCTCCCTCTGACCTTCCTCCCTCTCATGCTCTCTGCCTCTCATTCTCTCTCTCACAAATAAATAAAATCTTAAAAAAAAAAAAAATTAAAAAAAAAAAAAATTAAAAAAAAAAAAAAAAAGGAGGGCACGTGTGGTGATGAGCCCGGGTGTTATATGTAACTAATGAATCACTGAACACTACATCAAAAACTACTGATGTACTATATGCTGGCTAATTGAACATAATAAAAAAATTAATTTTAAAGAAAGAAAATTTTAAGCCAAAACTACATATGAACAATTTTTTTGAAAACTAAAAACAACCCCCTTAAAAATGCACTTTTTCAAACTGTCTATCTCCAAATAAGATTTTTAGACCTGATAAATGCTTCCAAAAGCTTATGGCCTTCGAGTATTTCTAGTTAGCGCATGATAGGAAATGAGTAAAAAGTTCCTGATGATATGAACTTGAATTAATAAACACTAAACAAAAATCCTCTGCAATGCAAAAAGCTAATGAACTGCTAATATTATAAACAATGATTATAAATATCTAAAATTTATACTAGGGACCTCCGTGGACCTGAATTCAACTATATATCACCAGCTAATGCTTTATTCAGTGGGTACTAGAATTCAAAACAATCATACATATCAATCTCCTCTCCTTTTCCTCAATGATAATTTTTATTAATAGGGCCTACAATACATATACCACCTAGAGGAGGGAAGAATATCTTGAAAATGTCTTCTAGCTTTCAGTCATGAACAAAAATAATAGGTTCAAATTCTCCTCCACAGGCTAAATTAAATATGTTAATAAAACAAAGTCATTCAGCCTCTCTTTGAGTCTTGAATACACTATGAAAGAACTGGATGTTGTTATGTTTGTTATACTTTGAATGCTATAAATAACATTCCATTATGCCCCACTTCCTAGTTAATTTCCCAGATTAGTATATCATCATCTTACTTCCGATACAGAAGCAATCCGTAAGCAATCCATTGAGCCAGCTAGAGCAAATCAACCTTAGCTTTTTGAACCTGCTATAGTCCTACTCTGTCTCATGACAAAAGCCAACACAATTA
This sequence comes from Phoca vitulina, assembly GCF_004348235.1. NCBI lineage: Eukaryota > Metazoa > Chordata > Mammalia > Carnivora > Phocidae > Phoca > Phoca vitulina. The sequence continues at coordinate 9,240,284 of NW_022589756.1, forward strand.
TGACCCTCAATATTTAAAAGATACTGCTTAGAAACAGGTGTCATAAGCAGTTAGGAATAAAGCAAATTAAAAGGCTGGCCCTGTAGTCCTAAATTTGTGGTGTAAAGGAGCTTGAGACAGTCTTGTTGAGGAGGGTAAGGGAATAACAGAATTCCAAGCCGGCAGGAGCAGAGCCTAGACTAAACTACAGGTTTCCTCTTCCCCTTGCTCAACTTTCCTATACCAAGTTGCCTCTCTAGACCACATCACAGACATCTAAGGGAGTCTAAGTGGCTACTGTGTGCTCCACGTCCCACGTAAGGTCTGGGAATGTGTTTGATAACCTCAACTGTGTACAGCACACTGTCAATCTCCTATTTCCCCATCAATGTAAAAACAGCAGAGACAGGAGGAAATTCTTAATATAGTTCTTAAAGTTACACAAAATAATGCTGTAATGCTTTATGGGAAAAAATTAAAACACCTTTTCTATAGTAGTTAATAGGATGCTGTACTTACCTGCATACTTTTCTCTGACTGATTCATCCATAGACCAGAAACAGTGATCATATGCAAACACCTGTTGAAAAACAAAAATATGGTATATACTAAGAACAAAACCTTAACATACTTATATTATAACAGTGTTATAACACTGATAATGCTGTTCATAGTAATGAAATAAAAATACCTTACTGTCTTAACAATGGAGGTTAGTTGAATTATTTATGGTACAGTTTTACAATGAACAACTAAGCATCCTGAAAATGATACCGACCTTTATTTCACATGGAAAATCCTTCACGATGTTAAGTGGAAAAAAGGGGTTACAAAAGCCATAATATGATGGCTATCATATACACATATACAAACACATACATAGTTACACATAGCTTATTTCTGCATGTAAGATTAGTGATCTTTGTCTTCTTTATACTTTTATGTATCCTCTACATTTCTACTTTCTCAGAGAAAATAAAGATATTTTTATAAGAATGAAATGTAAAGATGATTACTATGGCAAGTTGAAAGGAGTTATAAAATAGCAGATTCAAAAAATCATCACACCCATGTGCAATATTGCACAGCTTCAAGACTGCAGAATACTGGTAAGAAAATGTTCCTGTATTAATGTAAAAGTTATGAAAGTCTGGACCATGATCCCATGTTTGTACCAAAATCTATACAGATAAAAAGCTGTAAGAATATACACTGGAATATGGTTAGTGGTTAATACCACCTGGTGGGACATCATAGATGATCTCTGTTTGGATCTTTTACATTTACTACTTGCCAAAATACGCGTACTTCTTTTTTTTTGCAATCTTCTAAGTTTTTTTCACTGAATTTCTTCTTTTGGATTCCATATTTATAATTAAGTCTCTAAGGATTTTTTTTTTTTTAAAGGTTTCATTTATTTATTTGACAGAGAGATAGACAGAAGAGCACAAGCAGAGGGAGAGGGAGAAGCAGGCTCTGCACTGAGCAGGGAGCCCGATGCGGGACTCGATCCCAGGATCCTGAGATCATGACCTGAGCCGAAGGCAGACGCTTAACCATCTGAGCCACCCAGGCGCCCCGAGTCTCTAAGGATTTTAAGTGTAATCGTTTTTAAACCTTTTTTTTTTTTTATTTGAGAGAGAGCGTGCACACGAGTGGGGGGGGCAGGGACAGAGGAAGAGGGAGGGAGACAAGCAGATTCCCCACTGACTGCAGAGCCCAACGCAGTGCTCGATCCCAGGACCCTGGGATCATGACCTGAGCCCAAGGTAGACGCTTAACTGACTGAGCCACCCAGGCACCCCAAGTGTAATTGTTTTTAAAATCATTCCAGTAGTTCAAACTCTCCAATTTTTGGGTCTGTTGCCTCTCTTCCTGTTGACAGTTTTCCTCTTGGGCCTTTATGTCAGTTTGCAAGTGCATCTTAATTGGGAGTTTGTGTTTTATGGTTTACGTGGTTGCTTGTTTTTTTCCTCTCTCTCTGGCCACCTTTACATGACTAGCCACAATGCCACTCCCATCTACCGAAGCCCAGATTTTGGTCTTCCCGAAGTCCAACGTCTCCACGCCCTCCAATTTACACATACAGCTCAATGTTGGTGGCCAGAACCCTTTCCTTAAGCCTTCATTCATGTTGGAGCCTAACTCAAATCAGTTTTCACTGATTTTTCCAGTCCTCACCCATACATCAGGCCCCCTCTAATCTGCAAGAGGTGAACTTCTAATCACCTCTGAGAACCTGCCTCTGATCCCAAGACCCAGTAAATATATGGCTTCAGCTTGTCCCTGAAGTTACATTATGTTGTTTTTGAATATGATGACATGATTTTAGTATTTTAAAAATATTTTCTCTGTTCCTGCTATGAATTTGGAGTTGGCAAGAGATTACATCTGTCTGAACTCACAGGCTACCTGGACCAAAGGTCTAAAAGTTTTTTAAAGAAAGGAAATTAGATTAAGGTGGTAAATTAAGTATACATGCCTATATCCCTCTCCCACCTGAAATCAACTCAAAATGATGGAGGGAGATAGGAAGTGAAAGGGCCAAAAGGTGAAAGAAGAGGGGAAAGGAGAATTAAGTTTTTGAAAGCTAGACTTCTTGCTTGTACCTAGATGAGAAATTGAGACTCCCTGAAAAATAGTTGCAATGAGAATGTTGAGGGATAGAATGGGGTGGAGTGGGGGCCACATGGAGACCACAGGCCAAAACACTGCAGAAGAATATGGCTGTAAAGGTAAGACCAGTTCTGGAAGGGCACCAGGAGAACAATTAAATGAGCAACGAGAGGGCCCTGGGGGCAACCATCAGGACAACTGGTTAAAAAGACCTTTAAAGCAGAAAATGATCAGAACACTCATATCTTTTTTCAAAACATCAGGCAAGGGAGGCGTCTCTTCCCTGGAAGGGGGCAGTGATGGGCTAGCTAGGCCCAAAAGGCCAGGCAAAGCCCAATGGCTGAAAATACCCAGGAACAGGCAAGAGCCCTAGAGCCCAGAAGCTATCCACCGGCTAAAGCGCTGTGTTGTACATTACAATGCTCCACATGTTTCCGAAGCTAAACATGTATCTGTCAAGAGTGGTGGCTCACTGTGTTAACAACACTCCAACAGGGGGAAGAGGAAATGAAAAAGAAGATGGAAGGTGGTCACAATTTCGGGTAGGGGGCTGCTTTTCAAGCTACATTCGTCAGTTGTAGTGAGAATCATTACAGCATGGTGAGAATAAATAAAGTGTGAAGTTCAAATTAAGTTTCTTCTGTACTAGCTTTCAACTCTCATCTCTTATAATTTTATTTAATTCTGTCCTCAACAAGGTTAAGCAGAAACTATCCTTTTTTTTGTAAGCTTAGCTCTCACTTCAAAGGTGCCATCACCATATGTGTGTACTTATCAGAAAGCAGGCTCTACGTGACACTCTTCTCTCAATTATTACGGGTTTTTCTTTCTTCTCTCTTTTTTTTTTTTTTTTTAAATTTAGGGATTTCCTTAACAACTGCATTTCTAAATCTCAAATCCAGTAGAGAAGCTACTATGAAAGCAACCATTACAATAGCCGATACAGGTGCTAGGCCCTGTTCATGGGACGCTGAGGTACAAAGAAGTTAAGAACCTGATGGCTGGCAGGTGGGGAAGCTGGGATTGGAAACCAGCCTTTCCGCCAAGAGGCTGTTTAACACTAAGCTGGATTGGCTCCATTCCCCAAATTATATGAAAGCACCGCAGCCTGGTACAAAGTTAGGAACTAATGAACACTTAGTTCTTACTCACAATGCTAAATGGTCCTCTTTAAGTTCTAGCAATTTTGCTATTATAGGAATCTTTAAATTGTTATAGGAATCGTCAGCCAAGAATTTCCTAAAGCAGACAAGCCCTTTTCTTTCTAAATATTATTCTTTTAAAATTAAAAAAAAAAAAAAAACTTTTTTCAAGTAACAGTAAAGAAAGACACATTCATTGCACGAAGTTAAATAACACCAAAATATAAAGTGAAAAATAAAGGCCTCCCATTCACCAAGATACCTCTCCCTAGACATAACCACTATGTTAGTAATGTGGTGTTGATCCTTCCATACTTTTTATGTCAAGTCAACATTTTCTCTGAACATTAAGACACAACTGAATTAAATAAAACATGAATAGTTTTTAAATGGCCGTGTAATGTTTCCTCACATCTTTACTGCAATCTCCAGTCTCTGGCTCCATCAAAAAATCAGAAAACAGAAATAATCCAATACCTTTTCACAGAAGAGATAAAACTAATATAGTTGATTTTTACCTTAATAAAGAAATCCAGTGCCATATTAAACCATTAAAAAAATTACTCAGTCCCCAAGAACTGTGTCCATACATATTTTAGCAACAATAGAGAATGGAATTACAATTCAACCGCAGACTCAAAAACAAAATCCCAAGAATGTAGATAAAAATCTGAATTTCCTGACAAGTTCCAAGTAATGGCAGCAAATGGTCAATTCAAAAATATAGTCCTTGTGCCCACTTTGGCACACCTATAAATTCCTTGAGAGATACACTCCATTGAAATTTCTTTAGAATCTGGGCTCAAATCTAAAATGAAGCACATTTGCCTGACGAAGCTGTGGCCTGAGAATATGTCCCCAGCTGTCAGGGGAACAACATAGATGAGTCTGCCTAGCACGGTTCTGACCACAGTCTGGAACGACCAGTTTCAAGCCAATCATGGTGAACAGCAGAGGACAAAAGGAATCTGTGTTGTAGTTGCCAGGAAACTGGCCAGAATTGGTCAAAGTACAAATACAGCTTTTCCATAAACCTCCAGTCCCTCCTATGCCAATAAATGATTTCTGATTTATGAACAGGCTGACAGCTTGCATTACTTTTACCAAAGTGACAGAGAGAAAATATTTTTGAGAAGAAAATTACCAGTATTTCAAAAATATGCACATAAGATCTTTACAAACATTGCATAATAAAGCAAATCTCTTACCTTTGGCTGGCTTCTGCATTTCCAAAAGAGATGTCATTGTGGACATGAAAGAAGAGGGGAGAGAGTTAAAAAAATTTTTTTTGGTTAGAAGACAATTTTGAAGGGTAAAATGAAAATAAATACCATGTAAATTTTTAGTAAGAATACAAAATATTAACTTTGAAATCAAATAGCAATTTAAAATAAAGGATAAATTAATAACCTCAAACTATAACCTCGAACTAGCAGGGTAGAGTCCTTAATTATAGAAAACTAACTTGTATCTCTCAGGAAAAAGAAACATTATCTGAGCACTGGATAATTTTTAAAGTCCTAATATTTCTGCCTTATGCACTCTGCTGATCCTTGTATCAGTCTTGCAAATACATCATTTAAACAATCTTTATTTCTATCATCTGATTTCCCTTCCAAGTAGTTTTCTCTGCTCTGATACAGCAGCAGCTCACTAGATAGGCCCTTCTATAAAAAAAAATGAATTCTGCTCTGGCTAAGGAAAAAGGTTAAAGGAACAACAGTGAATTATTACTTACTGAATTACTCACTTATTACCTATTGATCTATGCTTGACCAAGTGCTTCTAACCTCCCTCACCCCAAAACTATGACTCATACCTCCTCAGGGTACAGAGATATAACTAAGCCCAGTATACTTTGGAGATAGATTTAAACTTAGAGAAAAGTTGCGAGAAAAGCACAAAGAACTCCCTTCACCCAAATTCACCAAGTGTTAACATCACCACAGCTACTACTATCATTCTCCCCTCGGCCTCCCCTCCTCCATATACAGACAGATATACACATATATATATTAGTTTTCTCCTACTCATCTGAGAGTAAGCTGCAGACATGCCCCTTAATGCTAAACACTTCAGTGTCTAATTCCTCAAAACAACGATGTTCACTTTCATAATCATGGTACAATGTCAAAATCAGAAAATTTAAAAATAAAGGAAAGGACTTTGGAAACTGGAGACAAAAACAATAACTGGAGCTTTAGTCTCTCTCCAAGGATCAAAATGCCAACTCAAACCTAAAACCTGAAAGGAAACTGAACACAGAAGTGTTTCCTTCTAATTCTCTATACAACTTCTTGTCCCTCTGTCTTATAAAAAATTTTCTTCTAAAAAAAATTTAACACTTATTTGCATCAAATGATTTTAGGTAAGAACATTAAAACACCAAGGAAAGTCTACCAAAGAGTGACACTTGTCAGATTCTGGGGTGGCGACCGATGTGGTGGACCTAGAAAAGAAAGTAGTTTTTCTGGACTCGGAAAAACTTCCCGACAAAAAAACCTGTGAGATACTGGTAGAGGTCACTGACAAATGCTGTCATCTTTGTGCTTTTTGTTTTTCGGGGCTTTGTTGTTGCTGTTGTTGTTGAGTATAAGCAATGTTAATACGTTAATTTCAGGTGTTCAACTAGTGACTGCACAAGTTTCTACACTATGCCATGCTCACCCCAAGTGTGGCCCCCATCTGTCACCATACAAAGCTGTTACAGTATCACCGACTGTATCCCCTACGCTGTGCCTTTCATCCCCATGACTTACTCATTCCGTAACAAGAAGCCTGCATCTCCCACACCCCTTCACCCATTTTGCCCATCCACGCCCCCTTTCCCTCTGGCAACCATCAATTTGTTCTCTATATTTATAGCTCTGATTCTGCTTTCTGTTTATTTATTCATTTAACTTGTTTTTTTAGATTCCACATATGAGTGAAATCATATGGTATTTGTCTTTTTCAGTCTGACTTCCAGTTTTACAGATGAGAAACTTAAGGCTCAGAAAAGTTAAACGAACCTGTCCAAGACACAATAACAAGCAGTGATGGGATGTCAAACTAGGTCTTCTGATTCCCAAGTTCACGTTCTTCCCCTCTTCTACACTGCTCAAAACAGCCTCGTCAAGTTTCTTCTAGATCCAATCTATGAGTCATACATTAACAACTGTTCTTGCTAACAGAAACCTTTCCCAATGTATTAATTTCCTCCATTCTAATTATTACCAATAAAAGGTTACCACCTGGTGCTTATGCCAATGTAAGTTTACTTATTCATCATATTTATGAAACTCCAGACTGTTTTTTCTGAGGGAAAAATAAGATATTTAGTACGATATTTCAAGTTTAAATAAAATATTTTATACAAAAATCAGCTCTTCCTAAGAGACAATCAACAAATCTAAGATGCAATATAGGACACATCACAGAAGAATTCATGAGACTAACCTGAATTCAGAACCTAATAATAAAAACAGAAACAAACCAGTAAATTAATTACAGAGCTAAGTTTCCAGCTAGGGATTCTGGTGACTACAGCAGTCAAGCTCAAATAACCTACGGAGCCACTGGAAACCCAAAGATGTAATTACAGCTCCGTACAAAAATAAATGAGTAAATTAATTAATGAAACAAAACCTTTCAAAGTATAGTTGCAATCCAATATGGTAATGGCTAACTTCTCCCCAAATCCCTTATTTTGAAACCTCAGCTATCCAGCTCCCAGCGGAGATTTAGGAAGCAAAGAAAACCAGCCCCTGACCAATCAAAAGAGCCGTCACAAAGTAAAAACATAAAGTCTTGGTTTCTCTCAGCTGAGTTGAATTACTTTTTGTTGTTGTTGCTTAACTTCATTTTAAATACCTTCAGGCTCAAAAAACATTCCAAAAGTAGTACAAAGAATTCCTGTGTACCCTTCACCCAGCTTCCCCAAATGTGGATGTCTTACATAACCACAGTCATTATGATCAAAACCAGGAAATTAACCACCAATAGAAAACTTATTAAATAATCTAGAGCCAACCTTATAAAAATGTTTTGCCAACTGTATCCCACTGATGTCCCTTTTCTGGTCCAGGATCACACCTTGCATGTGGTTGTCTGTTTCCTCCCATCTGGGACAGTCTGTCTCTCATGACCTTGACACTTGAAGAGTACTGGCCAATTATTTTGTAGAATGTCCTTCAATGTGGGTTTCTCTAATGTTTCCCCATAACTAAGTTTGGGTTATGCGTTTTGGCAAGCACAACACTACAGGTAATGTTGTGCCCTTCTCAGTGCCTCACACCAGAAAGTACATGACGATGTCCATCCATGTTTCATAACTGATGATGGCAACTCTATGATCATTTGCTTACGGTTGCATCTACTAGGTTTCTCAATGTAACATTACCAATTTTCCCTTTGTACATTTTTCTTATTGGGGGAGACTTTGAGACTATATAAATACGTCTCTCATCATACTTTCACCCACAAATTTGAGCATCCATTGATGAATCTTGCCTGCAACAATTACTGTTTCCCAAATGGTGACTGTCTAGTTATTGGAGGTGTTAACAGCCCAGGTGGATTGATATGGACAGATGTGCTTTTTTAGGAAGAGGTAAACTTGGGAAACAAATTATTTAGTTGCATAGTTTGTATAAAACAGTTATCTACAAAGAAGCTACTCATCTCCTTTTTACTGACCTGGTTTAGGGGTACCGCTCACTTCTCATTTAAATAATACATTATACCATAAAATTAAGTCCAATTACACTTCTAATTTTTTAAATGCCACGATATGAAGAAGAAATTTAATGATGATTTTATATAAATTAGTGATCTTTGGAAGTTTTTATTGATACTTTTGACCATAATAAATATAAAATCAATATTGGGTCCAAAATAAACCACACAATATCCTGTATGTGTAAAACACAAAACAGTATCAGTAGAAGGACAAGTTACAAATCAATTACTGCTGTCCAACTACCAAAATTGAACATATCCAAATACCAACACCTCTTTTAATTTTACATTTGTTTAACTTTCTGAAACCTTCACAATTAGTAATATTTGGAATCTCTGTTTTAACAGGAACTCTCTCCAGCCCGCTCCATAACGGATGTATACATCACAAAGAGCTTATTCTGATACAGCCATTCTACATAATGATTTTGTTGTTTTTCGGACTTAGCTGGCAGTACCAGCAACCAAACAACAATCTGTGTGATGATCATTATTTTTTCTTGGTTACCCCTCCCCCGATGTGCTTCCTGCATAAGGAATAAAACTTGATCTGACTACAATTTTCAACACTGAAGAGACTCACAAAAGAGTCAATCTTTGCTTATCTCGCCAGCTTTAATAAAAACATCACTAAAAGCCCTGTTTAGTGTCTCATCAACATTTGGAGTACTCCCTTCATTTTCGAAGAATAAATTTTAAAAGCATTATTGATAAAGTAGAATATTCTGGAGAACAGCACTGAGGATATAGAAGGTTTGAAAACACTACCACTGAAAGAATAGATCAAAGAACTAGAAATAACGTAGCCGGGCGCAGGGAAGACTCAAGGAAGACGCATCGATGCCATCTTCAGATTTGAGGGTACTCACACATTTGGGGGTAGGAGGAGAAACAGACTTGTTCTAGGTCAGCTTAGAGGCTGAATTTGGTAGGACCCACTGGAGAAAGATAAAAGAAGAGGGATATCCTCTCCAATACAAGAATTATTAGCACTGTGTTAAACAGCCAGGCCCCCATGAGTGGAACTATATAACGAGAGAAAAGTAGCTGATGAGGATGTTGCAGAAGGAAGGAGAACTTATACACCGGATCATGTGTAGAGCTCTTTTTATCTAGAATAAGAACACGAACACCAAGCATTCAACAAGTTCTATTTCTGCTTATTTCTAGCACTGATACCTGCAGACCCCTGGTATATCAGAGGTAAACCAAGTTACTGGTCGAGCATCATCTCCCACATCACAGCCCTAGGAGATTCCTCCTCTCCAGCAAGCTAGTGTACTTCTGTATTCCACAGACCTACACTCATAATGCCACTCCCTCCGACAACTCTGTTTATTCAAGCCCTACCCCAAAAGAAAAACTCAGATCAAATTCTAGCTCCCTTAAGAAACCTTCCACAAGGGCGCCTGGGTGGCTCAGTCGTTAAGTGTCTGCCTTCGGCTCAGGTCATGATCCCAGGGTCCTGGGATCGAGTCCCGCATCGGGCTCCCTGCTCAGCAGGAAGCCTGCTTCTCCCTCTCCCACTCCCCTGCTTGTGGTTCCTCTCTCGCTGTGTCTCTCTGTCAAATAAATAAATAAAATCTTAAAAAAAAAGAAAAAGAAACCCTCCACAAGAATCCCAGCCAGAAGTGAGTTTTCCTCCCTAATTCACGTCAAAACTATCTCTAGTGCTCACATATTACCTACCATTTGGTCACACAATATAAACTTTTTAATACATGGGTCATCTCCTCAGCTAGACTATAAGGTCTAAAGACAGAGTATACCTCTCCACATTTATCAGTATCCAACACAAGGCTCTTTGTTATTCAGCAAGTTTTGTTTTAAGCTCTCCCTATGGCCTGGCCCCTGCTTCTGTTTTACCCTCAATCCAGCACCGGCTGCCCTTTGCCAACCCTGGCCACCTCTGACTTGCCTGGGGTGCCCAATTTTCTAGCTTCAGGACTTTCATTCATGATTTTCTTTCTGCCTTGAAATCTTGAAGCTAACTCCTATCCATACGTCGTTTCTCCGCTTAATTATTATTTCCCTACCTCTATCTCTCTTAAGCATCCAATCTAAATTAGGTCCCTTATGTTATTCCCAATCGCATTTATTCCCGATAGAATAAAACCATTTCCACCACCATTTCTGCTCTCTAAAATCATCCCCCAAACAATAAAGCAAACAAAGAACAAATACAAACCTCATCTTCAATGAAACTAGGAGATAATTATAATGAAACACATTACATGAAGACAGAAAATGCATCCAGGGAATGCAAGAAAAGATCAGAAATGGTAAGTGCTGAGTATCCCAGAAGTTGAGGGGGGAGGGGGCCTTAAAAAACGGAAGAACATTTGGGTCACTATCTCTGATATGCAGTCCTTGCTTTAAATCAAGAGAAAAAACAGTTTGATAATCCTCTTCTACTTGACTCTTCCACCCACACAAACTACAACTGGTTGAGAACAGAGGAACATCCAAAAAATATGGCCACTGAACTACAACTGGCATATTTCACAATCACAAAACTTTAGAAACATGAAAACCCTTGTTTATAAATTCCACAATTTCAATTACCAACACTGGGATAGCATAATTCAAAGAATACACTCACTATTAACTCAGTCATTTGCAAATCACCTGCTTCTTCCCATCTGTCAAACACACAGAGTAAATTTTAATCCACTGTCCACCTGAGCTCTAGGAAAGCTTAAATCTGGCCAAAGAATTAAAACAATATTGGTATACTTGTGGGGGGGGATTGTGAAATATATTTCATATCTATGTTAACAGAATAATACATATTCGTTTTAATAATTACATGTTAAAATAACTCCAAGATATACAAGAGATTAGGATAGATTACTGAAAGACTAATCTTAAACTCCAAGAAAGAAAGCTCTTATAATTATTTCTCTCAGTATTTGTGGGTATCTTTGATTTCTAATTTTATGAACCCATATTTCTCCAGTTTTATTGTGTTGGATTTCTCCTTGGTTGGACTGGATTTAACAGGAAAAAGTTTTTACAGAGTATGAAATTAACTCTCTTGTCCCCTTACTCTTTTATCCAGATCCAGACTTGTCTCCAAACCAGAAGTCACACACTCAAGGTCCACAGGCCCGATTATAGTCCACAGCTGTCTTTTCTTTAGTCCTCACAGTATTGACCAAAAGTCGAAAATCAGAAGATTCCACATCAAGAATTCTCTTAAAAATTCAGAGGATCTGGAAACACGAGGCCTAAATTCCCACATACCACCATTGGCTAGACCTGAACTACTACTGTCTTCCATGTGGATCTATCTGTCAGGCGGCAGCTGAGTTTTAAATTCCTGCTATTAAAAAAGAAAGTAGAACAGGGTTTTATTCGTATTCAAAATGGATGCTTGCAAATTCACAAAAATAAAGAGAATGTTTCTAAATCCAATCCCACGAACCTACTAGGTAGAGTGCCTTCACAATCCTATCAGGACTACACTACAGATTCTGCCTACCCAATTAAATAAGACAATCCCCTTTGATATCTCCACACACAATTCTGGCTATCAAATCCTAAACATGGAATCCCAAACTCAAATGTCACATGCAACAATGTCATTAGAATTAGTAGCTATGAAATACAATTCAAGCTAAAGCTTATCTTCACTATAAGCAGTTATAGGCCTAGAATTCAGACTTAAAGTGGAAAGGCTACAGGCTTCAAGGAAAAAAAGAGCATATATATCATGCCTGGTGCACACACATTCGTGCCTGCCCAATTCTGATTCATGAAGCAATGTTAACTCGGGGTTTATGTCAGCGAGCAGGTTGAGAAAAACTGTAATTTCTAGCTCATTACTATAATTACTGCCCAAATCCTTTGCTTAGCAAAGATCTCCTTAGCTTCCTTAAGTGGAAACTCAATTTACAAGCATTCCCCAACTAAATACTTCACTACTTACAACGGTAAGAACTGCTTAGCTAACTAAATGAAGATTGCTGTGTTTATCCTTCTCCTGAGACATGACTTTCATCTTTGAAACATCTCTCAAACCCATCCCCTCTTCCCTGCCCACATTCACTCTTTCCTTCAGCGATATTTACTGACTATCTACGATAAGCCAGGTCCTAATCTCAGTACTGGCAAAACTGCACTGAACAAATCAGAAAAAACTCCCAGCTCTCTAAGAGCTTAAATTTTACTACAATTGAATGAATGGATGAATATGTAACATAATAGAGCTATGGGGGAAAAAATAAAGCAGGGAAGAGGAGTACAGAGTGAAGCTGGGGTTGACATTTTAAACGGGGTGGTGAGGAGAGGCTTCGTGGAGTGGCATTTGCACAGAGGCCTATGGGAAGTAAGAAAGCATATAGAGAGGAAGCAGACACAGCGACGCCCTATTTCTTCATCTGCCTCTAGGTCTACCTACCACATAGCTTCCTAACTGTGCTCATTCTGCCCCCTATCTCTTGTCTACAACTCTTCACTCATCCACTATGTATCTAAACCACATGTCTCAGCAGGTCATAATTCTGCCTAAAACCCTTCATTGGCTCCCTATCCCCTGGAAGATAAAATCCACTCCTTGAGCAGGAAAGGCTCTGATGCACATTCATGCACGCTCCATAAATGTTAGATATCATTATTGTGATTTGAGTCATGATGCAATGTTAAGTTGGGGTTTAACCTCTTCCCACCTCCCAAGCCTCAATCTTCTACTGCTCCTCCCCCAGTGCCTTGTGCTTTACACATATTTGGACATGTCACGTCCTTCAGGCTTGGTTACTTTTGTACTTTCGGTGACCTGTGTACTTCCTCCCACTTTCCAGCCTGGTGATGGCCTTCTTGTCCAAAAAAAAAAAAGGTACCTTCTCCATTCATTTTTAGGAACTTTTAAGTCCCCTAGGTCTTCTTTCCCACGAAAGTGTTGCAGCCGTTATTTCCTCCCCTTGATTACGAGCTCCTTGAGAACACAGGGCATGTTTCATTCTTCTTTGTTTTCCCAGTGCCTGACATATGGTAGGCACTCAATAATGCTCGTTGGAATTTGCCATGAGATGATGAGCCTGTCTAAACTGTTCAGTGGTTAAATTAACTCCTGATTTACACTATCCCCAGGGTCTCTATAATTCTTCTGTGTCCTGATACTCATCCAAAAAATATTTGCTATGAGATATATATGGTAATATACCTTTTTAGTCAGATTAGAATGCCATTTACCAACTATTCAGAATATATTTGAATCAAAAGCAAAAAAGGCTTCCAGAAACAGAAAAAAAAAACAGACACCATGCTTTTCTATACAGAAGAGACCAGGACTGGGGTGCCTGGGTGGCTCGGTCGGTTAAGCATCAGACTCTTGATCTCAACTCAGGTCATGATCTCAAGGTCATGAGTTCAAGCCCTGTGTTGGGCTCCATGCTGGACGTGGAGCTTACTTAAAAAAAAAAAAAAGAAAGAAAGAAATTAAATAAGAAACAAGTCCTTGCCCTCAAGAAGCTCTTCATGTTCATCATGAAAAAGATTCTAAGCCATTATTATCTTCCATCGATATCTCCCCCTCAGGGAAATAAGATGTGTTTCAGAAAGCTTTTTATAAAAAAACATTGAAATGATAAAAAGTTTAACTTTTTTGCTACTGAACGAGCTTATTCCTCAGTATCACAGAATGTTGACTCATCTATCATATCACCTGTGATACTGCATAAAAATGGTGCTGTTTAAACACCTTTGCGTATATACTTGTTAGCAGTGACTCCTACAATATAGGGAAACATGTAATAGTCAAAAATTCACAAGAACAAAATATCGAAGTATAGTAACACAATGAGGAAATTGTTAAATATGCATGAAAATAAGTGAGATCTTTGGTCCATGGATGGGCCTCAGTGGGTCTGTGAATTCCTGAGTTTTTTTTTTTCTGGGCAGAGGAGCTATAACTTTCAGATTCTCTAAAGAGTCTAAAACCCAAAAAAGGTTAAGAAAGAATGTGTAGAGACATTTTCCTAAGAGCTATTGAGCTTCATGTCCTAATCCATGTTTGGCTTGAAAGACTGAATATACAAATGGACGATGGCCAGACCATATATGACACTAAACCCCACAACTTCTGTGGCAATTGACCCAGAACAGTCAGGAATTGGTCAGTGACTACCAGCTTTCCTATTATTTGCCCATGCTTGCAACTCAGGACCAACCAGAAAAAGAGCCAAATATACTCCCTAACCAACCACAAGTGACACCTGCTTCTAGTTAACCAGCCTCCAGCTTCCTCATGCCAACAACCTCCATCAGAAGCACACCTGAAGTCCTTTTTTTCTTTTCTTTTTTTTTTTTTAAAGATTTTATTTACTTATTTGACAGAGAGAGGGAGAGAGAACACAAGCAGGGGAAGCAGCAGAGGGAGAAGCAGACTCCCCGCTGAGCAGGGAGCCCGATGCGGGGCTCCATCCCAGGACCCTGGGATCATGACCTGAGCTGAAGGCAGACGCTTAACAACTGAGCCACCCAGGTGCCCCTTTCTTTTTTTACTATAAAGCTTTTGTGGTCCCCTGCCTGCCTTTGAGTCTCTGCCAAACCCAAGTGACAGTAGCAGACTCCCTTGCTATAGTAAACATTGAACAAATAGCCTCTATTTGTTCTCATTTGCATGGTCTTAGTTTAATATCCACAGGCTGATTAGCTAACATTGTAGATAAGAAATAAGAAAGGCACCGAGGGAAAAAAAAAGAAAGGCACCAAGGACCAAATATAAATGAAAGGCATCAGGACAATAAGAAAATAACACTACCTTGCAAATTTTTTTTCTGTAGTAGGGTACTCAGAAAAGAAACCAAAAAGGAATGACCAAAGAGGGAGGAAAACCAGGTGAGAGCGGCATCACAGGGAAAAGAGAGTTTCAAGAAGGAAGGAGAATAAGCAGTATCAATCACTATTGAGAGAGCAAGCAAATTAAGGCGGGTGGGGGGCGGGGTGAGGTAGGGGTAGAAGGCTCCTTTTGGTCTGTCTCCCAACTTTGATGGGGACTCAGCCACACCTCATTTACTCTCTGTGGCTTACAGTGGACCAACCTGCCCAACCCTCAGAAATTCAAGAAAAAAGCTCCTTCCACCTTGTGATGCATCCCAGACTGGCATTAATCAAATGTCACAAAGGCCACTGCAAGGGGAGGTTAACACAGCAGGCCTGGGTCTCTGAAAGTCCAATTTAAAGACAAATTCAAAGAGCTACTTTAATTACACTCCTAGAACTCATTTCCCCTGAGATTCTGTGAGACAACTCATCACTCAGACTCTCCTCCCCAGGCAGGATATAACTTGCAAGATACCTTATGTTGCTTCTGTTCTCTTACAGCTAATCATCGGGATGTGGCACAAGCTTTGGGCAGGTACCTAGATGGTGAGCCTCCTGTTCATTCTAGCTGCTAGGGCTGTAAAGAATCTAGGGTTAGCTCTTAAAGGATCACTGATCTGCCCTGAGAGCCACGAAGCTGTAGTCAAGACTACAGTGGATCAAGGAATGAATGAGAAGTGTAATTAAAACAGAGGGTATTGTATTATTTGAAAGTTTGCTAGATCTTGAAAGTCCTCATCACAAGAAAAAAAATTGTAACTATGTATGGTGATGGATGTTAACTAGACTTACTGTGATCATTTAGCAATACATACAAATATGAAATCATGTTGTACACATAAAACTAGTATTATGTCAATTATGTCTCAACAAAAAAAAAGACAGGGTAATGGGCTCAAGGGGACAGAATCTAAAAATAAAAGTTCATAGAAATATTATTCATTATACTTTTTTTTGATTGCCAAAAAAACATGAATCCCAAGTACCTTTCCAGAGCACAAAGCCAGTCCTGTAAGCCATCGCCCCTTACAAAGAGGGCTGTGTGATTAAATGTTTCTTGTTCTGATCCTTTCCAGGTGAAGTCACACCCAAACACGCCCGATATCATTTCCAGCCTCGCTGCCCAAAATAATGACCCCCCAGGAAACACCACGTTCCCCCAAATTTCTAGGACTCCATTTTGTTTAGTTTGACAGAAACAAAATGTGTGTGGCAGATAACATTTGTTGCACACAAGCTAATGAGAACCCAAAGGATATAATATCTGATGTTAAAATATTTACTAAAATGAGTTCCTGAGACATTTTCCTACCATGGTGATTCAAGATAACGTGAAGCACCTTTTTCCTTGTCCTTTTCCTTTAACTTCTTACCAAATTTATTTGACCCCTCTTTTGAATGGGGGATATAGAAAAAAGAAGTTTCCAGCAAGTCTTCGTCAACATATGAGGTACAGTTGGAGTACAAATGTTCCAGAATAACAGCGTTAATTTTCATACACTCCAGCAATTTACATACTACGTGCAGCTGGAGGAAGAGCTGTACCACGTTAAGCTGGTCTACTGACCATGACACACAGGTGTATGTCTGTGTACTTCACAAAGGCACCCGGCCCAGAGGTTCAGCAGGAGCTAGAGCACAGCCCCTGCCACAAGGACCAAGGAGAAAACAGGTCACAGCAAAGCAAGGGGTCAAAGACAAAGGCACCATTTGCTTTCCCCAAGGCTGGGACAGCTCAGAAGGGGATGCCTGTTTCTAACTGGCCTGGACAGAGGGGCCGCCTTTTCTTCATTTGCACAAAAGCACCGTTTGCTATGAAAGCTCTGTAGAGTAGTCTGACTTCCAATAATTGTCTGCCATAGGAACTGCAGGAAATGTCTCCCCTCAATATTCAACAAGGTAGCTAATACAAGTCTGAAACTCTAGCCAAGACAGAATAACTGGGTCTACCTCTCCTACCACAAACAAGAAAAACTGCACAAAAGATATGAAGCAAATGTTTTCATAAAATGGGTACCAGGCAGTGAGGGATTATGATCTTGGGGAGAAGGCAAATGAGTGAGAGGCGCCCTACAACTGCCCAGGCATTCTACCTAGAGACATTTTGTACAGGAAGAGGGAACCAAGCCAGAACAGGTTGGCCTGGGCTGAGATGGTAAGATTGGACATCTGAGGCAGCTGGAATTTGCTGGCCAGACAGAAGGGAACAGTCAAGAGGAAGAACCCCAGGAAGGTGCAGGACACCCCCCCCAACTGTCTCTGACTGAATACTAAATGACACACGCAGAAGGGGAGACACCCACAGGCCATAAAACCATCTGGGAAAGAACTACTGCTGGAGAAGTAGGTGTACACTGAACAGTCTGAAGAGCTAACACGGGGCTCGGAGACATGAGTTACAACCAGCCACAGCGGACAGATCTCCTTGAACACTAGGGGGCATTTGGTAGAGAGCCCCAAAAGGCCACAATTTAGGTGTACAGCTAAACTTGCCCTAGAATAAAGGCTACTCTGGCCCCAACCTAACAAAGCTTAAAAACAGGCCAAGATCCAGCTGATCCACAAGTAAATTACCCATGCTTTGAGAACATTCCCGTCACTCAAAAAAGTTCCCTCATGACTGACTGCAGTCAAGCCCAGGACCTACTCCCAGCCCCAGGCAACCACTCATCTGCTTTCTGTCCTTCATCTTTTCTAGACATTTCACAGACATGGAAGCCTACAATATGTGGTCTTTTGCAACCTGTATCTTTCACTTAGCATGTTTTTGAGGTTCATCCATGTTGTAGCATGTTATCGATTCTCAGTTCCTTTTTATTGCTGCTGAATAGTATTTTGTTTATCTGTTCACCAGTTATAAGTATGTGGACTGTTTCTGGCTTGGGGCTATCATGAATAGTGCTGCTATGAACATTCAAGAACAAGTCTTTGTGTAGACGCTTATTTTTATTTCTCTTGAAGAGATGCCTGAGAAGAAATGTCGGGTCATAGGGTAATGTAGATCTACCTTTCCGGAGACAATCAAGCTCTTTTCCAAAGGATATGTACTGCTTTCCATTCCCACCAGCCACAGGTGAGAGCTACAGTTGCTCTCCATCTGCACCATCATTGAGTATTGTCTGCAGCCATTCAAGTGGGGGTGGAGTGGCCTCTCACTGAGATTTTAATTTACATTTCCGTAACGACCAATGAGGTTGAGTCTTGTAAGAAGTGTTTCACTGTAGAGAACAGAAAAATTCTCATAATCGAGTTTCTATCCTTACTTTTAGACTATAAGGATTGACAAACTCCTGGTCAAATCCACACTTTTTCTTTATTCTCATTCACAATTATGTAGTATGTTGTACCACAGTACCATTTCTAACTATTATTTTTTTCATTTCTCTACCTCTTTAACCACTTCTGAGCCACTTCACAGTCTTTGTGTAGACATTCATTTTTATTTCCCTCGGATAGCTAAGAATAAAACCACTAGGTCACATGTTCAGTATATATTTAACTTCACATTTAATACATTTTATGGTCCAGATGTGCAAAACTGCATTCGAAATTTAGACCAACCTTTTTGGACCAAGCTCTACATGTATAAATTAATTTTAGTAAACTGTACTTAATTACTCATGTCCACACTGGATGACTCAACACATAGACCCGAATCATTAGGCCTAAAACAGTCTTTATACTTTGTCTCCAGTTTCTAACTATTTAAGCATCTATAATCAGATGGAACCATGCACTTAACTAAAGTCCTCAAGCACCTTGCCAGACAGGGGATAAAATAACAAATCATTAGACATCCAAGACACTGTCTTAATGGCATGTTGCTGGAGGAAAAGTACTCTACCCCAGCAGTTAGATAGAAACCCTTCTTCGGTTTGGTTCTGCCTTTCACTAGCTTTGTGATCCTAGTGGTCACTTAACCTCATCCAACCTCTCTGCTACTTCAGGAATCTGGCAGAACTACTACTCCCTACACAACCAACTTCACACTACTGTGCAATATCCTGTGTGTGGCAGAAAGAACATCACTTGGGAACTAAGCAGACCGGGGTTCAAATCTAGGTCCAATAAAAGGTCTGTGATCTTCCTGGGTCCAAGCATTATTATAAGTGCATTCCATGTATTATTTTTTGTTAATCCCCCACAACCCTAAAGGATAGATCCTATTACTGCCCTCATTTTATAAGTGAGGAAACCAAGGCTCAGAAAGACTGAGTAACTTCCTCAAGGTCAACAATTAAAATACTAGACTGGGGATTCAAATCAAGACAGAAGCAGTACTCAGCTGGAGGGACAAAATCAAAACCATACAGGTCTTGTGAGATCATCAACATTGCATTTTCTTTCCAGGTCCAGGTTGCTAAAGCAAATTTTGAGTGGTAGCTCTTCCTTCTCTGCACATTATTTTTCACATGGTTTTGTTTTGGTCCTCCTTCCCTCCATCATGAAGTCTGGTTTCCTGAATAGGGAAACAAACCCTGAGGAAATGGGTTCCAGTCCCCAAATAGACTAAGTGGTATGTGGGGGACGGGGGAGGGGGGTTATAGGTACAAAAGATCTGTCAAGCCTACCTAACAAAAAGCAAAATACATCAACTTTTGGGCAACACAGCAGTGGGAGCTGGGGGGTGGGACAACAAGGAAATGTCCTAGAAAAGAAAAAAAGCACCTACATCCTTTGTTTATTTCACGTCCCAAGATATAACCAACAAACTCTTAAACAGTTCATAGCATTCTTCAACTGAGCTAAAATGTTTTGAAGAAAGCAGCAGCAATCTTTGAATGCATTAGCTTGCAGGACAAAGAAAGACACTGGAAGCTTCTGAATGCAAATTTAGACTCTTAGAAATAAAAAATAAATGAGGATATGAGTTGTTAAATTTAAAGCTCGATTTGCATACAACATATAGATAACCAGTACTACACAGAGGAGGCTTACTGGCAAATTAGTTTTGTGCACTCACCTTCAGACACAAGTGTGCCTACAGATAACTAGACAAAATACCCAAATATTAATCAGTATTCCTGTTTCCCAGCAGTGTTGAAAGGAGACCTGCCTAAGAAACTTGCTTGTGTAAAACAGGTGAAATTATTTTTTAAGCATTCAACAAGTTTAAGTCTGTATTTTTCATTTTATTAACACTGGAAGCTACTTTTTGTTCTGTGTGGCAAATACCTGGCATACTTTAGCTCTAATCCTCACACCAACCCTACATGGTAGGTCTTGTGCTCTCTATTTTATAGGGTAATAAGGAAAGAACAGCACAGAGAGATTAATTTGTTCGGTGACAAATTGGGATTCAAAGCTAAGTTTCTCGTTCTAAAACTATGCTCTTTCTCCTTAAGCATTTGCCTCTCTCTATGGCACATGATGTGGGAGAACAAGTTAAAAACAATTTTGCCTGTTTCAGGAAACTTAAGGAAGGATGTTTGTTTAAAATGACCTGATTTGGAGTTTTTTTAGTTTTTAGTTTTTTGTTGTTTGTTTTTTCTTTTGCCTTCAAGTAGAAGTGGGCAGCATAACAAAGTGGGCTATAAACTGGGGAAAGATATATGGTTAAGTATGTACAGCGGCACAAAACTGAAGCTATATGAGCTTCAGGTGTTAGTTTAACTCTTCTCTGGGGGTGGGGGAAGGCTGCCCTTTCTCCAGCTCTTACCCTAACTCCCCGAAGAAGACTTGGCCTTTAATGAACCAAGAGTGCTAAGGAGAGGATATTTAATTCCTCATTCCTCGTGTTTCCATGTGCAAGAATTCGAAGTAACACTCCTGATGCTTCTAAGCCCCCTCACTCTGTCCTCCGGAGGAAAGGAAGGGTGAGTTATTGAATCAGTGGTGTTCAAGAGAAGGAACAGCATACATGAGATCCGTTCATCCACACCATAAGAAAGGCCTACATGTGCCTGGGAAAGTCTGTAACTCAAGGGTAAAGAATCAGGAAATCTACTTGGCCAACAGTCCAAAAGCCATTTTCTCCATCAGCTCTATCAGTAACAGAAGTGAAATGAGATGCAGAAAAATAGTGCTAAAGAGATCAGGCTCTGGAATCAAATTGCCTGATTTTGAATCCCAGCTCCACCACTTATTATGTGACCTTGGGCAGCTAACCTAAACTTTCCATGATCCAGTTCCCCTTATCTGTAAAATGCAGATAATAAGAGAACCTATTTCATAGGATTGCTATCAAGATTAGAACAGTGCCTGGCACGTACCAAGCACCACGTGTAGTGTTTTTATTTTTGGTTTGTCTATTTCCCCTATCTTACTAATCCCCATGACTACCTCAGTTCAGAGTTGGGGTGGAGAAAAATCCCAACAGAGAGAAAGAATCTCTTTCAAAAGTAAGACAGGATGGGCGTGCAACTCTTGATCTCAGGATTGTAAGTTCGAGCCCCACACTGGGCATGGAGCCTACTTAAAAAAAAAAAAGAAGAAAGAAAGATAAGTAAAAGGGGAGGAATGCTTTTTAGCTACAATGATAAAATGATGCAAATGCCTTATTTTACTCTCTGGTAAACTAGTTTGGAGGAAACTCTAGAATAAGAGCTGGTCCAAAGGAGGCAACGCACTAAAGTTTAAAATCTCCCCAGCCATATTCCACTGACTGGAAATGGATTTGCAGTGGTATAATTTTTTTCCAGGGCAGAGGGCTGTCAGGGCACACCGCTCAAGATGGTTCATTATACTTTGCTGTATTAAGTGGATCATTCACTAACAATAAATGCTAAAATAAGGTGGCTTTTCCTAATACCACCTCCCCCCCCCTCTTTTATGGGTATCAATGGACTCCCCCCTGAACTTCTTAAACCTATTCTTTTTTTTTAGATTTTTTTTTTTTTTTAAAGAGAGAGAGTGCACACACACAGAGGGGAAGGGCAGAGGGCAAGGAAAAGAGAATCCACAGCCCCGAGATCACTACCTGAGCTGAAACCAAGAGTCTGACGCCTAACCAACTTCACCATCCAGGTGCCCCCTTAAACCTGTTTATCTGAAACACCCATTGTACCTTAGGATATTATAAGCATAATTACATCATGCTTATTGGATGAGATAAAAGAATTACAGCAGTAAAGGATTAAAATACTATAAAGTTCCCAGAATTCCTTGCATATGTTTCCTTATAACACGGATTACTTTATATCAACCGCTCACAGGTGCTTCTGCTTCCATACCAGCTCCTTCATCTTGATATCTCAGCATCTAAATTTAGCCCAGTCCCTGCCAAATTGTAGGCATCAGTGAATGTTTATTGAAATGAGAGACTAAGAGTTAGGTTAACCATGACTACGCCCTGTCTAGAAAAAATCGTCCCTTATAAGCCTCTCCTGAAATCTTCAACCACCACTTTTCCTATGTATATTCTTTGTCAACATCTTGTCCTTCCTGAATTGTTACACATTAGACTCCAAACTACCAGTTTCCTTAAGAAACCATGATCTAAAAATTAAAAAGAGGCACCAAATGTTAATTATTCCTCACCGCATTCCAGATAAGGAATTATACAGGAGCAGGTCTAGAGAGCAACCAAGGACAGAAGGCTCCAAGGCAGAAATTTCCAAAGGGAGGAAATTAGTAGAATGGTATAGCTAAGAGTTTGGAAGGAAAAATTTAAGAATATACTAAAGACAATAAAAAATTTTAAAAACTGCAGGAAAAATAAAAAGCTATTCATGTAAGTCATGGTCCAAATACAAAGCAAATAAAAATGTGGTGCAATCTAATACAACTGACAGAATTTAAGAAGAAAGAATTTATTTACACTTTTTTTTTTTTTTTTTTTTAAGATTTTATTTATTTGCGAGAGAGAGAATGAGAGACAGAGAGCATGAGAGGGAGGAGGGTCAGAGGGAGAAGCAGACTCCCTGCTGAGCAGGGAGCCCGATGTGGGACTCGATCCCGGGACTCCAGGATCATGACCTGAGCCGAAGGCAGTTGCTTAACCAACTGAGCCACCCAGGCGCCCAGAATTTATTTACACTTTATGCTAGAACAATCTCCATCAAATAATCTATAGGTTGTGATACTGAACCCAGAGAAAGACAAGCAATCCTTACACACTATTTGGTTTAACACTAAGATAAATGGATGGATGGATGGATGGACGGATGGACAGACAGACTGATGGACAGGCAGGCAAGCTGGCAGGTGGGTAGGTAGATGGATGGATACATACACATATCATATAAAATAATGTCAACTTACGAATAAAGTAGGTTGTGAAAAGGTATAGACAGGAGGAGGACAGGGTCCTTAGCTTGGTAAAGAAGTAGTGAAGAGATAGGAGTGCCTGGGTGGCGCAGTCAGTTGGGCGTCAGACTCCTGGTTTTGGCTCAGGTCGTGACTTCAGGGTCATGGGATCAAGCCCAACATCGGGCTCCGTGCTCAGCATGGAGTCTGCTTAAGATTCTCCCTCTCCCTCTGTCCCTACCCCCCAAGCTCTCTCTTTCTCTAAAATAAAAAATAAATACATCTTTAAAATTGAAGTAGTTAAGAGATAACGTTTAAAGCTGAACTAATTAGAAATACAGGTTTCAATATGTTATGTAAAAACATCATAGAAATGACCAACAGGAGAAATAAAAATAATATAAAAATCAAACAGTGGGAAAAGAGGTAAAAAGCTTATACATATAAATTAAATCTTCTTCAGTGAATCAATGAATTATGTCTAATATTAATAAACCAAAGCATATGCACATTACCTACAGTAATCCTGTTTTTTCACTCATGTACCCCCAAATACCTTGTAACTTCTTATAGATTTTTAAGTTGACATAAAAAATTTTTCAAAAATTAGTTACAGAAGATGTAATTTCTGAAATACTGTATTTTAAAATAAAATTCCTTAAATACATCCATCAGTAACCACGTACCATAAATTTTTGTAGATTTTGGTATTTTATGATTTCTTATTATTGATACTATCAACTATTTTTTAAATGAAAAGACTCTTTTTTTTTTTTTAAGATTTTATTTATTTATTTGAGAGAGAGAGAATGAGAGAGAGCACATGACATAGGGTCAGAGGGAGAAGCAGACTCCCTGCCGAGCAGGGAGCCCGATGCGGGATTCGATCCAGGGACTCCAGGATCACGACCTGAGCCGAAGGCAGTCGCTTAACCAACTGAGCCACCCAGGCGCCCGAAAAGACTCTTTTTTAATAGTAATTTTATACCCTTACTTTTTCCCCATGAACTCATGCTTCCATGCCACTCTCCACAAAGTATCTTATCCTAAAATCTTTTGTTAACCACTCTACCGTTCTTTTCTGTAAAAAAATCTATGTAAATTAAAATTTTAATTTCTCTGGTTATTTTCTTCTGCACTGAGCTATCAATACAATTATTAGTAGCACATGACTGATCAGAACAAAACATATTACAAATTGTGATAGACATAAAAAGTAAAAACTGTATTGGAAAAGTATCTTTTAATGAAATGAATCCATGGGATGACTATGGCTTCTACTAAAATGAGACATCACTCAGCATTAAACCTCTTTTTTCTTAAGTTTTTATTTAAACTCCAGTTAACATACAGTATAATATTAGTTTCTGGTATATAATGTAGTGATTCAACACTTCCATACCACATTCCACGCTCATCACAAGTGCACTCCTTGGTCCCCATCACCTATTTAACTCATCCTCCCACCTATCTCCCCTCTGGTGACCATCAGTTTGTTCTCTATAATGAAGAGTCTGTTTCTCGGTTTGTCTCTCTCTCTCTCTCTCTCTTTCCCTTTGCTCATTTGTTTTGTTTCTTAAATTCCACATGAGTGAAATCATATGTATTTGCCTTTCTCTGACTGACTTATTTCGCTTAGCACAATACTATCTAACTCCATCCACGTCATTGCAAATGGCAAGATTTCATTCTGTTTTATGGCTAATATACCACCTCTTTATCCATTCATCAGTTGATGGGCATGGGCTCTTTCCATAATTTGGCTATTGTAGATAATGCTGCTATAAATATCAGGGTGCTTGTATTCCTTCGACTTAGTATTTTTGTATTCTTTGAGTAAATACCTAGTAGTGCAACTGCTGAGTTGTAGGCGAGTTCTATTTTTAACTTTTTGAGGAACCTCCACACTGTCTCCCACAGTGGCTACACCAGTTTACATTCCCACCAACAGTGCAAGAAATTTCCCCTTTCTCCGCATCCTTGCCAACACTTGCTGTTTCTTGCATTGTTGATGTGAGCCATTCTGACAGTGTGAGGTGGTCTCATTGTGGTTTTGATTTGCATTTCCCTGATGATGAGTGATGCTGAGCATCTTTTCATGTGTCTATTGGCCATCTGCATGTCTTCTTTGGAAAAATGTGTATTCGTGTCTTCTGCTCATTTTTTAACTGGATTATTCATTTTGGGGGTGTTAAGTTTTATAAGTTCTTTATATATTTTGGATACTAACCCTTTATCAGACATGTCATTTGCAAATATCTTCTCCCATTGCAAAGGCTGTCTTTTAGTTATGTTGATTGTTTCCTTCACTGTGCAGAAGCTTTTTACTTTGATGAAGTCCCAATAATTTATTTTTGCTTTTATTTCCCTTGCTTCAAAAGATATATCTAGAAAGAAATTGCTACAGCTGATGTCAAAGAGGTTACTGCCTGTGTTCTCTAGGATTTTTATGGTTTCAGGTCTCACATTTAGGTCTTTAATCCATTTTGAATTTATTTTTGTGTATGGTGTAAGAAACTGGTCCAGTTTTTCCAACACCATTTATTCAAGAGACCGTCTTTTTCCCACTGGGTATCCTTTCCTGCTTTGTCCAAGATTAACTGACCATATAGTTGTGGGTCCATTTCTGGGTTTTCTATTCTGTCCCATTGATCTATGTGTCTGTTGTTGTGCCAGTACCATAGTGTTTTTATCACTACAGCTTTGTAATATAACTTGAAGTGTGAAATTGTGATGGCTCCAGCTTTCCTTTTCTTTGTGAAGGTTGCTTTGGCTATTTGAGATCTTTTGTGGTTCCACACAAATTTTCAGATTGTTTGTTCTAGCTCTGTGGAAAATGCCGGTGGTATTTTGATAGGGATTGCATTAAATGTGTAAATTGCTTTGGGTAATATAGACATTTTAACAGTATTTGTTCTTCCAATCCATGAGCATGGAATGTCTTTCCATTTCTTTGTGTCATCTTCAACTTCTTTCATCAGTGTTTTATAGTTTTCAGAGTATAGGTCTCTTACCTGTTTGGTTAGGTTTATTCCTAGGTATCTTACTGTTTTGGGTGTAACGAAATGGGATCAATTCCTCAATTTCCCTTTCTGCTGCTTCATTATTGGTGTGTAGAAATGCAACAGATTTCTGTACACTGATCTTGTATCCTGCAACTTTACTGAATTTGTGTATCAGTTCTAGCGATCTTT
This sequence comes from Phoca vitulina, assembly GCF_004348235.1. NCBI lineage: Eukaryota > Metazoa > Chordata > Mammalia > Carnivora > Phocidae > Phoca > Phoca vitulina. Next base: position 9,266,946 of record NW_022589756.1, read on the forward strand.
TGGTGGAGTTTCAAGGTTTTCTATATAGAGGATCATGTCATCTGCAAATAGTTAAAGTTTTACTTCTTTCTTGCCAATTGGATCCCTTTATTTCTTTCTGTTTTCTGACTGCTATGGCTAGGACTTCCAGTATTATGTTAAATAACAGTGATGAGAATGGACATCCCTGCCTTGTTCCTGACTGTAAAGGAAAAGTTCTCAGTTTTTCCCTATTGAGGATGATATTAGCTGTGGGTTTTTCATATATGGCCTTTATTATGTTGAGGTAGGTTCCCTCTAAACCTACTTTGTTGAGGGTTTTTATTGTGAATGAATATTGTACTTTGTCAAATGCTTTTTCTGCATCTATTGAAATGATCATATGGTTCTTATCCTTTCTTTTATTAATGTGGTCTATCACGTTGATTGATTTGAAAATACCGAAACACCCTTGCAACCCAGGAATAAATCCCACTTGATTGTGGTGGATGATTTTTTTAATGTATTGCTGGATTTGGTTTAATACATTAAATACATTTAATGTATTTGGTTTGCTCATATTTTATTGAGAATTTCTGCTCCATGTTTATCAGGGATATTGGCCTATAGTTCTCTTTTCTAGTGGAGTCTTTATCTGGTTTTGGTATCAGGGTAATGCTGGCCTCATAGAATGAGTTTAGAAGTTTTCCTTCCTTTTCTATTTTTTGGAATTGTTTGAGAAGAACAGATTAACTCTTCTTTAAATGTTTGGTAGAATTCGCCTGTGAAGCCAACTGGCCCTGAACTTTTGTTTGTTGGGAGTTTTTTGATTACTGATTCAGTTTCTTTCCTCCCTCAGCATTAATTCTTTTCCTGTTTTCTTTTGTACTGAAGCAAAGCACTGAAAACTTTGCTCAAATATATAAGGGTATGAGACTAGAAGTTTTGTTACAGCAACATCACTCAAATCCTTGGACACCTTCCATGGTACATGTCAAAAAAAAGAAAAATCACATAGTGATCTAACATCAAATGTTATTTTTAATGATCTATAAGCTAATGAATCAATTAGGCTCCTGAAATAATTGGAAACTACCTGACTTCCAAGAGGAGTTGTACCCAGGTCACAGAGTACTCATTTTCTCAATTTCTTGGATATATGCCAAAGACTTCATCATAACAAGTTCATCACAGTTGGTATAGTTTTACTTACTGGAACTTTGCTTAATCTCTGAAACTCAGAGAGAAAAAAATCAAACTTTAACTTCATTACACCTTTGACAAAATACTACTACTTGACAAGATGTCATCTTATGATATGCTTTAAATATATTTTCCTCAAAACATTGAAGCTGCATTTTTAGCTGATTCAATTTATGGGAAAGTTTGTCCTATAATCTGCCTGGAATGTGTCTTTATTATCAAATCTTTATCTTATGTATCTTATCAAATCTTGAACTAACCAGATAAATAAAACATGTTTTCTGTACAAAAAAACCTGACCTCTTTTTTAAATTCAAATAAAAGTTTTAACACTCATTTCAAGAACTATATTATGGAATACATTTTGTAAGATAGATTGCTAAAAATAATCAGGTAAGGATCTAAATTATATACATCTAGTAATTTAAAATGGATAAAAGACAAGATAGATTAATATGTTGTTTCTCATTAGCTGATTTATAATAATAAAATTTAATGTATAACTAAAACTAGGAGCTACTTACAGAACAAGGAGTATGACAAAGATATGGTATTCCTTGGGTTAACATGTGTATCAAACTCTAGTAATTGAGTTCTTAAAAATAATTAAATAGGAATGAGAAGGAAGTCCGTTAATTTTTTTAAACATCGACATTAGACTTTTCCTACATATTTAATGAAAGAGTATATAGAACTATAAACCACTCCAGCAGTTGGCATAAAATGTTTTTTGTTAACAGGTGGCATAAAATATTAAATATTTTATAGGTTGAAATGAGATGAGGATTGACTGTAATTGAAATAAATACTTCATGATGTGATTTAATAAAAGTACATTTCAACTACCTTTTTGAATCCTTATTAAATAAGGTACATTAAAAACCTGAAAGAAAAGGCATAAAAATTTTATCTGTATATTTAGCCAATGCATCCTAAGGGAATAATTCCAGTTTTCTTGCCTTGACTTAAAATACTTTGCCTTCCAATTAACAGCTTGTCCCAGGGATGAATATGAAGAATAGAAAAGAATTGCTTCTATTTTCCAGCCTGGAAATGTACAATTTGGTAACTGTAATTAACAACTAGATCTAAAAAGAAGCAATTTATTAAGAAACCATGACTTGTATTTGACCATTAGTCTCTCAGCACGGAAGTGAAAAATAAAAATATGGAAGTAAAAATGGGAATGCAGCGGAGAACATATTTGGGTGACTCTGAGGGTGAAAATTTTAGCATTTAGTCTTGACCTGAAAATCCTCACTGTTTTATAGTGGATTAAAAACAAAACCACCATACTTTTGCGCAGAGATATCAGGGAGTCTGAGGTAAAAGGAGGAGCTAGAAGGGCTGTGTTGGTGAGCGTGCTGGGAAAGGACATCGGCAGGTTCCCCTGCCCAACCACCACAGGCTCCTAAGAAATGTCCATCTGGTCAGTGAGGCCTGGAGCTGAAACTGGATGCAGCCAACAGAGAGCTTTGTGACCAGAAACCAATTTACTTAATTCCCGTAAATGCAGAATGTGAATTAGATATGTCCCATGAACTCCCAGTTAGTGCCAATCATCTATAGAGTGGAGAACTATGGACTCTAGTTATTTATCTGCCAGGCAGTCATGCAAGTTCACATTTTTGAGCCCTCTTGAATTTGTCTATTAGAGAACTCACTATACCGCCGAGAACTTTTCCTGGACCTAGGGAATCAGAACTTACTGAGGTGTCCACTGCATTTTACATCAAGTATGAATCAATCCTGCTCCAGATCCAGAATATACCGTTAGTCTGCCCTTGACCTAAAACTTTCCCTCCTACTTCTCTGGAGTTTTCTCAAAATGACTGCTAGCGGGGCGCCTGGGTGGCTCAGTCATTAAGCGTCTGCCTTCTACCTTCGGCTCAGGGCATGATCCCAGGGTCCCGGGATCGAGCCCCGCAGCGGGCTCCCGGGATCGAGCCCTGCAGCGGGCTCCCTGCTCCACGGGAAGCCTGCTTCTCCCTCTCCCACTCCCCCTGCTTGTGTTCCCTCTCTCGCTGTGTCTCTGTCAAATGAATAAATAAAATCTTTAAAAAAAAAAAAAAAAATGACTGCTAGCAAATGAGCCAGATTTTGAATGTTCCCTTTGCTGTGAAAAGGCCTAGGTGTGTATATTTTACAACTGTGAGCTTAGTCACCATACAATATAACACTTGGAAAGCTTTCCACTGGTGCTCCTATCTAGATAAGTGGCTAAGGGGATACTTCCTGTAAACATTAACTGGTGACTACAATAAAATCCTGCCCACCATGATCATTCTTCAGTCAGTAAGAGATACTTATAACAAAGGAATTGATCCAGCCAAGTACGTATTTAAAAATGGGCTAGTAAAAATCTCTACTCAGAACCCTGGACTTTCATTTCCTTTTCTGTGGATGTTGTCTAATTTGAAAACATAAACGTGTCGATTTCCAAGCTGGAAAATTCTTTTCACCTGTTCTCCGTGCTCAGGGTTCAGGCCGCATTTACCATCTCTTGCCACTATCACCTTAACAGTCTCTGACCTGATTTTCCTATCTCCTGTCACATTCCTGCCTACCCGATCCTCTACACCATCATCAGTGTGATCTGGAATTGAGTTGTTTTTTGAGTCCAGCGGAGCCAGATAGGCCTAGTTTTTGTCTCTGGGCAAGATACTTAATCTCTCCATGCCTGTTTCTCCATCCATAACATGCAAATAATAATAAGATTGCCGTGAGGATTAAGTAACTTAACACGTGTTAAGTGCTTATAACCGTGCCTGGATAATTATGTTGTTCACATGCGAAAGAACCTTCTGTGCCCTCCCCTCCTTCATGTGTGGCTCCATTCTGCCTTTCCAGCTTCCACCCCCACCGTCATTCTGTTCTCTGTATCTGAAATATCTTTACCTCTGAACCAGACAGAACAAAGCCTGTTAATCATATATTTTTCTGTGATGTCTTTTTTCAACCTCAAAGAAAGAATTGCAGTAATTACAACTTTCATTCTTTCTCCTCACTTTTTTTCCAACACCCACAGCATACATCACTATATTCATGTTTATCTAGATCATCTTATCATATTGCTTCCATTTTAGAGAAGATCCTTTTGTCTTTATTTTAAAATACTCAGCATAATCCCATAGCACTTCATAGCTCTCTCCTACGGAACCCCTCACTCTGTATTTATTTGTACAATGTCATCATCCCTACTAAATTATACCCAAAAAAAGGAAAATATAGTGATAAATGCAAGTGTTAGTTTTAATCCACATGTAGGGATAACTAATTAACACTGGATATCTTAATCATGAATATACACTCCAGGGTTAACGAGGCAGCACATGAGAGATTCTAATCAAGAATGCACATCCTAGGGGTGGCTCAGTCGTTAAGCGTCTGCCTTTGGCTCAGGTCATGATCCTAGGGTCCTGGGATCGAGCCCCGCATAGGGCTCCCTGCTCCACAGGAAGCCTGTTTCTCCCTTTCCCACTCCCCCTGCTTGTGTTCCCTCTCTCGCTGTGTCTCTCTCTGTCAAATAAATAAATAAAATCTTAAAAAAAAAAAAATAATGCACATCCTAGAGTAGGTAATCTTAAACTGGATAGAATGAATGAGCATCTCTGAAGATGGATGAGCTTCTAACTGAAGTTTAGTGATTACCCTCAATTATTAATGTAGATAACAAATTATAGTATTAGCAGTGACTTTGTCACCAATAAAAATCACACCTATTTTCATGTCACATTTCTTAAAAAAAAAAATTATTTTTTTTCTTTTTATTATGTTATGTTAATCACCATACATTACATCATTAGTTTTTGATGTAGTGTTCCATGATTCATTGTTTGCATGTAACACCCAGTGCTCCATGCAGAACGTGCCCTCTTTAATACCCATCACCAGGCTAATCCATCCTCCCACCCTCCTCCCCTCTAGAAAAAAAAATTATTTCTATTTAAGTAATCTCTACATCCAACATGCAGCTCCAACTCACAACCCCGAGATCAAGAGTAGCATGCTCCACTGACTGAGCAGCCAGGCACCCCTCGAGTGACATTTCAATTGTTGCAAATATTTTGCACTTATATTTGTCACAACTGTGAATTAAAGCAGCAATTATTCCCAACACTAGATCTTGTTAGTTAATACAGTAATAAATGAGCACATATTACTGTATCACATGTCTTTTTTTTTTTTTTTTAAGATTTTATTTATTTATTTGAGAGAGAGAGAATGAGAGAGAGCACGAGCGGGAAGAGGGTCAGAGGGAGAAGCAGACCCCCCGCTGAGCAGGGAGCCCGATGCGGGACTCGATCCCGGGACTCCAGGATCATGACCTGAGCTGAAGGCAGTCGCTTAACCAACTGAGCCACCCAGGCGCCCCTGTATCACATGTCTTTAAAAATATTTCCTAATAACTATATTTCATCATATTTGGTTTCCTTTGTAATCCTTTGCATTTTATGCTTTTGAAAGATTATTCTGAGAAGGGCCCACAAACTTTATCAGACTGCCAAAGGAGTTCATGGCAAAAATGGGTTAAGAACTTCTGCTCTAGAGGCAGGTTTAACATGCCTTCAGCTACCTTTTTTGTGATCAACACTAGAGGGTTTGTTAATCAACACAAAGAATGTCAGAAATAATTTTTCACTGATAAAATGCAGTGTTAAAACTATGGAGACTGACTAGAAATATTATATAGGTACCTCCATTCTTAGAAGAACAAAGTATAGGACTCTCACAAACCTATGATCCTATGCCAGTGAGAACAGTGTTGTTGGCCTAGGGCTCTAGCCTAACCTGAATTCAGATTCGGTCACATAATTCTAACTAGGGCGTACCAAATCCTGCTATATTTGTCTCAAGGGAAACTTTCTAGCAAGATGCTTATCTGAAAGCTGTGACTTTACTAAGCTCAGAGGAACAGGTTGTCTGACTAATGCTGTGCCTGCCTATTAATAAATATGTAGCAGAATTCAGTCAAAATTTCCTGGTAACATTCCCCCTGGTAGTGTGGTTATTGGAGGGAGGTGGAGAATGCCTATAAACAATCACCTAGCTCTAAATCTAGGTGATTATATCTAATCTATATCTAACCTGATTATAAATAACCAAAATGGCAATTCATAATACCCCTGCTAGTCTAAAAAGCTCCATGAACCTGGAACCAAATTTCCTTTTGTTCATCATCGTTTTCTTAGGGTCAGTACCATTCTGACACACACAGAGGTCACTCAAAAACAGTTGCTGAATGAAGTAATGAATGTGATATACTTAGCTACGGAATGGGTTTCCCTAACTCACAAAATGTGAGTTCCTTAAAAAAAAAAAAAGAGCATGTCAGAGAAAGACAGGATTTTACTTATACGTGGAATCTAAAAAACAAATGAGCAAACAAACAAAAAGCAGAAACAGACCCATAAATACAAAGAACACACTGATAGTTGCCACGTGGGACGGGCTGAGGGAAATGAGCAAAATGGGTGAAGGAGAGTGGGACATAAAGGTTTCCATTTAGGGAATGAATAAATCACAAGGATAAAAGGTACAGCACAGGGAATACAGTCAATGGTGTTGTAACAGCGTTGTTGGGCGACAGATGGGAGCTACACTTGTGGTGAGCACAGCGTAAGGTATAAACTTGTCAAATCACTATGTTGTACACCTGAAACTAAAGTAACATTGTGTGTCAACTATATTTCAAAAAATAAAATAAAATAAAATGTTGAAGAAATAAAAATAAAATAAAAGGGCTGTTTAGATTACAAAGGATTAACCAAATAAAATAAAAGACTAGGAATATTCAGTCTGAAAAGAGAAAACTAAAGCCATATATAGAGTAAAACATTTTTCAACAAATCCCAGATTACTTAAGCTTTGAAATTAAAAGTGAAAGGAAAGGAAAGGAAAGAGAAAAGGAAAAGGAAAAGGAAAGAAAGAAAGAAAGAAAGAGGGAGAGAGGGAAGGGGAGGGAGGGAGGGAGACGGAGAGAGGGAGGAAGAAATGTATGTATGTTTTGGTTATATCTTGGACAAGTCCTTCTTTTGTACCTTGCTATTCTAATCCTTAGTCCCCAAATGAATTCATTCCTTGAAAACGTAAATTTCATGAGACCAGGGTACCCTGTTTTATTCACTGCTGTATCCCTAGCACCTACAACAATGCTTGGCACATAGTAGGCATTCAATAAATATTTGCTGAATAAATGAAACAATAAAGGAAACTGGGTGAGGGGTACACAGAGGAACTCTCTGTAGTAGCTTGGCAATTTTTCTGTAAGTATAAAACTATTCCAAAATTAAAAGCTTATTTAAAAAAAAAAATTTTTTTTAAACAGCATGTCAGGGCACCTGAGTGGCTCAGTTGATAAGCATCCAACTCTTGATTTCAGCTCAGGTCTTGACTTCAGGGTCGTGAGTTCAAGCCCCACGCTGGGCTCCATGCTAGGTATGGAGCGTACTTAAAGAAAAATTAATTATTTAATTAAATAAAAAGAGCATGTCATATTTACCTTTCCCTTATCAGGCACCCTGCCAGGGTTGCATATATTAAATGTCAATCAATAATTGTTGAATGCCTCTGAATTAACCAGTTATAATTTTTTCAAATGTTTACAAATCAAGAAGAAACTCTTCAATAAAATCTTAGAAGGCAATTAGAAGCAAGGAGTTCATCTGGCTTTGGAAGAATGAGCTCAGGCAGACCTCAGTTCAAATTCCAGCTCTGCCACTTACTAATTGTGTCATCTTGGAAAGCCTCATTCCCCTCCTGAAAATTATGAGAAAAGATGGTGCCTGTATCTTTTGTTGTAGGTACTTTTGTTATACTTACAGGCAAAAACCTTGCAAAGAATCTAACACACTGTAAGCAATTATACTGCTTTAAATAAGTGCTATTTATCATCAATCAGAAGATCCAAAAACTAAATTTTATTCCCTCCTTGTATTTCCAAGAACTCTGTACTAGCTGTCTCTGTATTTCTCACACCTTCTAAGTGTTCAAAGACCTTGACCACTGAGTTCCTTTTACTATAATAATAATAGCTCTCTGCCCAGAACAAGAAAACCAACTCTGAGAAATAGTATGCAAATCAATTACACTTCAGAGGAAACCCACAATCCCTGAAATGAACATCTTGTAGTTGCTATCTGGAGGGTTAAGAAACTAAAAACAACAGCTTAAATCACCTAAGATTATTGCCAATTAAAAGCAAAAGGGCATTATTTGTTATTAGGAACATGATATGATAGTTTACTACATGTCTAGTCCAGCCAATAAATATTTACTGAGTATCTAGCATATGCCAGTTTTGTTTGGGAAAAAAAATTACTTAAAATGTGACATGTTTCAATAAATAAAATTTTTATAAAGTTGATCAAAATAAATAAACCAAGGAATAACAACAGCAGCTACCATCTACTAACCTACCAGGTGCCAGGCATTTTATTTTATTTTTAAAGATTTTATTTATTTATTTGAGAGAGAGAGAGAAAGAGCACGGGTGGAGGGAAGGGGCAGAAGGAGAAGCAGGCTCCCCACTGAGCAGGGAGTCCGATGCGGGGACTCAATCCCAGGACCTCAGGATCATGACCTGAGCCAAAGGCAGACGCTTAACTGACTGAGCCACCCAGGCGCCCCTGTGCCGGGCTTTTTATATAAATAACTCATTTATGCCCAGAAGAATCTTAAAAGATCCACATTATGGTGTTACCACCTCCATTTTACAGAAAAGGAAACTGAAGCTCAGGGAGGTGGAGGAAACTTTCAAAGTCACACAGCTGGTAAATGGTAGACCCAGAACTCAAAGCGTAGTCTGAGTCATACTTCTCAGATGCTCTTCAACCAAGTCTTGCCTTTTCCTATCCTTATAAGCAATGATGATGGTTCAACTCTACTGGCAGCACCTCAATCCTAGATCATTGCTAATTCTTACTGAGGTTGATAAATTTAAAAATTATCCACTCTATGAAGAACAAACTTATCCTCTTCCTAACTTTTAAGTTCAGGTCTTTATCATTAGTGCCAGGTCAGGCCAAAATACATCAGACCAACCAACAGTCACCTTAATATATAATCAAGAGAACCCATTAGTACATAGAGCAAGGGCATACAAAATGGATGTTCTCGGTGTGGATTCCTCAGAAAGCAAAACCTAAGGCTTATCACAGAGCACAGTCCCAGGGAAGAGGGGGAAGGGGAGTGAGGCATGAGGTGTCAGATTATGTCCACATGAAGTTGGTCAGGGTCCAGTTTAAGTTGGCAACGGCCAGGGCTACAACGTGATCAAAGGCTCTGGGAAGAGTGAGGCGAGGAAGATCTGAGGCGGCACATCAGATGTACCTGATACAGGGGACGAAGGCAAAAGTGGGGAGTCAGAAAACCTCTGACGCTCATGGAAATGACAAGGCCTTAGTTCAGTGCCAAGGTATGACTTAATCTTGAACCAGCCTCTGTCCCAGAATGCTACTTTTAAGCATCCTTCCTGATGCAAGTGGATAAAGACTAGCATATAGGTTCAGTCCTAATAAATCACACTTTGAGGGAAAGGATTTTCACACAATAGGGTTTTCCTGTACTACTTATGTAACTTAATTAGAATGACTAATGTGAAATAGTACCAAATGAGTAGACGGTGTCTGGTTCCTTCCATTATATTGCAGTTTCCAATCCCCCAAAGAGGACAGCAGACTGTAAGGGTAGCCATGACTGGCCGAGTGACTAAGTGGGAGTAATAACTGAACAGGCAAAGATTTTGCTTAGACATGGGGTTTCTGTTGTTGTAACATTTGATGAGACTAAAGTTGAGCAAGGAAGTCTGTGACATAACATCAATTCACCCAATTTTCTACACTGAAGAATATGTAAGTAAAGCAAAATAATAAAATACAATTATAAAAAGAGTAGCTACTCTGCAGATTCTTATGATGGTTTTCATTTCATAGGGTAAAATTTATTTTTTAAAATACTTGGTAATTTTTTTAAAGTTAGTAACATCTAAAAAATAAAAAGGAAAAGGTTTGCCTTAATGGAGATTTAGATATACAGGTATTATTGCATAAAATTACTATAAAAGTCCTAGGCTGCAAAACGAAGAACTCCAATCCAAAGAGCTTATACATTACAAATTCACTTCCAAAAAATCTGCAAGGTTCCAGTTAAGTATTGGTTAAGTATCCGACTCTTGATCTCGGCTCAGGTCATGATCTCAGAGTTGTGAGATCAAACTCTGCATCGAGTAAGATTCTCTCTCTCTCCCTCTCCCTCTGCCCCACCACCCTCCTCTCTCTCCCTCTCTAAAAACAAAACAAACCAACCAACCAATATCATATCCTGAAACTTGAATTACTATATTTCCAACTGTTGAAAATAAAAATCCTTTTCACCCTCACAGTGACTACATTCTGCTGACATCTGAAATCTTTACAGTTATCGATCTTTCTATTTAGGAGTATCTTCAAGTTTTTTTGTTAAATTACTATAAATTTTTAAACATACAAATTTATAAATCAAATCCATCTTGTTGACAGTAAGGAGAATTCTGATTTGTCAAAGGTTTCTTGCTTTCTTCAGATCACTTTTAATATATACTCCTTTCTTGCCTTCTCTGTCCTCTTTAACATCCTGGTAGATACAGAACTTCACACAACCCACTATGAAGAACAGACCTATTGAGAATCTCACACCCAGAGGAGCTCCTTGAAAGGTACAGCAGAAACCAAGACAGCCAGCAGAACCAGCCCTCCTTAGACACTGGGAACTGCAAGCCGAAGTCCCTCCAATAATCAGCACTACAGTTAATATACGTCTAAGCTTGTCTTCTCCACATATACAATCCCACCCCATGAAGGAGACTGTATGAGATTAGGCTGAGCACTTTCCACTTTCCTCTTAGGGTAAAGGACAATATACATAATTTTTTTTTCAATCTAAAAGTATTGCTTGGGCATCTGTGTGCCCAGCCCTATGCTAGATACTAACACATACAGATACTCTATACCTATAAATCCTTTGAACTGTAAGGTAATTGGGTAAGATTCAATCCCTACCCAAAGTGATCTAAAAAATAGTTGGAGGGACAAGATAGGTGTTTGCAACTAGAGAATAAAAACATGTGTGTGTCAGGAGTACACGTACTGTCCTACTTGGACAGCTGCCCAACTGAACTGGTCTGGGACTTCCCCTGCCCTCTAACAGCTGCTGGGAATGTTTCTCTGTACCGCCTACCTTCCTGTCTATATCACCACAGCAAAAGCAAAGGAATTCCTCTTCTCTACCACTATCTTGCTTTCCCTGTTTAATACTCCAGTAATATAAGGTAAGGACTCTATAATGATGGAAGAGAGTACACCAAAGTGGGGAGAGGAAGGAAAAAAGATTCCCTCCTTGATCCTCTGCTGGGGACAAGTAATGGGTGACTGATAGATGGAAAGAAGAGGGAGAAGGAGAAACTTTAGGAAGTCGTGGCATCCCACCTTCTTTTCCAGGCTGTCCACTCCTCAAAGGGAAGAAGGTAGGATTATTTCAAATCTCTCCAGTCTTTAAGAAACCCGTTTTATTCCCCACAACTGCCCATTCTCTTACCCCTTTAGCATCTGAATCTCATTTGAAAGCCCTCCAAAAAAATCCCAAATCACAAAAAAATTATATCTCAATTTTTCAAATCCTCTTCCTGCTGTTTACCCAGCAAACTCTATCAAGAGCAAGAGAACAATCAGAAGGGCTTAGAATGAGGTAATCCCTGACCCCTTAACCCCAAAAAGAGGGTTAGATTTCTTGGCTTTGCTAACCTGGAACTCTGAATCAAAGAATTATTTGCTTAAAATGTCTTAAATAGTGCTATACACTTCAGAAATACCACGGGTTAAAGAGGCTTTTGCAGGGACCTAGAGATAATTTACCCATTTATATGATACTTCTTAGAAGGGGAAAAATAATTATGTTTTAAAATTTTGGTGAGTACCTCAGACAATTTTAATTTACCTGACAATTTGGTGAGTACCAGACAATTTTAATTTACCTTATCCTTTAGGATCAGAGATTCCCAAACTTTTTGGTATCAGGACTCCTTTACACTCTTAAGTATTACTGAGGACCCTAAAGAGCATTTTATTATATGGATTACAGCCCATGGAAAAGTTTCTGAATGACAAATCAAAGCTGAGAAACTTTTAAAATATTTTATTAATTCATTTAAAAAGCAAGATTACATGTTAACATAATTAATATTTTTAAGAAAAATAACACTGTTCTCTGAAACAAAAATATATAAATGTAACTATATAGTGAAGAGTAGTACTGTTTCATATTTTACAAATTAATGTATTAAGTTGAACATTTAATAATTTATAAATAAAGTAATGTCAACAATTACGGAATTCATACAGCTGAACTTAATAAACTGAAGAAAAACTGAGAACATGACATATTCAGATTGCAGAAATTGATAGTCTCTAAAAGTAATGTGAGCCCCAAAACCCTGGGCCAAGGTCAGAAAAGAACGTGTTTTGTGACTGACGCCAATAAGAACCTACACCAAGGGTTGTAAACAGAAAGGTCCACAGGGGCCAGGTAAATAACATAAATGAGGGAGCTGACCAGACCAGCTGGGGACCCGAGAGCTCATGACCTTGTCAAAGGAGGCAATAAGCCCAGTGTGGCCGGATTTTCAGGCTGTTTATGAAAAACTGCAAACTGAATTTTTATATGAAACTTCCTGATTTTTTAAATACTGAAACTGCAAGCCAAACAAAACACATCTATGGGTAAATGTACCCCATGGCATCCCAGTTTGTAAAACCTATTTATTAGAACCAGAATTATTTAATCTTTAGGAAATTCTTCCCAAAGGAAACTTATCCTACAATATGATCCTAATATTAGATCACTAGGGGGACAGTAAACAAATATAATGAAACAGCACTGAAACAAAAGGTTTTTGTCAAAATGACGAAAATAAGACAAAAGCTGTAGTGCTGTGGGAGTAAACAAGGACTGTATCTAGTGGGCAAGGATGCTAGAAAACTCCCCTCCATATGGTACAGTGGATGGAGACGGCTCATCAGGCTCTACCATTGTCTTGAGAAATACTCTTCATAAAATCTAACTCCCAGCCTTACAAATCACCATTCCAACTACTAACTGGGGGTAATATCAGAATGGGGGACTTTTGAGAACAAGGACTAATACAACAGTTATAATCAATCAAGAGCCATTCACCGAGCAACTTCTGTGTGGAAAGCACTGTAAGTGACACAAAGAAAAGAAGTGGTCTCGGCTTTCAAGTGGCCAATCTAAAAGGGGGGGCGGGGCTCAAAACACACAAGAAAAAGCTAAACAATACAAGCATTGGAAAACAGGGCAGGACAAACATAAAAGATGTCACCTAGGCAGTGACAGTGCTTAAGTACTAGAAATAATAAATGCTCTCAATTCAAAAGATTCTAGATTACAGGATGGAGAAGCAATCTTGAAAGAAGATCAGTCTGGTATTAGTGGGTTCCAGAAATCAGTTAAAAGCTATGTTGTAATCTAAACATAAGGCAATTACGGTCCTTAACTAAGGTAATGTCAGAGAGAGGAAAGGAATGTTGGGATAAAAATACTCACCAGAAAAATCAGCATGATTTGGCATCTGACTAAGAATAACACAACCTCTGTAATAAATTCACCTACTAATCTATCTACAAACAAGTGACTGAATTTCTTCAACAACTGAGGGAGCAATAAATCAAAAGATAATCCAATCACAATGTATAGACCATATTTATATGCTATTCAAAACAAACTATACGGAAAAAAACTTTATCAGATAATTAGACATGTAAACACTGAAAATTTGATGCTATTACATAACTACTGTTAATTTTCTAGGCATACTAATGGTGTTGAGGTTATGTTAAAAACAGTAAAAGATACATTAAAATATTTGTGGTTAAAATGGGATTTACTTCGGGATGCCTGGGTGGCTCAGTCGTTAAGCGTCTGCCTTCGGCTCAGGTCATGATCCCAGGGTCCTGGGATCGAGCCCCACATAGGGCTCCCTGCTCCACAAGAAGCCTGCTTCTCCCTCTCCCACTCCCCCCGCTTGTGTTCCCTCTCTCGCTGTGTCTCTGTCAAATAAATAAATAAAATCTTTAAAAAATAATAATAAATAAATAAATAAAATGGGATTTGCTTCAACATAATATAGAAAAGAGGAAAGAATTGAAGATGTGTTTAGGACTGTATTAGCCATGAGTTAATGGTTTTGGAGACTGGAGTGACAAGCACATAGGGGTTCATTATACTATCCTGTCTACTTTGGTGTATGTTTTAAAATCTCCATAACAGGGACACCCGGGTGGCTCAGTCAGTTAAGCGTCTGCCTTCAGCTCAGGTCATGATCCCAAGGTCCTGGGATGGAGTCCCACATCGGGCTCCTTGCCTAGCAGGGAGCCTGCTTCTCCCCCTGCCTGCCACTCCCCCTGCTGTGCTCTCTCTCTCTCTCTCTCTGACAAATAAATAAAATCTTTAAAAAAATAAAATCTCCATAACAAAAAGTTTTTAAAAATTAAATGTTAAATACAACTTTTACCTCCTTAATGATCTTTATGCAAATTCTATTTCTGTTTTCCTAAAAGTAGAAAAAAGGATTATTGACTTGTTTCATATATGGGCCAAAACAGGACGATAAAAACTCATTATTGCTCTTAATTATGACCCATTCTATAGAAGTTTTTATTTAATTTTAAATATATATAAATGAGATTTGATGAAAGTAAAGCAAAAGTAAAATTCACCATCATACAAGATACTTCTTTAACAAACTTAGGAAGAAGGCAAAAGGGCTCCAGAACCCTAAACTACTAATTTTCAAAAGAAATCATTTTTCATGTTAGCTAAATATCACTCTCATAAAAAAAATGCACAATGCTCAAAATTAAACAATAGAATTATTTCAAATCTGAGTCTGCAAAAATCTAACCTTACAAAGTCCACAAGAGACTAATTCAACTTCTCTACTCTTCAGTTTTCTGTTTTGCTTTGTTTTTTGTTCTACTAGTATGTTTATAGACATTCTGTATTAAAAATAATTTGACCACAATTTAATGGAACTAAGAATTAATAAAGATTATCCTAACTCTTAGCTTGATACTCTGCAAAAAGCTGATGTTCAACTGTTGAACAGATCATAAAGATTCCTAAGGTACTGTGATACAGCAATTTTGGGGGTTAGATTGGTCTCTCATGTGACACTTCCTCAGGGAGAACTGCTACCTCCATCTTTAAAAGAGAAGTCTAGATTCTTACACAATATCTACTTTATATTAGCAACAACTCCTACACTAGAGATTGAGACAAAAAACCCTTAAAAAAAGCATTGCCAAACAAAAAACAAAGACAATTTTAAACACCTCAATAGTGGGACCTGATAGTTTAACCTAAATTTTATTTGAAATGAGACATCTAATATGCCAAATATTATCTCATAATTTTATGCTGAATCTAGAATTCTGGGTAAATTCAAAAGATTTAATTCCTATTAACCATAACTTTTTTAAAAAGATTTTATTTATTTATTTGAGAGGGTGAGAGGGTTAGGAGGGGAGAGCGTAAGCATGAGGGGTGGGGGGCACGCAGAGGGAGAGGGAAAAGCAGACTGAGCAGGGAGCTCAACACAGGGATCAATCCCAGGACCCTGGGATCATGACCTGAGCCGAAGGCAGAAGCTTAACCAACTGAGCTACCCAGGCACCCCTCCTATTAACCATAACTTACACATACAACCATAATCATACACAATAACTCTGAGTCCTCATTATACCAAATGTTAGTAAACAAGTAGTATTTCAGGCTCAGTGATAAGACACTCTCTATTCTTCTATTTTAAAAAAAAAAAAGTTTATTTCTTCATATTGCTGTACCAATAAAAGAATGAGATAATATTTATATAGCCAATGACAATGCTAAAATATCACCAATTCTACTATGATAATCTAATTTTTGTTCAGACAGATTTACTAACAAACTATCCCACAGTTCATCTGGGCAATCTACTAGCCTTTGCTGGTCTACATTTATTGTTATTTGATTATTTACTACTATTAACTGTGCAAAGATATGAATACAATTTTTTATTATCTTTTTAGCTTTTAAGAGTTTCTGTGATTCATTTTCACAACTATATTCAAAAGTAGTACATGATTTGGGCACCTGGGTGGCTCAGTTGGTTAAGCGACTGCCTTCGGCTCAGGTCATGATCCTGGAGTCCCTGGATCGAGTCCCGTATCGGGCTCCCTGCTCAGCAGGGAGTCTGCTTCTCCCTCTGACCCTCCCCCCTCTCATGTGCTCTCTCTCTCTCAAATAAATAAATAAAATCTTTAAAAAAAAAAAAAAGTAGTACATGATTTATACACTCAATGGTCATAGTATTTTTTAAAAGAGGGGTAAAAAATCATCTAAAATTTCTGAGTACACCGAACAATGCTCTCCCCACTTTACTCTGACATAATCAGGGTGGACAGGCTCCCCAAGGAAGAGCCTCTTTATGAAATTAAAACATACCCCATACTGTTCTCCAGAGGAGTAAATTCTATTTGGGCAGAATTATTAGCCTCACTCAAGTCATTTCACAGCAGAGAGAACAAACAGGTCTATTGTACATACCGTAATTACATTTTGCATGACTTCCTTCAATTAAAACCTTTACTTAAATTAGTATCCATATAGCAGTCAAGAAATTTTAAAAGTCATTATCTAATATGACCTAATGATGCCTTCCACTAACAAGGAATTACTCTGCAAATGACTTCTGATATTTCAAAGCAATTATCAGCATTAGGCCCTCCCCTAGGCAGCATTACTCAGTACATTTGCAAGAGAAATGTATGTGCATGTGTCAGCCTCACTAAACTCTGCATTATTTGAATATATATGCATATACTCATTCTTCTACCAGGATCAGAGTACTACGAACCTCCAAATGACTGACTGTGCTTCGCTCATGTTAAGTAATAATGACTAAACTGGTGTCTAGTATAAAATCAGAAGGAATAAAAAGAGTTTTAATGACCTTACTGACCAGTACTGGTTGAGATCAACATCTCAGATATTATTCTCACTAGACTGGCAGTTACCAGCTTCACACATATCAATTAAACTCTAGGTTAAACATGACCAAATGGGAAAAAGAGGGAAGCACCATAGCTTTACTATAAAACAGAAAAACTCAGCATATCTGTGCCATTTATGGCTAATTCCATCCATGTTGAAGAGACGTTCCTACCTGTACTAAGTAACAGGCCATCTCACAAAATACCAAAGAAATCAGTGTTCAGATTCATTAAGATCTTGAAGTCTAACTCTCAAATGTTTTCTACTTCAGAAAATTCTCACCTTAAAATCTGACAAGTTGGTGGGGCAGGGTAAAAAAGAACTGTAAGAGAAACTCTCAAGTTAATATATTAACTCTTATACTGTTACACACACACACGCTCACACACGACAGAAAACACATGACTAAAGAGGAAAGTGGATTAACGGACCTAGAGACTGAACAATGCGATTTTTCCTGAGAATTTCCTTCCCTTTTAGGTTTCAGTTCTGGTGTTTAAAGCAGCCACCTCTGAATGCGCACAGCTCACTGATCCATAGTCTCCTCAAAGAGTTGGAGGTACACTAAAACAATTTCATTGCTACTCTTGCTTGGAAGTCACTACAAACAACAGATGAGGAGGGAAAAGCTTTTGTGTTGGTTTGGTTTTTTCAGAAGGAAAAAAGGAGGAACAGAGTATTTGATAAGATACCAACATTTAGCTTTCCTCCCCAGGTGAACTTAGGATTTTTTTTAGTTCCTATTAACACTTTTTTTTGCTTTTGCTTTTAAAATCAGGCATTAGGCAGCTTTTCCTGCCCATGGGTCCTGCCCCCATGCTTTAAATAAATAAATAAATAAACAAACAAACAAACAAATATCAGATATTATACTGTATAAGTAGTCAATCTTTGAGTCACATATCTGACCTTTTACTAGAAAAAGGCACTTGCATACACATAATGGTGTGCAAACAATTTACAAATATATGTATGCGTGTGTATACACACACACACACACACACACATATATAGAAAATATAAATACAAGGGAAAGATAAAAAACCAACTTCAGGAAAGTGGTTAACTGTGACGAAGAGGAAAGGGATTAAAGCTGGAAGTTCACAGAAGGCTTAAATTGTATTGGTAAAGGTTTGTTAACCTGATCAATTAACATAAAAGTGTTTAGGTTAAAACATAAAGTGTTTTATTCTTTAAACCTCCTTGCATACTGTTACTTTTTAAAATCTGCTCAATTTTTAAAAACCTGTCAGGAAGTATGGCTCAGTAGAAAAGTATACTAGAACCTGGGGTTCCAAATCAGCAGCCAAGGGCTGAATCTGGCCAAGACCTGTTTTGTTTGGACAGCACAATGTTTTGTTTTGCTTTTTAACTGTAATTTGAATGCCTTCGGGCAGGGTATGCACTCTCCAATTAGCCGGAGTCACCACCATTTTCCTTTTCAGTAAATGAGAGTTCTTTAAAAGCTTAAGAAATTGGAATCCTCATACACTGCTGGTAGGAATGTAAAATGGTACAGCTGCTTTGGGAAAGTCTGGCAGCTCCTCAAAATGTTAAGCATGGAGTTACTATATGACCCAGTAATTTCGCTTCGAGATATCTACCTAAGGGAAATGAAAACATATGTCCACACGAAGACCTGTACACAAATGTTCACAGCAGCATTACTCATAATAGCCAAAAAGTGGGAAAAAAAACAAATATCCATCAACTGATGAATGGATTAAACCAAACAGAATACAACGAAGTATTATTCCACCATAAAAGGAATGAAGTACTGATAAATGCTACTTGGATAAACCTCAAACACATTATGCTAAGTAAAAGAAGCCAATCACAGAAGACCATGTATTGTATTATTTCATTTATATTAAATGTCCAAAACTGGCAAATCTCAAATCTATAGAGATAGAAAGCTGAGTAATAGAATGATTAAAATGTCATAAAATTGGATCATGATGCTAGTTGTACAACTCTAAATATAATAAAAACCACTGAACTGTTCACTTTAAGGGGGTGAATTATATAGCATATTTATTACATTTCAATAAAGTAGTTTAAAAATAAGTAAACCAAAGACATCCATCCAATTCTTACAGTTTGTGAATTAATGCCTAAATTTGATTCTTAATTTGTCATGTGGTAAGACAACACGGTTCTCAAGGTAAGAACTGTTTTCAGAATAATACCGATATTTGCCTTTTTCACTGTGCTGATACTAGCCCTCAAGGTGCAAACACAATGGCAGGTAAAAGAACTGGCACTTTTGGCACAATGACACCAAAGTCTACTAGTTACTAGTAGTCATTACATTCTTCATTGCCACACACCCAGAGCCAAAAAAAAAAAAAGTATTTTCTCATTTCAGGATGTCCTCGATAAGGAGGAAAAATTATGAATTTTATTCAACCTCAACTATTGAGTACACATCTTTTTAAAATTACATGTGACAGGGGTGCCTGGGTGGCTCAGTCAGTTAAGCATCGACTCTTGGTTTCAGCTCAGGCCATGGTCTCAGGGTCCTGAGATTAAGCCCCGCAACCAATGGGTTCCTACTCAGCATGAAGTCTGCTTGGGATTGTCTTCCCTCTCCCTCTGCCCCTCCCCCTGCTCACTGGCTCCCTTTCTCACTCTTGCTCTCTCTAAAAAAAAGAAATAAAATATTTTATAATAAATAAAATCGCATGTGATAAAAATGGGAAGTAGCTATGAAGCACCTCTGCTGCATACCAAAATATAAAATGTGTGATTCCATGAGTCCTTGGCCAAACTAGTCACTTTTTTAATAGAACACCATTTTTACTAGAAATAACTGTCAGTTCCTATGGGAAAATGCATTCCCATTTCCAAATTCACCTATATGTAATTTTTATAACACAACTGTTTCATAAAGTGGAAGCTGCCACTCTCCATGGGAAATCACACCTTACTCCCTTTTAAAACAATAATAGTATTTAAAAAAGAAAAAAAACAGTATTAATATTTCAATTAACTTGAGCCTGAGTTAGCAAGAAAGGCCTTTTTGGTAGGCAGAGGAGGGAGGAAATAAGGCAAAAGGCAGAAGATAAACCTCAGCCTAAGAATCTATTTTGCCTTATTACGGTGACAGGCAAGCTAGCATTAACATTTATTACAGGATAAAAGTTTTACAAGTTTTAAGAGTTTAAGTTCTGTTTTAATTCAAACAAAATAAGGCTTAAAGATTTATTTAGCTATTTAACAGGGGACTGTTCTAGGGGCGCCCGGCTGGCTCAGTCGGATGCAAGTGTATCAGTATCTAGCATTTGACTAGAGTGCTATAAAATAGACTTCGTCCTTAATCTTTTCCGTTATTTGATAAAATGTCCCTTTGTTCTTACCCTATGCTACATCAATATTTTGACCTGGTTTCCCAAGTAAGTTGATATTTTATTCACTGTAAACATCAAATTAGGGGTCATAGCTCTCTAACATATGGCATGTTACTCCCTAAGAGCCCCATCAACTTGGGGCAAACTAGGTAAAATTAAGTTTCTGACTTTGCAAAGCTGAAATTTTTACAGAACTAATTTCTTTTTTTTTTTAATTTTTTAAAATTTTTTATTTTTGAGAGAGTGCATGTGTGAGTGGGGGGGTGGTTGGGGAGGAGGGGTAGAGGGAGAGGGAGAGAATCTTAAGCAGGCTCCGCACTCAGCGCAGAGCCCAACATGGGGCTCAATCTCACGACCTGAGATCAACACCAGAGCCGAAGAAATCAAGAGCTGGACACCCAACCAACTGGGCCACCCAGGCACCCCTAGAACTAGACAGTTTCTTGATAAGCATGTATACTCTAGTATTGAACTGAATACATTTTGGTTTAAAAAATTTTACTCCCTGAGGCGCCTGGGTGGCTCAGTTGTTAAGCCTCTGCCTTCGGCTCAGGTCATGATCCCAGGGTCCTGGGATCAAGCCCCGTATCAGGTTCCCTGCTCCGGGAAGCCTGCTTCTCCCTCTCCCACTTCCCCTGCTTGTGTTCCCTCTCTCGCTGTGTCTCTCTGTCAAATAAATAAATAAAATCTTTAAAAAAAATTTTTACTTCCTTTCTGAAGTTGTATTATAGCTCACCAAACATATCAAAAATGCAGCCCATAATAACAATAACAGTAATATTTAAAGTAACAGCTAACATTTATATAAGGTTTATTGTATACCAGACACTGCCATTTTACATATTTTAAATTGTTTTAATTGTCATAACAACCTACTGAAAGGTACTATTATAATCTCCACTTTACCCATGAATAAATTGAGGCAGAGGACAATTAAGTAACCTGCTCCACAGCACACACGGTAAGTGGTGAAGGTGACCTTCAATCCAGGATTTCTGGCTCCAAAGTCAGCATTCTTAATCTCTTAGCCTTGTGTTATAATTTTCTGAATTTTAAGCATCTTATTTTTCAGAACAGTTTTGAAATCCCATATATAGCACAGCAGGGAATGTTTCCCAAATCTCCATGATTAAGCTGTTACACTAGAAATGGTTTACCCATTCATTTAACCAGGGTTTCTATTAGTTTTAATAAGCACAAACATCAAATCGTGAAACTGCCAGAAGTTAATACAAAATTAATCAGAAAAATTACAAATCATTATTTTAAAAGTATATATGTCCACTTTCAAAGTATACTAACTTGAGTTGTTAAATATACATATAAAATTAGTCATGGTTTTAGAGTAAACAGAATTGGATACTATTCTAAAAGCAAGGATTTTATAGCTTTTAAAGAAAAAATATTAATTTGAGCCTTTCTGACTACTAATTTAAACGGACTCAAATCACTTACATGTTAACTTTAAATTCCTAACTCTCTAGTTACAAATATAGCTCCTATAAAACCATAACTTGTTTTATGGATTAATCATTCTACAAACTAGACTGTAATTAACTTCATATCACATAAAATAGCTTTTAATTTGTTTTCTTCCAATTTTTCTTCACATTTAATGAAGTTAACATGTACTGCTAGACTGTTACGTTACAAAATTTCTATTTTCTCTTTTCACCTTGATAGTATATTAAAAGAAAAAGCACTTTTCGGGGAGCCTGGGTGGCTCAGTTGGTTGGGCATCTGCCTTCGGCTCGGGTCATGATCTCAGGGTCCTGGGATCGAGCCCCATGTCCGTCCAGGCTCTCTGCTCAGTGGGGAGTCTGCTTCTCCCTCTCCCTCTGCCCCTCTCTCTGCTCCTTCCCTCTCTCAAATAAATCAATAAAATTAAAAAAGAAAAGAAAAGAAAAAGCACTTCTCAAAAGGCAATCTTTTATTATACTAACAATGTTCTTTTTTTTTTTTTTTACTTATATTTTTTAGTAACCTCTACACCCAACATGGGGCTTGAACTCACGACCCAGAGATCAAGAGTCACATGCCCTTCTGAATGAGCCAGGCAGGTGCCCCAGCTATGTTCTCAGTTTTTATCTAGGTGCCACTTACAGGAATTATGTTCAACTTATGAAAAATTATCAAGCTATATACACTTCACTCTATAAAAGCTGTTCTTTAAAAATCTGTGCTTAACTTTATTTCATCAAAAACCATTACATACCAACCTTATTGGAAGTTGGCATTTTTTAAAGTTTTTTATCGAACAATCCTCTACAGCACTGAGGGATATTCAATTTGTATCTGCAGTATATGGAAAAAGGAGCCATCCAAGATATTCTAGAAGAGCTATTTAATCCTTTCACAAACCCTTGAGATTTAAAGACCTCAAAAGGAAAGAAAAAATATTTTTTCAGCTTTTATGTTGTCATTTTATTCTCACAACAACTTTATCAGGTGGATACTATTACACACTTGTGGCAGACTGTGTTTTCGAAAGGCAGCAACAATAACACACATCTCACCCCAAAGGCTTTTCTTATGTGACGCTAATGTTCCTCCATTAAAGGATGAGTCTGTATTTCCTCTTCTGGAAATTGTTTAGAGCTTTAGATCAGCCTTGAGTAAGAGAATGTGACAGAAGATACTGTGTGACTCCCAAGGTTAGGACATAAAAGGCAATGCTACCTCCACCCGGCTTTCTCGCTCTCTCAGGACACTTGCCCTTGGAACCTGACACCAGATTGTGAGCAGGTATTCTGCCTACCGCCCCAGCTACCTCTCCAGCCAGCAGGCAGCATCAACCACCAGATCTGGGTGACAGAGCCATCTCCAGATGATTCCGATCCCCAGCCGTCAAGTCTTCCAGCTATGCCCTGGACAGCATGAGGCAGAGACAAGCCATCCCTGCTGAGCCCTGTCTGAATTCCTGACCCACAGAAACCATGAGCTAATAAATGATCACTGCTGCCTTGAGCCACTAAGCTTTTAAAGATAATTGGTTATGCAGCAATAGAAAATTTAGAAAACTAAAACACTTTATAAATAAGGAACACAGGTAGGTAACCATTCTACCAAGTGGCAAAGCCAGAATTTGAATCCAAGTCAGTCTACAGATAAAGCCTACACTCTTTCTACCATAGGATCTTGCCTCCAAGTTTGTTCAGAGGTAATCACATTTCCAAATAAAGCAACAATCTCCAGAATTCAAATTCTAAGAGTATTAAACAGCCTCCCATATTAATGATTTCAGTTAATACTCAGAACAACAGATAAATCAATGAGCAAGCTCAAAATCCTAGCATCATTTTTGACACATCTATACCCTTGACACCCTAATAACATCATATCTGATAGTACCCATATCCTAGTGATACTTATGAAATAGCTCTATATCAAAGACAATAAGCCCGAACAATTACAGAGCACTTTACAAAACACTTTAACAATCACTAATTTGATCTTCAGAAAACACTTCTATGAGATTGGTAAGGCATACACCATACAGATAAGACTCAAAAAAGTTAAAAATAGTTACTAGTTTAGAAGCTACTAGTTAAAAACAACATAGTTAAGTAGGGCTTTAAGATTTTCTTTTTTTTTTTTTCTTATTATGGATTATAATTTTTTTTTAATTTTTTTTATTGTTATGTTAATCCCCATACATTACATCATTAGTTTTAGATATAGTGTTCCATGATTCATTGTTTGTGCATAACACCCAGTGCTCCATGCAGAACGTGCCCTCCTCAATACCCATCACCAGGCTAACCCATCCTCCCAACCCCCTCCCCTCTAGAACCCTCAGTTTGTTTTTCAGAGTCCATCGTCTCTCATGGTTCTTCTCCCCCTCCGATTTCCCCCCCTTCATTCTTCCCCTCCTGCTACATTCTTCTTCTTCTTTTTTTCTTTCTTAACATATAGGGCTTTAAGATTTTCTGACTCCAAGTCAGAAATGCCCTTTCAACTCAATGACTCAACCTGAAAGAACATGTATGGAGTGTCTTCTGTATGTATTTCCATACACAACATTGTCTCTACAAGTTTAAGTATCTACTTCCAGCAAAGCACCATGGACGGTACTGTCTCTCTAATTTGTGTAATTTACTTCCAGGGTCAGTAGAAAAACATCTCTGAAATCAAGCTGATCTCTATGAAAAGCCAGTTTTTCCCCACTTGCAACCATTCTCTACATGGCCAACTGACAACTTTTCTTAATCCACCCCCTTAACCACAATATTAAAAAACTGTCAAAGATGACATCTTACCCATAAAAATATAGGTCAAATTTCCTTCTTGGCTTGCAAGGTCTTCTGTAATCTGAACCTAGCTTGTTTGATTAAATTAACTTCCCTACACTTGCTGAGAAAAACCAAATGAATCTCTTGCTTCTTCCCCAAATTCGCTTTCTTTACACTTTCTGGCCCTTCCTTTTGTTCATACTATCATCCAAATCCAGAAGCGATTATCTTCAACCCCTGACAGAGAGTCTCTTCCCTCCAAGACCTTAAAATCCACCGGACAGCTACAAGTAGCAATCCAAAACAATGTATACTAATTCAGTTAGGTGATACAGATTACAGTTTACAAGGATTTAGAGGAAAGGAGTCACTGAAGGATGCAGGAATGCCTTGTGGAAAAAGTAGCACCTGAAATGGGCTCTAACTAACAGGATTCAATGTGGCAGAAGTAAAAACAACCCAAGCTGAGGAACAACCTAAAGGTCTTCTCTTCTACCCAACCTCCCATTTATGTCTTACTAATCTTCTAGCTGGTACCGTCTCCTTCAAGAAGGCTTCCTCAGTTACTGTACCTTCTGCCCTAAGCTCTCTTTGGGCTTCTGATACAACTGCTATCTACAACACCCGTCCTGGCACTTAGTCATTCCATATTATAGACCTCGCCTCTTTGACTCGACAGCTATGTGTCTCTCTACACAGTAATGAAGCATTTGTTATTTGCTGAGCTGAACTCAGCTCAGCAGCCATTGTTGCTTTCAGTCATTTAAAAAATCCATTGAACATAACACTGTTTCTTAACTTACCGGGCATCTCCTTTGGAAAGATTAGTATTTACAGGACTAAGTATAACCTTGTTTGCATCTACATCCACCACACATTTGGTATGCAAGTCAATTTCTGCAGATAAAAAAAGAGAGAAAGAAAAAAAAAAACAGAGAAAATGGTCATTTTTAATTAATTTATTTCAGAAAAATCATTTGACAAAAATACAACACTCTTTCATGATAAAAACACCCAAAAAAACTTAAGAATAGAAGGGAACTTCTCAACCTGATAAAGGACATCTATAAAAACCTGCAGCTAACATCATGCTTAATGGTTTACCTTAGAGACTTACCCTCGAACATCAGGAATAAGACAAGGAAGTTCGATGACTACAATTTCTATTCAACATCGTTCTAGAAGTTCTGGTCAGGGCAGTTAGGCAAGATAAACAAAAAGGATCCAGATTGAAAAGAAAGAAGTAAAACTATCTCTATGTACAATGATATCATCTTGTACATAGAAAATCCTAAGGAATCCATTTAAAAACTATTAGAATAAACAAGTCTTGCAAATTTGTAGGATACAAGATCAACATACACAAATCTGTTGTGCTTCTATACATCAGCAATAAAAAACCCAAAAATGGAGTTAAGAAAACAATTTATAATAGCATCAAAAAGACTCAACTACTACCATGAGAGACGATGGACTCTGAAAAACAAACTGAGGGTTCTAGAGGGGAGGGGGGTGGGAGGATGGGTTAGCCTGGTGATGGGTATTAAAGAGGGCACATTCTGCATGGAGCACTGGGTGTTATGCACAAACAATGAATCATGGAACACTACATCAAAAACTAATGATGTAATGTATGGTGATTAACATAACAATAAAAAATTTTTTAAAAAGACTCAACTACTTAGAAATAAATTTAAAAGAAGTACAAGGGGCGCCTGGGTGGCTCAGTCGGTTAAGCGTCTGCCTTTGGCTCAGGTCACGATCCCAGGGTCCTGGGTTTGAGCCCCGCATCGGGCTCCCTGCTCCACAGGAAGCCTACTTCTCCCTCCCCCACTCCCCCTGCTTGTGTTTCCTCTCTCACTGTGTCTCTGACAAATAAATAAATAAATAAATCTTTAAAAAAAAAAAGAAAAAAAAGGGAAGTACAAAACTTGTACAATGAAAATTCCAAAACACTGCTGAAAGAAATTCAAGACTTAAATAAATGGAAAGTTATTTTACGTTCATGAATTGAAAGACTTAATACTATTTTTTTTTTTTTTAAAGAGGGTTTAAGATTTTATTTATTTATTTGACAGAGAGAGACAGCGAGAGAGGGAACACAAGCAGGGGGAGCGGGAGAGGGAGAGCAGGGAGCCCGATGTGGGGCTCAATCCCAGGACCCTGGGATCATGACCTGAGCTGAAGGCAGATGCTTAACGACTGAGCCACCCAGGCGCCCCGAAAGACTTAATACTATTAAGATAGCAATACACCCAAACTGGTCTACAAGATTCAAGGTAATCCCTATCAAAATCCCAGGATAGCTTTTTTTTTTTTTTTTAACCAAGCTGATCCTAAATCTATATAGAAATGCATGAGACCTGGAATAGACAAATATTCTTGAAAAAGAACAAAGTAGAAAGACCACACTCACCAATGTCAAACTTAACTACAAAGCTACATAATCAAGGCGGTGCTACACTACTATAAGGACAGAAGGACAGGCATATAGAACAATGGCACAGACAGTCCTGAAATATACTGTCACATTTATGGCCAACAATTTTGACAAGACAATCCAGTGGGAAAACTACAGTCTTCTCAGAAAATGGTGGTGGGACAACTGGATATCCACATGCAAAGAATGAACACCATGCATAAAAATTGATTCCAAAAGATCACAAACATAAATGTGTAAGAGCTAAAACTATAAAACTCTTAGAAGAAGACATTAGGGTAAACTCACATGATGTTGGGTTAGGTAATGGTTTCTTAGACACTAAAAGCACAAGCAACAACAAAAAAAATAGATACGCTGGACAGCATCAAAATGAAAAACTTCTGTACTTCAAAGGATGCTGTTAAGAGAGTAAAAAGACAACCCACAGAATCGAACAAATTTGTAAATAATTTGTAAATTATATATCTAATAAGGGACTTGTATCAGAAAACATAAAGAACTCTTAAAACTCAATAATAAAAAGACAATCCAATTTTTATTTATTTTTTTTATTTTTATTTATTTTTATTTGAGAAAGAGAGAATGAGAGACAGAGAGCATGAGAGGGAAGAGGGTCAGAGGGAGAAGCAGACTCCCTGCCGAGCAGGGAGCCTGATGTGGGACTCGATCCCGGGACTCCAGGATCATGACCTGAGCCGAAGGCAGTCGCTTAACCAACTGAGCCACCCAGGCGCCCCAAGACAATCCAATTTTTAAATGGGCAATGGATCTGAACAGACATCTCTCAAAAAAAAAAAGATACAAAAATGGCCAATAAACAGAAGAAGAGATGCTCAAAATCATTACACATTGGGAAATGTAAATCCGAAATACAATGAGATACCACTTCACACCCGCTAGCGTAATGATAGTCAAAAAGACAGATAATAACAAGTGTTAGGGAGGATGTGGAGAAATTAGAAACCTCATACATTATTGATGGGAATGCAAAATGGTGTAGTTACTTTGGAAAACAGTCTGGCAGTTCCTCAAAAAGTTACACAGAAAGCTGGCATATGACCTGTCAATTCCACTCCTAGATATATATTATCTATGAGATATTATATCATCTATTATATTATAGTATATTATATTATTAGAAGTGACAACCTAGGTCCACACAAAAGCTTGCGCGTAAATGTTCATAATGCTAGTATTTGGCTATTCATAACAGCCAAAAAGTGGAACAATCCAAATGTCCATCAATTAATGAATGGATAAATTTAGTATATCCATAAAATGGAACATTATTTGGCAATTAAAAGGAATAAGGTACTGACACACACTACAACATGAATGAAGCTTGTGCGAAGTGAAAGAAGCCAGTTACAAAATACCACATTATATGATTCTACTTTACTCAGAATAGGCAAACAGAGACAGAAAATAGACAAGTTACTGCCTACAGCTGGGGAGTGATTACTAATGGGTATAGTGTTTTGTTTATTTTTAACTGAGGTATAACTGACATACAACATTATGAGTTTCGGGTGTACAACATGATTCCCTATTTGTATATATTGCAAAATGCTCACCACATAAGGCTACATCTGTCACCATACATAATTACAAAAATTTTTTCCATTATGAGAACTTTTAACATCTACTCTCTTATCAACCTTCAAATATGCAATACGGTATCACTAACTATAGTCACCATGCGGTTACATGGGTATAGTTTTCTTTCGAGGTATGAAGATGTACTAAAGTTGATTATGCTGATAACTGCACAATTATGTGAGCATGATAAAAACCACTGAAATGGTTGAATTGTATGATATGTGAATTATATCTCAAGAAAGCTATTTTTTTTTCAATAAAGCTATTTTTTTTAAAGTATAGGCCATGGCATATTTATGTTTTCATATTTTTATATTCTTTTTTTTAAAGATTTATTTATTTGAAAGAGAGTGTGAGTGGGGGGGGGTAGAGGGAGAGGGAAAAAGAGAATCTCAAGCAGACTCCACAATGAGCGCAGAGCCCCA
Source organism: Phoca vitulina (assembly GCF_004348235.1). Taxonomy (NCBI): domain Eukaryota; kingdom Metazoa; phylum Chordata; class Mammalia; order Carnivora; family Phocidae; genus Phoca; species Phoca vitulina. The sequence goes on from NW_022589756.1 coordinate 9,296,239, forward strand.
TGTGAGGCTTGATCTCATGACCGTGAGATCATGACCTGAGCCAAAACAAAGAGTAGTATGCTCAACTGATTGAGCCACTCACGCACCCTTCATATTTTTATATTCTTACATTTTTCTGACCCAAAGTATGAAACTGTTTGCCTTATCTCCATTACCAAAAGATAAGCCCTAAGGAAAGGAGTTGTACTTACATTGGAGCTATTTTGTATTTCCCAAAGAACCTTGGCCAAATGTCAATGTCATATTCATTACAACTTAAGAGTATTTCCACTGCCAGGAAAGGTCATTTCTTTTTTTCATTTTAACTTACATAACTGAGACAAATACAAAAAAGCAAAAACAAAAATTTCCCTCCCTGTACCGGCCACAACTTTTCTTACAGTGGTTTTTCTACAACTGTTCTCAAAGATACATTCTAGAAGTACAAATAGCCAACACATTTTTCAGGCAAAGAAAACTGAAAAGAAAACTATTGAGCTATGTTTTACCTAGGTGTAGAAGACTAATCCCAAAGCAGCAAATGTTCTACTGTGGTCAACTAGCACTAAAGTCTATAGGCCCAGAGCTCAAGAAAGTCTGCGATCATCATACTTTGTTAATACTACTCCTTAATGGGTTCTGACCATATTGTATTGGCTGGCCCCTTACAGTCAAATCTGTATTATACACAAATGTATTATCAACCCTCCGGAAATTGTACTGTGTGACTCAGAATCTACTATCTCACCACCCACCACAAAGTTAGTTAGTAGTGTCTTGCAAGAACATTTGGTCTGAGCAAAGGAGCTGCATGCATAGTTCTGTATGCTGAAGTACACAGTAGAATGCATGCCTGAAAAACTGTAAATCACGTATTTTCTAAGTACTCTGCCTTCCTTTCAAATGATCTTGAATTGAGAAGGGATCCAAACATTTTCCTTCAATATTTGTATGCTTTTTCCCTATCCTCTTCATGGCTCCTCCCTTCTCTGTCTCATAACTTCATTAGATAGAACTAATAATTTGGAAGCATTAAATGGCATGATAAAGGAACCAATCCCGGGAAAATCCCATACAATACACAGAATCACCTAATAACTAATATATTCAACCTAAATTCATTTTGTCCTAAAGACTGCAACAGTTACAAATGTCCCTACATCTAATACCCACGAAAGGTGGCCTTTAAAATATAAAAACGATCTTCACTTCAGTACCTCCATTGTTATCAACAAAATTCCCACTCTGATTCTGTTGATTGATGGACAGATACTAAGACAAGGCTGTTTTGAATATGGATAGAACATCTAGGACACACACACCCAAGCAAATAAAAGCAGTGAGATTTGAAGAGAATTTAAGGGTCAGATATATGAAAAACATTGAATATAAATGCTACAGCTAGTGTACCATCAAATGTTGCTAGTTGGTTGAATTCAATTATATTGTAAAAGGGACGCCTGGCTGCTTCAGTGAGTAGAACATGCAACTCTTCATCTCAGGGATTGTGAGTTCAAGCCCCATGCTCAGTGTAGAGATTACCTAAAAATAAAATCTTTAAAAAAAAAATAACATTGCAGGGGCGCCTGGGTGGCTCAGTCGTTAAGCGTCTGCCTTCGGCTCAGGTCATGATCCCAGGGTCCTGGGATCGAGCCCCGCATCGGGCTCCCTGCTCTGCGGGAAGCCTGCTTCTCCCTCTCCCACTCCCCCTGCTTGTGTTCCCTCTCTCACTGTGTCTCTCTCTGTCAAATAAATAAAATCTTTAAAAAAAAAAAAAATAATAACATTGCAATAAGATTCTAAATATGACACTTTCTCCATTTAAATCTTCTTGCTCGGGGCGCCTAGGTGGCTCTCTCGTTAAGCATTTGCCTTCAGCTCAGGTCATGATCCCGGGATCCTGGGATCGAGCCCCCCATCCGGCTCCCTGCTCCATGGGAAGCCTGCTTCTCCCTCTCCCACTCCCCCCCTGCTTGTGTTCCCTCTCTTGCTGTGTCTCTCTCTGTCAAATAAATAAATAAAATCTTTTAAATAAATAAAACTTCTTGTTCTACACTGCTTAGAAAGCAAGCAGTAATTAAATAACAGTAACAAATTTAGGCCTTAAATTTAATCTGAATTTCAAAAACAAAAAAAAATTTTTTTTAAGATTGTATTTATTTGTCAGGGAGAGAGACAGCACAAGCAGAGGGAGCGGCAGGCAGAAGTTGAAAAGCAGGCAGAGGGAGAAGCAGGCTCCCCACCAAGCAAGGAGCCCAACATGTGACTCGATCCTAGGACCCCGGGACCATGACCTGAGCAGAAGGCAGATGCTTAACCAACTGAGCCATCCAGGCATCCCAAAAAACAAAAAAAAAATTTTTTTAAACACCTACCAAAAAGCCAAAAGATAAACAGCTTCCTTTTAATTTGGAACAATACTTAGATTAAAAAGATAAGGACCTAGCTGTTATGAGCTGCCTTTACAGAATCAGCATTAAAGTATACCCATGTTCATAGCAGTATTCACAACAGCCAAAAGCTGGAAACAATCCAAGTATCCATCGATGAATGAATGGAAAAAGAAAAATGTGGTATATAATTCAATGGAATATTATTCAACCCTAAAAAGGAATGAAATTCTGCTAAAATGTGGATGAGCCTTGACATTATGCCAAGTGAGGTAGCTGGACAAATACTATATGATTCCACTTACATGAGGTACCTAGTCAAATTCATAGAGATAGAAAGTAAGATGGTAGATGCCAGGGGCTGGGCTTAAGGCGCAACAGGGGAGTTTCATGGATACAGAGTTAAAGTTTTACAAGATAGAAACGTTCTAGACGCGGAGAGTGGTGATGGTTACACAACAACTTAATGTCACTAAACTGTACATTTAAAAATGGTTTAAGATGGTAAATTTTATGTTATATGTACCTTACCACAATAAAAAAAATTGCACTAAATGCTCACCATTATTATAATAAGTAACACATGGACAACAGTTTATTCCTAGGGAAGCCTATAATAATGAGATTGGGATTTATTAGTACTATGTCTGAAAACCAATAAAAAATCAGAGTGATCCTAAAGTTAAGTAATACTGTAAGTTTATATCATGACTAATGAAGCTCTATCGTACTTAGAACCATGAATGCTTTGATGTATCCATGAGTCCTTAGAAAAAAGAAAGAAATTTACTCCACTAACATTAAAGATCCCATATTATTTCCCGAACACGATCCTTTTCTAGGTCAAGTTCCTCAAGATGAATACTAAAATATTAACAGCTGACAATTCAGCTTACTCAGCCAGCAAATTAGTCACCCTGTAAAAGTGAACAATAATTTGAAACAAGTCTTCCTTCAATGCATAAATCAGCTATGGCTCATTCCTCAATGACATCATAGTGAAGATGGGCAGGGTTTGGGACACTCCCTTTACATAACTTATGTTCCATCTGAGGAAATGCATCATTCTCAGTGTGAAGAAAGTAAGTCTGAGTTGCCCATGTAGTAATCTGTTTTCTAATTCTCCAGAAAATTACTAATAATTTTCAAACCAAATATACTACTCAGAAATATAAATGTACCTCCCTTTACCTACCGGTCACATTCCTAAAAAGCTCACTGTAACTTACTCTTCACTTGATCTTAGCCAAAAGGTCATGAATAAATTCAACAGTCAACTGATTTTCGACAGGAGTGCCAAGACATTCCAATGGGGAAAGTATAGTCATTTCAACAAATGGTTCTGGGACAACTGGATATCCACATGCAATAGAAAGAAATTGAACCTCTACCTCACATCACATTCAAAAATTAACTCCAAATGGATCAAAGACCCAAATATAAAGTATAAAACTATAAAACTCTTAGGGCGCCTGGGTGGCTCAGATGGTTAAGTGTCTGCCTTCGGCTCAGGTCATGATCCCAGAGTCCTGGGATCAAGTCCCGCATCGGGCTCCCTGCTACTTGGGAGCCTGCTTCTTCCTCTCCCTCTCTCTCTCTCTCTCTCTCTGTCTCTCATGAATAAACAAATAAAAAATTAAAAAAAAAAAAAACTATAAAACTCTTAGAAGAAAATACAGGCATAAATCCACATAACCTTGAGTTAGGTCATGATCCCTTACATACGACATCAAAAGCACAACCAACAAAAGATAAATTGGACCAGATCAAAATGAAAAACTTTTGTGCTGCAGGGGTGCTTGGCTGGCTCAGTTGGTGGAGCATGCAACTCCTGATCTCGGGGTTGTGAGTTTGAGCCCCACACTGGGTGCACAGATTACTTAAAAATAAAATCTTTAAAACAAACAAACAAAAAAACACTTTTGTGCTTTAAAAGATACCAGTAACAGAATGAAAAGGCAACCCACAACAATCAAGAAAACATTTGTAAATAATTTCTCTGATAAGGGACTGGTATTCAAAATATATAAAAAATTTTACCAGTTCAATAATAAAAAGAAAACCTGAATTTTAAAATGATAGTTTGAGGGGCGCCTCAGTGGCTAAGTCAATTGAGCATCCAACTTTTGATCTCAGCTCAGGTCTTTTTTTTTTTTTTTAAAGATTTATTTATTTGAGAGAGAGAGAGCACAGGGAGGGGCATAGGGAGAGAGAAAGAGAATCCTCAAGCAGACTTCTGGCTGAGCTGAGCACGGAGCCCAACATGGGGCTCAATCTCAGGACCCTGAGATCATGACCTGAGCTGAAAGCAAAAGCCCGCCACTTAACCAACAGAGCCACCCAGGCACCCCTCAGCTCAGGTCTTGATCTCAGGGTCATGAGTTCAAGCCTCGCACGGAAAACAATTTAGCAGTTCCTCCAAAGTTAGAGTTACTATATGACCCAGAAATTCCACTTCTATGTATATATACACCCAAAAGAAAAATATACATCCACACAAAAACTTATACACGAATGTTCACAGCAGTATTATTCATAACAGCCAAAAAATGGAAACAAGCCAAATGCCCATCAACTAATGAATGAGTAAACAAATGCAGCATATCCATATCATGTAATTATTATTCAACTTTAAAAAGGAATGAGTACTGACTCATGCTACAACATGGCTAAACCCTGAATACATCATGCCAAGTGAAAAGTCAGATACGGAAGTCCACATATCGCATGACAAGAAGTAGTGCAGGGGTTGCCAGGGGCAGGGAAGAGGGATGGGTGTGTGTTGGGGGAAGGGAGTGGACAGTGACTGCTATGGGGACAGAGTCTTTGGGATAATGGTGATGGTTGTTCAACTCTGCAAATACACTAAAGCCACTGCATTGTACACTTTTGATGAATTATATCTTAAAAAAATTAGAAAGAATGATCCCACTACCCTCAATAGATACAAAATATGGTTAGAGTTCTTCAATTACATTTCTAAACAATCACTACTCCAAAGATCCCAGCCAAACCAATTCTTCTCACTCTCAAATAACAACCTCACAATCTACTTCATCAAGAAAATTACACACTCCAGGCCTTTGCCATTACATAATTATCCCCTTCTTCCCATATTTCAAAAATTTCCCTCTCTATTGGCTCTGTCTATAATGAGGCTCAAACATCTCATTAAAAAAAAAAGGTCTGTTCCTAGGTACAACTCCAGATACCACTCTTTACCCTTCCCTTCTAAATAGATTTTCTTGAAAGAAACTTGTATATTCACTGCCACCATACTGGCAACCCACTTATTTCTCAGCCCACTATTAACATACCAACACTAATTCATTCATTCAGTCAAAATTATTCTGAAAATTACCACTGACCACCATGATGCCAAATCCACTGAACACAATTATTAGGTGCCATTCCTGTGATATCTGACTACCGACTATTCATTCTTTGACACATTTTCTCTCCGGGCTTCCATATTACTTTTTTTTTTTTTTATCTGAGAGAGAGAGAGAGAGAGAGAGGGAGAGAGAACGACCAGGAGGGGCAGAGGGAGCAAGAGAATCTCAAGCAGACTCTGCACTGAGCACAGAGCCTGACGTGGGGCTCCACATGGAGCTTGATCTCACAACCCTGAGATCACAACCTGAGCCGAAACCAAGAGTCAGCCTCTTACCCAACTGCGCCACACAGGCGTGCCCTGGGCTTCCATATTACTTTTATCTGCTTCTCCTTATGTCTCTCTTCTTGGCCTCTGTGACCTCCCCCTTCACACACACCTGAATTTGGTATTCTATCTTCTACCTACAGTAATGGCTCCCAAATGCTGATTTGGACATGATGATCTTTAAAGGGACCTTGCATTCTTGAGTTTACATAATTTTCAAAGATGTACAGGATACACGAAAAGCATAAGTCATGATCTTTGACCAAAGGAGCTCACTGTCTCTCCACATGTGTGACTCTCCACATGTCTCCAGTCCCTTAGGTTCAGACCCAAATGCAACAGCACTCTGGATCCACCCGCTTGACTACATCACTTCAGACACCTAAAACTCAACAAGTCTGTTGAATTTCTTCCAAGTACACATGATTATCTTACTCGTAGTTGTAGGTGCAGTATACAGCACGTGATAAGGACTGACTAAATATTGTTGAATGTCTAAGAATAAAACTCATCATTTCCTACACCTCCACTTTAAAACCTGCTTCTCCTATATTTCTGATGTCAGTTAATGACCCCAACATTCATTCCCTTAGTCATCTAAGTCATCTACACAAGAAGCTTTGCAGTCTTCCTGTATTTCCTAAATTTCAGTTGCTTCCATGCCACCTTGACACATGCTTGCTGGGTATACCTAGAATGCTAGGCCATAGATGCTCTTTACCCAGGCCCTCTCTCAGGAATGTGTTTGTACCCAGCAACCTTGAGGGACAAGGTCTTCCTTTGGGACAAAGAACAGGCTTGCTTACCACTTAAAACAATGGATTCCCCAAGCCCAGCGTTCCTCAGATGCAACACAAACCCACTGCTTGCACAGCAGCCATCTGGACTCTCCACACCCTTATGGGATTGGCAATCAAGGGGAGCTACTCACACTGCTTGCCATGCCATGAGGAAGTCCTCTGACCCAGAAGTCCCATGTCTTCTACCAGCATCCATGAACCAGTAACTAGCTAACTTATTAGCTTATGAGCAAGGTAAAAACACATAGATTAATTCCAACAACTTGTGTTTTGTACCCCACCTGCCATGTCTCCCTCCCTGCCCATTGTCTCCAGCACAGTCCTTACCATTCTCAAGTCTCATTCCCATTTCTTTAATTCATAATGCAATGGCATCACTGTGTACATATATTCTTGTAATTGACTCACCTGTGCATCTCTTATTACCAACAAGACAGTGAGCTCCTTTGGTCAAAGATCATGACTTATGCTTTTCGTGTATCCTGTACATCTTTGAAAATTATGTAAACTCAAGAATGCAAGGTCCCTTTAAAGATCATCATGTCCAAATCAGCAGTAAAAGCATAGGCTTTAATGGCACAGTAGATGAAATTCAGGCTCCAAAATACTGGTCTTGTAATTCTGGGGAAGTTTACTTACCCCTCTCTGAGATTCTGTTAAATGATAATTCCATAAACTACCTTCCGAATTTCGTTTGAAGAGTAAAACAATGTATAAAAAATACTCAACTCTGTAGCTCACAAACAGAAAGCTCTCAAAAAGAAGTAGCTATTGTTCTTTTCTTCAATCAACACATATTGAATGGGTTAATACCATCTTTTAAAGATACTACAGCAGGGCGCCTGGGTGGCTCAGTTGGTTAAGCGACTGCCTTCAGCTCAGGTCATGATCCTGGAGTCCCGGGATCGAGTCCCACGTCGGGCTCCCTGCTCAGCAGGGAGTCTGCTTCTCCCTCTGACCCTCCTCCCTCTCATGCTCTCTGTCTCTCATTCTCTCTCTCGCAAATAAATAAAATAAAATAATGAATAAATAAATAAATAAAGATACTACGGCAGCTGAAGGCCCAAGCCCAGTACCAATTAAGTCATGGATTTGTGTCCCAGAGACCAGTTAGTGTCACACACTTCCCCATAAATTACACTGCTCATCTCTGCCAAGTTTTTTTTTTTTAAAACATGCTCTGTTGAACACAAGGGGAACCTGATCAGCAAGTCAAGACATCAATAATAATCCATTTCCACTCAATAAACATCTCCATTCATCAGCGTAATGAATAGTTTTGTCAGTGGTTTCCTCCATCTTCAGACCTTAAGGACTGGAAAAGTTAGACATTAGTCATTGCTTTATGGAGGTGAGGGGGTAAAAGTAAAAGCCAACTCAAACAAATTTTATTTTATTTTATCATATAAATGTGTACTTTCTTCTCCAAAAGCCTCTGGCCCTATATGGAAAAATCCCAATTTCAGTCATTGAGCAGAGACAGTAGAAACAAACAATACTGTAATAGATGTGTGTCTCATTCTCCATTAGCATATCAAGCAGATGCTAGAAAACAAGGATCTTCTGTTTTAGAAAGTATGTCAGAAATTTCCATCCACAGCCATCCTCGACTCCAGTATCAGTTATCTCTCTGAGACCACCAATGACCTCAGGGTCAAAACCACCTTCCTGTTTCAGAATCTCCTTGCTACCTAGCCCCTTCATTTCCTAAGGATCACCTGTGTCTTCACAGACTGCCAGTGTGTTTTCTCAGCTTCTTACTTCTTCAGTCTCACCTTGTCTTCTGAGTCCCGATTGCTTACCTAAGTTTGACCAACCTCCTGATTCTTCCTATTCACATGGCTTCATTTTCACCACCCGCTCTTAAATGTTACCCAGCTATGCCCTGAAACAGGCATCTACCCAGGCTTTTGATCCTGCTCTAAGACCTGGCAATCTTCCTCCTTCGTGCTTGTGTCTGAGATCCATGCAAAGTTCTACAGAGCTAAACAGAGCACGTGGACCAGCCACCCTAACCCACACTTTTGGGCCTAGCTAGCACTCAAGGCTCCCTGCAATTCCACGCTACCTTTCTAAACTCATCCTTCTCTAGTCAAGCTCACAGAAGCCTCCTTTCTGGCAGGTTTTTCTTGTCTCTGCCACCTAAACTTGCCTAGTTCATTCCTGTCTCTGTGCCTTTGCTCTCAGGCCATACTTCCTCCCCAAAGACCCAACGCTCTCCCCTCGCCTGCTACCATGCACCCATTCTGATCATAAGCTTCCTCCCTCCACATCTAGTCAAGGTTCTCCCTCCCCAGAGAAGCCTTCCCTGATCACCAGGCTTCCAGAGATCTTTCGCTCCTCTGAATTCCTGTATTTCCTGATCACTACCTGGCAATCTGCGATAGGTGTTTGTTTACCTTTTAATCTTATCTTTTCACAGGAGAGCCATTTCCTCATGAGCATGAACCATAAAGCACACCTTAAAAAGCTGAACACTACAATAGCAGTCAACACTAAGAGAGAGTTTTCAGGATATAAGTCTCCCAACAGGAACAAGCAATCTCATTTTTTCATGTTTCTTTCTAGCCCTTGCCCATTTCTGTGGACATTTTTACACAGTAAGAATCATAACAGCAGATCCAACTGCACAGTTGCACATACCGCTTTCCATTCTGCTTTTTCTGCTAACATAGGAAACTATCTTCCTTGGTAAATGATGCTGATTTTCATCATTTTTAATATCTACATAACAATCTTTCCACTGAGATTCTAGACCATGATTTACTTAAGCACTGACTTCTATCGAACGGTACATTCTTCTTTCTTTGTGCCTTTCACTGCATCAAGTACTATAAAATGCAAAGTAATCCCTTGAGAAATACCTGTTGAAATATACTTATTATCCATTTTCCCTAACAACCCATTTCACTATTTTTCTCTCCAACTAAATATCTAATGTAATTCTTGGTTTCACTACCTTAGGCTAGGTAGATAGGAAAGGTATTTTCCAAACCCTTTTGATGTAAATGTATTTATTTTGGCAGTTGATCTTATACATATTTAACCATGGGAAGTCCTCTGCAGAAAGGCAGTATGATCCTGTAATATCTAATATAAGCTAGACACCTGGCGGGCACTCAGTAAATATTAAGTATTTTTTAAACCATCTGAAGTTATAAAACTTCAAATTCCTAAACAGGAGAGTGTCACTGATCTAGCTAGTACCATCGATTATGCTTGTAAACCTTTCAGTTCATTCAATAATTAAACTGTTTAATAATGTATGAATGGGTGTTCCTTACAGTATACAGAAAAACACAACCGGAGTTACCTGGTGAGTTGTCCAAGTCTGAAAAATAACATGAAAAACCAAACAATATCTGCAACAAGAACTTCAAGATCTCATGACAAATCAAGTTAACAGCTTTCTTTCAGCTTGTTTAAGGACATATTTCAGATGAAGAAAAGCAAAAACAAAAGTAATATTAAAAGTAGGTAAAATTACATATGCATGTGAACACAAACTAGAATGGAAATAAGAAAATGAGAGCGTGAATTGTTAAAATGGAAGGATGTCGTAGACTTTCTCCCCTTTTATGTTTTGTTTTGTTAGTGCAATGTTAAAATATATAACAAAAAAAATATTACTGACAAAAGCGTATTCAATAGCCGTTATAATTCTTGCTATTATTGAACTAGGGCATAACGCTTAATGTTGAAATAACTATGTTTCCCAAACCCACATATAATTTAGCAAAAAAAGACTGAAACTCTTACTTCCATGATAAATGTTAAATAAGAAACCAACTAACTACCTTAACACCTTAGCACAGATACTGAATCACATGAAGAACTTAATGGCATGCTTGAAGCTTCTTGCAAATTTCAGTTTTCCTCAAAAAGTAGCCAATATGATTCCAAATATCAGAATCTATACAGCAAAACTTCATCATCCTGGTAACCCATTCTCTTCTCATTCTTACTTGTGAAGAGTGATTTCTGAGGTTGCATCCTGAACTGATATGCTAAAAGAGAAATAATTATGACTAAAAGTTTACTATTTGTCATAATTACACACTACTACTTACTTAATACACTAATTTTCCCAGAAGTAATGATCAAAGTAATATGATTCTTTTCAAAATTACTGGAAAGAAAATACATTTCTGTTTTAGTCCTTTTAAACAAATTCCATACAGCAGTTTGAAGATCACTGGCTTTAGGGGAGCCTGGCTAGCTCAATCAGTGGAGCATGCGACACTTGATCTGGGAGTTTAAGTTCAAACTCCATGCTGGGTGTGGAGATTACTTAAAAATGAAATCTTAAAAAAAAGAAAAAAATCATTAGCTTTAGAATTCCACTACAATGTATTCCATTACTTCTAGATTTATGTAAATGACAACTTCATGACAAAATAGAACCAACAACCTTAATTATTATGGTAATCACAGCAAAAAGAAGTCCATATGCATCTGGGAAATACAAGGCTAGGTAAGAGATGGCACTAAATGAAGGGGGAAGCAGTTTACCATTATAAGGCACTTCTATTAACAGAGTAATGGATCCATGTATAAACCTTAATTTTGAAATGAGTTCAACCAAAGGAACAGCTAACATCCAATCCACAGCTAAAATTATTATTACTCTGTGTGTCCCTGGAAACTCTGATCCTGCCAATTATTACAATCTAACTAATGACAATTTATAACAATAGTACTTGCCCTCAAAAACTGAAATTCATGGGGGGAGGGGAACAGGGAAGAATTCTAATTATCTGAGATAGGTCTTCTGTGATGGTTGGTTAGCTGCATCTTTTTAGCACTGACATTTCCAAGTTTTTTGTGAAAAGGCAATTTTAAGAATGTGCTGAAATCATCCTTTCAGAATCAAATTCAGGTGAAGTTGTTTTATGTGGCTTGCTTTTTCCTGTTTTTTTTTAATCATTGTGATGGTAATAAAGTTGAATAAAGATGCCTGAGCACTTAAGAAGTTTCTGAAAACTTTCAGAGTTCATCTAAGATCTCTAATTTTGTCAAAGGAAAGACTGAAGCCCCAAAACGTGTACTAGTTTAAGTTCATGGGGGGGTGGGGGGCGGGCCCGCGGGGAGGAGGAACTCTTCTATGTCACGTGACAGCCTTAAGCTGACCTAGCAAGGAAAGGAGGAATCACCAACTCCAATAGAAGACATGACTCTAAGAGAAATAAACCAACTTCCAAAAGAAGGACAACCCAACAAAACATACTGACAACTGGTTGATCTGTATATCTCAATATACACAAATGACAGCACAGAAAAGGAATATAATTTCTACAGACTTAACACTTGATTACCAACAAGTAAGTTGCAAAAACGTCTTAGAAGTGATTCTGATACAAGATTTTGATTAGTTAAGAGTCTTATCAATTGAAAAGTCATCTGCTGGGGTTGTAACAGTAATCTCAATAACAGCCTTGTATAGAAAGTGTTTTCAAATATATTATCTCATTTCAAGTTACTTGCCCAGTCACGCTGCTACTTAAGCATTAAAGCCAAGGCCCAGCCCACCTCCTCTTGGTACTTGAGTTGGGGGTTCTCCTCACTCCATTTGACTGACTAAAGATGATTTAAAATGTACTCGGTTTATCTGCTTTCTCTACCCTCCCTGCAGAATTGAGAATGTCTGAAAGATACAATTTCACAAGAATCTTGGCACTTAAACTATTTATTGTTGAGAGATGACGAATATGACTTCAAGCAAAAACAAAACTATCTCAACAGCCAAAAAAAGGGTGGAAGGGCATCTCTTTTACCCAACTTCAATCGAAGTCTTTACAATTCTTTATGACCGTCCAGGCTAAACGTACAAAAACGCAGACGAGGAATTTTTGCACTTGAGTGCTTTCTCAGGAGTAAACCAAATTCCCTGCCATTTCTTCCTGCCACGGACCACAGAAGTGCAGGGTTGGGGTGACTGGCCCAGAGACGTGGGGCCTCGGGGTCCCTGGCTGTCCCGGGCAGGCTGGAGGGGGGAGGACACGAGGGGCGGGGGCCACTCTGACAGCTGGCAAGGAGAAAGCGGGGGACGCGGCGGGGCACGAGCGAGGGGCAGGGGTGGGGGGAAGGAGGAAGCGAGCCCGGGGCAAGGGACCACAGCGCCCTCCCGCAAGGGCAGGGGAGGCGAGAGGGCGAAAGGGCGCCGGGGCGGGGCGGGAGCGCCGGCGGAAGGGGCAGCGGACCGGGACGTGGGGCCCGTGGCGCCCGGGACGCGGTGCGGGCGAGGGGAGGGGCGTCCCCGCGCAGGACGGGCGGGCGCGGGGGACGAGGTTTCGGGGCGCGCCGGCCGCTCTCTCGCCTAGACGCGGACTGCAGGGGCGGGACCGGCCGGACCCCACACGGCGGCCGCGGCTGAGGGAAGGGCGCGCCAGGCACCTGCCGCTCCACCGTGGCGGCCCTGGGCGGGCTCGGCTCTCACCTCTCCGGTTCATGGGCCGGATCCGCACGGCCACTTTCACTTTGGAGTCCCCCATCCTGCTGCCGCCGAGGCTCTCCCTCGGCTTCCGTCTGCCGCGGCCACCGGGCAACTCTTCGGGGCTGGCCGGGCGGGAGGGGGCTGCGGGCGGGAGGGGCGGGGCGGGGGCGGAGCCTGGGCGGGGCGGGGCAGGTCGCCGGGCTCCCGGCGCGTCCTCGCTGCATGACGGGACTGCATGACGGGACTTGTAGTCCCTGAAGGTGGTCTAGGGCAGGACAGCGGCGGAGGGACTCTGGCGGGAGAAATCAGGCGCGCTTCGCTGTGTGGAACGTGTAAATGCCCCTGTGCTTCTACACCATTCTGCTATCACGGCTACTACTGAAACATAAGCCGTCGCTAAGCCGATATCGCACCTGAAAACAAAGAGTTGAATAGATGGCATTGGGGACCCTGAGAGCGACCTCTTCAGACTCATTTCCTGCCAACCTTGAAGTATGATCCCTGGCTCAACTTCCTCGGCCTGGATTGCACTCCCGGCTTTGTTTGCCGAAATCATCCTTCAAGACAAGACAAACGTTAACCTTTCTGGAAGTCTTCATAGATCCACAGGTTAACCCTATAAGACCCCGCCCTCTGAACCCCTTCCAGTCAAGACCTTGGGCTCCTGAACCAATCTGAATTCGAATCCCACGTCAGCACTTTCAAGCGGTGTGACCACGGACAAGTGATTTGACCGCTTAAGGCTTGTGTTTTCATAATTAAAATGGAAACACTTTATGCCTATTTCGTAGGATTGTTTCAAGACTTAAATGAGTTAATACATGTAAAATTCTTAAAAACTCCCTGGCACGTAGGAAGTGCTCAATAAATGTTAAGTCGTAATTGTTTTCGCTTTGTTATAGCATTTATGCTGCTACTGTTTGCTCTCTTGTCATATATTTTTTAAACGATATCTTGTATGTGTAGCCTAACCTTTAGTAGAGACCCAGTACACATTTACTGCGTGAATGAATGAATGAACGCATGCATGAAGCCGCACTAAAATTAGCTCCGGGGCGCCTGGGTGGCTCAGTCGTTAAGCGTCTGCCTTCGGCTCAGGTCATGATCCTAGGGTCCTGGGATCCAGCCCCGCATCGGGCTCCCTGCTCGGCGGGAAGCCTGCTTCTCCCTCTCCCACTCCTCCTTCTTGTGTTCCCTCTCTAGCTGTGTCTCTCTGTCAGATAAATAAATAAAATCTTAAAAAAAAAAAAAATTTAAAATTAGCTCCTTATTAGCCCATGCAGAGACTGCGAACTGGTGGCCTGTGGGCTAGATCTGGCTTGCAAATATGTTCCATTTGGCGCAACAGTACTGGCCAATGCATGAAAATTAGGAGACTTGTCCGTTGGATTCTGGGTCTACATTACCTATTAGGAATGATGGATTGGAACTGGGTGGTAGTGGCCACCTTCGTGGGAGGCAAGGTTCTCCGTTTCACCATTAACCCCCCTCCACTCCCCTTTACCACTCGTGTCTGGATCCCATAGGTTTGTGATTCCTACTTGGATATGTTTAAATGATAGTACAAAACTCAGAACTATTTTACAGATGAGTCAATATAGAAAGCCAGCAAGACTCGTCCTTTTACCAACCACCCAATTAGTTGAAAGAACTTCAAAACAAGTAGAATTGTCAAAAAGGTTAAAAGCACCTTTAAGAGGAATGTCATTCTCATACCACACATAGATGAACATTGAAGACCTTGTCCTCACTGAAATAAGCCAGACACCACACACAAAAACACTGTATGGTTTCATGTAGATGAGATACCTAGAATAATGAAATTCATAGAGACAGAAAGTAGAATGGTGGTGGTTGTCAGGGATGAGGGGAGGGGAAATGGGGAGTTCCTGTTTAATGGCTGTTTGGGAGTTGCTGTTTGGGAAGATGAAAAAGGTCTGGAGATGGATAGTGGTGATGGTCGCACAACAGTGTGAATGTACTTAATGCCACTGTACACTTAAAAGTGGTTTAAGTGGTAAATTTATGTTATGTATTTTATCACAATTTTTTTTTAAAAAGGTTAAAAATAGAAAAAGCTATGCCAGAATGCCCTCTTTAAAAGAAGGGAATTGGGGCGCCTGGGGGCTCAGTCGGTTAAGCGACTGACTCCTGATTTCGACTCAGGTAATGATCTCAGGGTCCTGAGATAGAGCCCTGAGTGGGGCTCCATGCTCAGCATGGAGTCTGTTTCAGATTCTCTCCCTCCCCTTCTCCTTCTCCACCCCCCCCCCACCCCGGCTGGTGCTCACTCTCTCTTAAATAAATAAATAAGGGCACCTGGGTGGCTCAGATGGTTAAGCGTCTGCCTTCAGCTTAGGTCATGATCCCAGAGTCCTGGGATCGAGTCCCACATCAGGCTCCCTGCTCCTTGGGAGCCTGCTTCTCCCTCTGCCTCTCTCTCTCTCTCTCTCTCTCTCTGTCATGAATAAATAAATAAAATCTTTAAAATAAATAAATAAAATATTTTTTAAAAAAATAAATAAGAAGGGAATTTATTTCACAAGGGCACTTTCTCTGAGCTTTCAGAGGGCTTTCTCAGCTGCAGAAGGAGTAGATATTAACAGAGTAAGTCTTTTGATTTTCACAGCCCAATAAGGTAAACAAATAAAAAGAACCAATTTAGGATTGGCAGCTTTTTAATTTTACCAAGTAAATTTCTTAAAAACTAATGCACATAATTGCTATCTGCAGTCCCTATCATTCTTTTAAGAAAAGAAAAAGGTCACAAAGGATACATTTTTATATTGAAATTGTTTACTTGATGAAAAACCCCACTACTGTCCTTTTGCTTTTATTTAGCATTGAAAAAATTTTTGTCATGTCCCCTTTATCAGAGCTGGGTACTCTGGTCTTAAACATACTTCCTAATAACCATCTCACCACATTCAGATTATAACAAATAAGGGTTTGCAATGTGTCAAAGTTCCTGGGCAGCCATTTTTCCGTTTATATCTCTTTTATAACGTGGCAAATGTTGGTTTTAAAAGGCATGGTGTGATGATAGCTTGAATCTAGCTTTTTAAACAGAGGCCAGAAAAAGAGAAGGCTGCACAGTTTCTGGGGGAACATTGTGTTTAAATTTAAGCTCAAATTTCAGAGAGAAGAAAGCCCCTAAGGAGTTGAAGTGGGGGTGGGTGGGGGAGAGAGTAATAGGGAAGAGGTGAGGACTTTCTCTAAAGTTCCAAAATCAGACAAATTGTCCTGGAAACATTTGATTGGAAGAAAATGATAGTAGCTTCCCAAGAGACTGTAGAGAAAACCCCTCATGGGCCATTCTCCCTTCTGACTTCTATTCACACTAACTTCTCTCTTTTGACTTCTGCAATAAAGACGAGGAGGGAGGATTCTCAGAGCAGAGAGCCTGAGACCAGAAATGTCTATCTTCCCCTGGAAAGTGTTCCTGAGATAGGCCTGAGACAAAGGACTGAGACGCAAGTTACAACCTGCAGCCCAGGAGCTTGGGGGCTCTCACACCAGGTGAAACTGGAGCGCTCCCTCGGCACCATGCAGGGGGTGTGGGCTCAAGCCCCAACAGGAGACATGGAAAGCCACCGGCTCTCTCTTTCCAACTCTTCAGAGGAAGGAAAGGAAAAGAATTTAGTAAACAAAGCCCTTCCTTGGACCTTTGTTTTGTAAAGCAAGTACTTAATAAATCAACCAATATTTATGGTGCAGATACTACATTTCAAGCCATTGTGATAGGTCTGTTTAACGTTGAACTTTAGCTGTGTCAGTTTCTCCTTTTTTTTGCCCTGACATTTTGCAAATCTACTCATTCTAAACCTGATTTCTAGTTGACGTTTTTGTTGCTTTGATCCACCCATTCAACAGTTTCTGGTGGTCCGTATCTAGGCTGAGGAATACATTTTGCCTTGTCTTTGTTAAGATCATCACTTACAAAATAATAATAGCTAACATACTTTGAATGCACGCTATGTGCCAGACACTGTCCTAGGCATTTTACACAAAATAATTCACTTAACACTCACACTAACTCTATGAAGTACTTACTGTTACTATCCCTACATTACAGAGGGGAAACTGAGGACCCGAGCAAATTATTGAAGGAGCCGCTGGGCTGCTACTATGTCCTGACCTCTCACTCCACAGTCTTTCATGATGGGAAGCGTCTACATGCAGATTGCTCAGCCCATGGGAATTAAAAAAGATCCATTCTACTTTCCAAAAAAGTTTCTAAAACTCCACTACTGTAAAAAAGTGGGAACTGTGTCCTAAGTTCTATTTTTGCCTTTAAAAAGGAGGGAATGAGCTAATGGCTACATCGAGGCAGGAGATTTCTTTCCAGCATAAATCAGAATTAACCTGGACTCGGGTCTCAGACTTATTGTCCCAGACTTAGCTTTGCCAGAACTTAGTTTTCCCAATTAGAATCATCCCTTCTGTCTCCCCAGCTATACTGTGAGCACAAGGATAACATCTTTTGCTAGTCTCTTTATCTCCAACACCCAGGACGATGTCTGGAACGTAGCAGGCAGGCACATAATACATTTTTGGGAATGAAGATATTAGCAACACAGCAAAATGATTAACCTCAGACAGATTAGATGACTTGCCTCAAGTCACACAGCTAGTAAGTGGCAGGGTTGGAATGCAAACACAAACTTGTTTGATTCCAAAAATCTAGGCTGTTGTCACAAAGAAGCCATCCCCAGGTGTCCTTTCATGTATTTTTCATGTTAGTGCTACCTTTTCTACCACGTGAATCCTTAGTGGGAGCCTTGGTCTCAATGATAGCAGTCATCCTGTCATACCTGTTATTTATGGAGTGCTTACGTGCCAGGCATTGTGCTCAGGACTCCCCCTATGTGATCTCATTTACCTTTCATATCAGTCCCGTGAATTCGGTGCTGTGATGATAGCCTTTGACAGATGGGCAACTGAGACTTAAATAAGGCAAATTAACGTGCACAGTGGACCGAGTAAGAAGTTTCTGAATATGAATCCTGGGTGTCCCCAACCACTGCGTGCAATTGCCCAGACTGACAAACCATGACCACTCCCTACCCTGTCTGTTTGTGTGGTACCTGGTGTTCTGCTGTATCTATCAGCATTTACTGACACTCCTTGTCAACCACCCACTAACAAGACCACACCTGGATCTTGCCATTATCTAAGATGGCACCGCCTATGAAATTCAATACCTCCCATCCATCACCTCAACCTCATCCAACCTGACTCACTCTCCTACTCCCAAAGACCAAGTACACTGTTTTTAAGCCTCCAGTTCCTCAACTTACCCCTTTTCTCATACTCAAACTCCTTCAGGGTTTCATTTTCTTACAACTCTAGCCTAAACCTCCCTCTTGACTGTATCATCAACACCACTCATGACCTGTGAATTCCTAAACTTATATAATCAATTTCCTCTACCTCCTGTGCCCAGGAACCCTGCTGGGAAGTCACCCATCCATGCACAGCTGTGCCCTCACAAATCTGTGGTCTTTGATCTCAGTGTGGCCCTTAGTAGCACTTGAAACCATTTCTCCTGCTCAGCCCCCTCTCCTTTTCCTCCAGAGGCCTTTACCATCTTCATCACTCTCTTCAAGCTCTCAACCCAACATGGCTACTCCCCAGCAGGGCCACTCCCAAATCATGCCACTCCTACATTACTGCAAAAAATCAAGGTTCTCAGGTGAAAATTCCCTAAATTTCCTATGCCCACAACTTCATCTATGACTGTATTAGCACCAACTTTTCCCCTCCAGTTGCAGAGGTATGTGTGCGCCTTCAGCTCAAGGCTAAGGCCTCTGTCCCATGATCTTTCATCCTATCTCCATGGCAAAGTTGTTCTGTTAGTCATTCCCTGCCTAACCAGATCAAACTTTCCTTCTCCATTACCCCTTCCCCTTAGCTGAGAATCTCCCATGTGAAAAGCAAAACAAAAAAGTTAAGGAAAAAAAAAACAAGGACAACTGTCTATCAATCCTTAGTCTACCTGTAGTCACCAGTCCCTCTGCCTCATAGCCAAGCTCCCCCCAAATAATAATCTACCCTCACAGTTTTTCCTTCCTCACCTGTCATTAGTCAACCAACTATTAATTTAATCATGCTTTCACCCAACCTCACCCCTCTAATAAAACTGTCATGGCAAAGTGTACTATCAACTTTCCAATTGCAAATCCAGTAGGCTATCTTTCAGTCCTCATTTTACTTGACTTCTCTGTGATATTTCATTTTATTCACCATCCCTCCTCTTGAAGCTTTTGATTCCCTCACTTTTTTTGACATCACTGTGTTCTCCTTGTTTTAGTTAATTTATTATCCTAGTCAACAAACTTCCCACCATGTGCTTGGCGCTACTGTGTTAGGTGCCTGACGTACAAAGACAAGAAAGACATGGTAGCTGTTCTTAAAAACTAAATGTTTTGCTTAGATTTCTGGAAAACTTGTAACTTCTTCAAGTTCGTTCACTGCCTCTTTGCTTGTTTCTCAGTGCCGTGTGGGAATCCCCTTTAAAGACAATGTCCTCAAAAAGGGGCAGGTTCAGTGCGCTAGGCCTGGGAGATCACACAGAAGACAAAGCCAAGGATACTTCATCCAGTTCTGAGGGTTGGTGGGGGAGGGGGTGGCGGGAAGAGCCAAGACATGGAACGGGCAGCTCAGAGGTAGAGAAATTAGGCACGAAAGAAAGAAAATAAAGGAAAGAAACACAGATCTGCATCAAAGAGTACTGCAAGGACATAGCTTGCAAGAAGTTTATGTGGGTTCCCTAATATCAAAAGCCACATCTCTGGCCCCTGTTTGTTCTTTCCTTATTACCACCCTCCTATTCTAGGCCTTCTACAGTCCTTACTTTCAAAGCCTCTGTATGACCCCTCCCCAAAAGATATCCCTGGGCAGAAAGTGTCCCTCCATCCTGTGTTTGGGAATCTCTTCGGGTCACAGAATTGGATTTCTCCTGAAAGGGTAAAGCCTTGGGGTCTAGGAGGCTGAATGGAATTGGCTTGGATTTTGAGAGATTTAGATGATTAGAAGAGTCCTCTTGAATGTTGAAGATTAAAGATGTCCTCTGAAATGTGCTGGGTAGGGTGGCCCCAGGCAAGGCAAACTTTCCCTTGGATCTCATTTGGAATGAGATAGGGTTTAAGAACCCAGAGAGCAAGGTACCTTGTGAACTCAATTATTTGTGTATTGGTTTCCTTTCTATTTTCTCTTTGCATTTAGTAAACTTCTCTTAAACTCATGATTATTTGACCTATGCTAAGGAGAAGCAAAAGAAGGGGCTTTTTGACAGATCTTTAAAAGGGAAGAAGTCTACCTCTGAGGCCAATGTGGTAAGAGCAATGGGGATTAGGAAAAGACCACAAGAGTCAAATCAGAAGTATACAGATTTGAGATCACTGGGGTCTGCTCCAGGAGAGTCTTCTCTTCATGCTGGCCTCACAGCCCTGGGTTTTACTTTTTTATGGAAGGTGGAATCCCTCATCCCCCCTCACCACTCATTGCTCTCTCCCCAGTTGGTACAGTCTCTATTATCCTGCATGCTTGCTTTGGTTACTCTCACTCAATGATACCCTCCTTCTGTCAGGTGACATCTAACTGTCCAAGCCCCATTTTCTCTGTAAAGTCATCCTTCACTAAATCCTAACACACATTACTATTTCTCTTCTGGAAACTGTTCTAGTACTGTACTATATTAGCATCGGATTACAAACTGATGTCAACAATGGATATAGGTCGTCTTCTCCAACTAGGTTGAGAACTCAGGAGCAGGAATGGTGTCTTCTCATCCTGGGTATTGCTCAAAGCAAGAACACAGCCAACACAACATATACTAGGCGACTGAATTATTCCAATTAAAAGGCACAGAGATGGATGGGATGCCTGGGGGGCTCAGTCGGTTAAGTATCTGCCTTTGGCTCAGGTCATTATCCCAGGTCCTGGGATCGAGTCCCGCATCGGGCTCCTTGCTCGGTGGGGAGCCTGCTTCTCCCTCTCCCTCGGCTGCTCCCCCTGCATGTGCTCACTCTCTCTCTCTCTCTCTGACAAATAAATAAATAAAATCTTAATAAAATAAAAGGCACAGAGGTGGAAGAGCCATGAGACAAGAGAAGGTCTTTAAGTTAATTATTTTGACTGATAGTCTAGAGTGACAAGAAATTCCAGGAATAAATAAACCTGCGGGCAGAAGATCTTTAGAACATCCCTTGGCCCTTTTTGTTGAGGAAATTTCAATTCCTCCCGATCTCTGAAGATCCAGAAGTGAACGCCTTTCTAAAACACACAGATTTCACACTAAATTCCCCCAAAATGTTCACTATGTGTACAAACATAAACTTCCTTCCCCCTTTGTTGAAAGCATCTCTTAATGACATCCGTAATGAATCTCCGACAGGCCTAGTTCATCTCCATAAATCATTTAGGGACAGAGGTCAGGAGAGGGTATTCTTTTGATATTATTCAAGGCAGATTGTACAGCTCAGGCCCCATAAGTGAGCACAAAGGGACATCTATAAAATATTCATAAGCCGCAGTACAAATGCAAGGACTGCTTGGGGGACCCACTGTACGGCCTATGGGATTAGATTAGGCAGATCTCCGGTTGCAGTGGTCTGCTCCCTTAAACTCAGAGGTTTCCACAGCTCATCAACAAATCCCACTTAGAATTTAAAGGGGTTTTTGAAACTACAGAAGAAAGCTTAGGGCAAGCTGGAGGTAAACTATTTGGCCCAGGGCTCCTCGCCTAAGGGAAGCAACTGACTTTTTTTCACAAAGAGGGCTATCTAGAGAAGGAACAAAAACCTCTGGGAAATCCTGGATAGAGCTGGAAGAAAATTCATCTCCTAAGAATATACCTTGGGACGAATCTTTGCCATCAAAGACACTCTCTTCCCTTTATTCATTATTGATTATTGATTTTTTTCATCAAATATAATTCAGTCTCACCCATATTTGATTGCCTGTGTAATCAAGTACTTGCCTGATAAGGAAGCAAAAAATGAGTATGACGGGCTCTACATTTCCAGAAGGCTATAATTTATTTGAAGATAAACATGCTGTTACAATGGAAGGAATTATCCATAGGCTTCCACCTTTGATACTGGCCAGGTAATTAAGATCCTGTTTTCCCAGGGAGGTTGTCACATAGCGCAGCTGCAAGTAGGTGGGGTGGAGACCTAAGTGTCGCTGGGGAGAGAGGACCATTCTGAGTCACCCCAGATTCAGATCTCGAAGGTGTCGCCTCGGCAGGAGGCATGAGGGTGGGGCACGCAAATCCCGATACTGGAGGGAAGACAAGAGCAGGGGAAACGACCCAGGCTGGGATGGATGCCACGCGTGGTTTTAATCTTCCAGACACCAGGCACGAAGTGGTTAAAGAGAAACCCAAGACAGCTGTAGTAGCCTGGGGGCTCTGTAATGGGAAGTATCATAGAATTCATTTTTCTATGTCACCCAGGGAGAGCTTTCTCAGCTGGGACCCAATCTGGAAGCTACTCTACCCACTAGAAAGCCAGGAGCTCTAAAACCCGCCCAATGCCACAGTCTGACTCAGAGGCAGCTGAGCAAGCCCCAGAACCGAGCAGGGCCAGCTGCAGTCTCCTCTCACCCGCACATCCTCTACGGGAGGAACGCAAAACCTCCAAAATGTAGAATGGTGTAACCCTCAGTCACCAATATAAATTCCAGACAGATCAAAGCTTACATGTAAAAACACGAAAAATGAGAGAAAAGTGAAAGTGAATAGTTAGCTGATCTCAAGCAGAGAAAGAGGTTCTCAGTAATAGTACAAGTACCGAGAAACTTGTTCCAGGTCTTTCTAGGTTCGGGCAGGACTCAAATGGGGGTCTGTACTGTGGCAGAGCCTTAATCCTAACTGCTTCTTTAAGGAAAAAATAAAAACTGGTAGTTCAAGAAACAAAGATTTCTAAAGAATGCTCCAAAAAAGTCACCAAAAAATGGAAAGATCAAGCCACAAATTAGGAAGTGTGGCAATTCTGATAGACGTAGAAGTATAGTCCTAAAAAAGGCTTGTAAATAAAAAAGAAAAAGACAGAAAGAGACCAATAGAAAATTTTTTTAAAAATTTTAAGACCAATAGAAATTTTGACAAAAGTAAGAAACAGGCTGTATCCGAAGGAAAAAAATGTAGATAACGAACGTGTGAAAAATATTCAGTCTCCTTCATATTAAAGAATGCACATTTGACAAAGAGATGACATTTTTCTTCCTAACAAATTGGCAAACTTCTAAAAAGTTAATGCCTAGTTTTTGGTGACATAAAGTTGGTAAAGTGACCATCTTGTTAGAGAGCCAACCCAGGACAGAATTATACCAGACAAAAATTAATAATAGTAGAATGTATAATAAATAACTAGACATATGTGTTGTTATTTTAACATAAAAATATGAAAAAAGTGTTAATCTAAAGCTGTGTTGTTTACTTATTTGTTACATAAATGTTATTTAAATAAAACCACAATGAGACTAGTGAGCAAGGGCAACTTGTATAATTAATAACAAGACAAAACGAAAAGTGATGTGCAAGAAAAATATGTTTTTAAGATTTTTTTTAAAGATTTATTTATTTATTTTAGAGACCACACGCGCGCTCGCCTGTGTGTCATCCACAATGAATTGGGGGAGGGGCACAAGGAGAGGGAGAGAGAAGGAGAAAAGCAGACTCCCTGCGGAGCATGGGGCAGGACCCAAGGACTCTGAGATCACGACCTGAGCCGAAATCAAGAATCAGGCACTCAAATGACTGAGCCACCCAGGCTACTTGAAAGATTTTTCATTTTTAAGTGAGCTCTACACCCAACGTGGGTCTTGAACCCATAACCCCGTTACCAAGAATAGCATGCGCCAACGACTGGACCAGACAGGCGCCCCCCAAAATATGGTATTTTTATCATGTTCCTTTCATTTCTCTGATACAACAACTTTAACTTTTTTTAAATTCTTTATTGGCTATTTACATTTCTATATTATTGTGTATGCTTAAGATACACAAATGTACTTTTCAAAAGGGGAGTGTAAATACAATAGGACTAATTAAACAAATCTCAACCTATATTTATTTATTTATTTATTTATTTATTTATTTATTTATTTATTTATTTTAAAGATTTTATTTATTTGACAGAGAGAGAGACAGCGAGAGAGGGAACACAAGCAGGGGGAGTGGGAGAGGGAGGAGCAGGCTTCCCGCTGAGCAGGGAGCCTGATGCTGGCTCTATCCCAGGACCCTGGGATCATGACCTGAGCCGAAGGCAGACGCTTAACGACTGAGCCACCCAGGTGCCCCTCAACCTATATTTAATAAAAAAGAACAAAGATGTTTCTTTCTCTCCCATAATAGCATTTTTACCCCTTCTGTTTCCTTTTACAATAACTTAGAGGCTCCTTTTCTTTTATGTAGTGATAGAATGAATATACTCAAATGTAAAAACCTGTTTGATTTACAGAGCTGCTCTCATCAAGCCCGCATTACACTAATTCCTGGTGTCAGCCCAATGTGATGGAGACAAGCTACTATCCTCTCCACAAAGCATTTCAGCATGGAATACTTCGGATTTTACTTACTAGTAATAGCAAGGTTTTTGACAAGTAGGAATTTGTATCCAGCTTTCCAAAAATGTTCATCCACTTTGTATCTACAGGCTTGGTTTGGCAGAACAGCTGTTTATCAATAATGTCCTTTGCAGCCGTACATTCATCTTATGGACCATTCATGTCTAAAATGCTCATCATTTATGGAGTGCCTGGGTGGCTCAGTTGGTTAAGTGTCTGCCTTCGGCTCGGGTCATGATCTCAGGGTCCTGGGATCGAACCCCACATTGGGCTCACTGTTCAGCGGGGAGCCTGCTTCTCCCTCTCCCTCTGCCCTGCTTGTGCTCTCTCTCAGGCTCTCTCACTCTCTCAAATAAATAAATAAATAAATAAATAAAATCTCTTAAAAATAATAAAATGCTCATCATTTGTGAACACTCCAAAACAAGCCATTCTATAGGCCCATGTCTCAGAAGGCTAATTCCTTCCCTCTTTATAAAGTCAAATATCTCATTGTTATTCTGCAGTTTTCAGGAGACTGAAAAATGACCCAAGCTTTTCTAATGAAAATCTCAATTTCATAGGTGAGCAAATCACATTCCTCTTTTTTTTTTCCCATCTTTTTTTTTAATTGTAGTAAAATACATGTAACATTAAATTTTACCATCTTCACCATTTTACGTGGTATTAAATATATTCTTAATGTTGTAGGACCATCACCGCCATCCATCTCCATGGCTCCTTCTGTCTTGCAAAATGGATGCCCATTAAACACTAAGTCCCCATTGCCCCCTCTTCCCAGCCCCTGCAACCCCTGTTCTACTTTCTGGCTCTATGATTGTGACTACTCTAAGTACTGCAGATTTGTGAATCATACAGTATTTGTCCTTTTGTAACAGGCTCATCTCAGTTGGCATAATGTCCTCAAAGTTCATCCATGGTGCAGTAGATGTTCTAATTCCCTCTCCTTTTTTAAGGCTGAATGATGTTCCATTGTATGTATAGACCGTATTTTGCTTATCCTTTCATCTGTTGATGGACAGTGGGCTGCTTCCAAGTTTTAGCTATTGTAACTGCTCTGAATGTAAGAAATCACATTCCTCTTTAGCAATGTGGTACACCAAGTATGCAAAACATTTAGCAGGAGCGATCTTTCCTCACTGTCTTTGGTATGAAATGTATTGACTGAATGGAATTTGCCAAAATTTACATTTTGGACTGTCTGCCAAATATGTAGATAGATAAGTATGGTCCGGTTTGTAGTTGGATAATACATTAACAGTCTTTTGTTTTATGTTTTCTATAGTTTCGTTAAAATCTTCATAAAAATCGAGAAGATGACTTGGAATTCCATTTTTTCCTATCAAAGTACCTAAGAAGTAGAACATTTTTTTGTTCAGGGAGGAAAAAGTTTTCCTATATCCTCTTAGTTCAGTAGCTGGGGCCTGTGAATTAAACTGACAAAAGACCAATTAACAGGAGAAAAGGTACACTTTTTATGCAATATTTATGAGCACAGGGGTTCACAGAAAAGAAGTGAAACTCAAAGACGCAGTTAGACTTGGGGGCTTATATACCGTTTTAACAAAGGAAAGGAGGTTTGGGTTTCAAGGCATGATAAATCACAGGGAAGTGGCTAGGAAATATATGGGGGAACTAATGGAAGATAATGGTTATTTTAGTAAGGTCTGTTTATGCAAACCCATCTCAGTGTCAACTCCCTATTTCTGATGATACAAGTGCTCTTCTCTTCGTGGTGCAAGGGGTGGAGCTGGGGGGGACACCTTTCTCCAGGGAAAATTTATACAGTGCTTTGAGGCAGATGGGAGAGGGCAGAGAGCATTTTTTGTCTCTGCTGTTTCTCAAGCGACTTCTGCTCAAAATGATATACCAAGATGGCATATGTTGGGGGGGGCATATCCTGATCCCTCTATTATCACTATTGTTGCCGTGATTTAACTCATCACTTGATACACTGTAGAAAGCGTACTCATTGGTTACTTACCTCCCCAATCACGTCCCTGTGTCCTTTTGTCTGTCAGTAAAATGACACAGTTGTTCAACCTTCGTTTTCAATGACGTCTGGGTCATGCCGGTGTTGGTATTGTCATCTGAATTCTTAGAAAACACGATCATAATATTCACGATGCTAAAAATTAAACTAGCTCTCAATACAAACTCTTAATACAAACAAAGCACAACAGTGAATCCACAGAGACAAAGAAAGACTGTTAAGCCTCACGGTTACAAGGCGCTCTGAGTGACACACTCAAATTAAATCATGCTGGTGATCACAAGGAACTGAAAGTCATGGCAGCCAACACCCACAGTGACCATGGAGGATGGCGAATCTATGCCCTATCCATCTGACACTAAAAGCAGTGTTTTCAGCCCCTATGTGTTAGCAACCGTATGCGTTTTGTAATTTTCCCCCAGCCTTCCACACCCATCTGAAAACCGGGACCTCTAGAGGGGTTTCCTGGAATGTGGAACTTTCAGTGCTAAATTTCAGGGCTAAAACCATGGGGGGGGGGGGGGGCTTGGGGGGATGGACAGTTCCTGCCAAAACAGCACTTTCAGATATTTCTGGTGGGAAGTATACATTGGTGCAACTTTTCTGGAGAGCAACTTAGATGTGAATTTTAAGAGCCTTAAGCATGTTTATACTTCCTACTTCTAGGAAGTTTATCTTAAGGAAGTAATTAGAGGAGGTCATAAATAAACGTTTATGATTACGCATAATCAGTTGGGTTTTATCCATAATATTAAAAAACTGAAAAACTTTAAACCCTCAACAATAGGGAAATAGATAAACTGTGATACGTTTTTTACAATGGGATGCAGTCATTACACTTAATCATTAAAATTCACGTTTTGGGAGAATATTTAATGGCATAGAAAGACACATTCTAACAATTTTTAAAAGCAGTTTACAGTAAGATCCCATTTTTACCTAAAATATGCATTTATACCCACATACACACTTATACATTAAAAGAAAAAGGAAAAAACAAGAAATACTCCAGAATGTTAGTTTTTAGTTGAGAGGATTATGGCTAATTTTAATTATGTGTTATACTTTTCATATTTTTCCAATTTTCTGTAGTCGATAAATTTTTTCTGACTTTTTTGCTTTTGTAACATTTAAGTATTTTATATTTTTGAATTACGTATTTTAATGACCAAAAAGTTCTATAAAAATAAGAAAACAGGGGCGTCTGTGTGGCTCAGTCAGTTAAGCATCCAACTCTTGATTTCAGCTCAGGTCATAATCTCAGGGTTCTGGGATTAAGCTCCAAGTTGGGCTCCACACTGGGCATGGAGCCTGCTTGGGATTCTCTATCTCTCTCTCCCTCTCTCTCTCCTTCTCTCTCCCTCTCTCTCCCTCTCTCTCTCTCTCTAAAAGAAAAAAAATAAGAAAGCAAACTTCCCTGTACTATAATGAAATATGTTTTAGGTTTTAAAGGTTTTAAGGTTTTAGTTTTAAGTTTTAAGGTACGACCAGATTTCTTGATTAGTCACTGTCAAGATGAAAAGGTTAAAACAGAATTTTGATAGATTTCATCTAAGGTACAAGCGAACGATACCAAGAGACCCTACCCATCTGGTCACTTCATTCAGCTGCTTGGGATACATTTTGCATAAATTCAAGCTGGTCTTCATTCACATGCTCCTCTCCTCAGACTTGGAGCCATTGTTTCTTTCATAGAAGAGGCAGACAATTAATGTGATTATCCTTCAGACCCTCTCTTGTAGATTTGCCTGATGATATAAAAAAAAATCAGATAAAATGTTTTAATACTGTCTGAAGGCTGAGCAATTGCCAACCATAAATGTGAGTTTTCTGGAATTAGTCATAAGGGTTGTAATGGAAGGAAATGACTTCTTTCATTACAGGCTAGTATGGGATGCGATAATGAAGTAAACCATAAAAAAATAGGAGAATGTGAAGAAATTTGTCTGAGCTTTAACCAAGATGTAGAGAAGGAATTAATACCAAAACACTTCTCCATATTATTTATAGTTATAATTTAAACAGTTATATTTAAGCTAACTATAGAGTAAATCATACAGAGTTCTCATTCCATAGTGTGGATTCTCTTATTCTTAATAAATCTTTCAGTTGCCTGTCAAGTATTAAGTTAAAGAACCCCTTGAGATGTCATCCCAGATAGATTTATGAGCTAGGTTGCCCTCAGCTGACAACTGCAGAAGGAATGTAGGTGCCAGAATTGACCGATGTGAGATGCAGCACCCCTTCTCCTAAAATGGGACTTGTGGCTTAGGCCTG
The DNA here is from genome assembly GCF_004348235.1 of Phoca vitulina. Lineage (NCBI taxonomy): Eukaryota > Metazoa > Chordata > Mammalia > Carnivora > Phocidae > Phoca > Phoca vitulina. The sequence continues at coordinate 9,325,346 of NW_022589756.1, forward strand.
CGTGACCCCAGGCGGGGGAGGGAGGGGGGAGGGAAAGAGATGACAATCTCAAGTCTACTGCAGGGGCTTTACTTAAAGAGCAGGGCCCTTCCAGATGAACAATACAGACATTCTGTGAAGGACCTGTATAAATGTTGAATCCTGGTCACCTGTCACTTTCTTTGCCACTCTGCGGTTGGGTCGATTGGATTCTGAGATCTCATTTTGCTCTCCACTGTAAAAGAAATTTGGATTTCCCACCTAGGCCCCATGTGTTTTGTGCGCTAAAGGGGAGGAAAGCAAAACTAGAGGAGGGACTATATTAAGCAGTGGAAAGCATTTAGATAGAAAGGATTGTGACTTTTGGTTTTTGTTTGTTTTGTTTTTGTTTTTCCAAAGATTTTATTTATTTGAGAGAGAGAATAAGCGAGAGAGCACAAGCCAGGGGGAGAGGCAGAGGGAGAAGTCGACTCCCCACTGACCAGGGAGCCTGATGCGGGACTCGATCCCAGGACCCTGAGATCATGACCTGAACCGAACGCACTTAACTGACTGAGCCACCCAGGCGCCCCATTGATTGTGATTTTTGCACGGTCCACTGAAATACTCTATGTGTTACCCTCAGGTTCCTAACACACACACAAATGTAAATTGTGCTGAGCTACCTCCAAAACTGCCCCTCTCCCTTTCTCTGGATTAACTTCTTCCAGACCTCTCTTTTCCTGGTTGTTCAAAGTTCAGCTCACCACCCAGTTCTCTATCAGAAAATAAGTGGAACCTGGTCCCCCCAAGTGCACCGATGGCTGGGACTGGGGGCTGGGGGCATGGGTGGGGTTAGAACTGCAAGATGGGAGCTAAAGATTGTAAAAGCTCAGAAGGTTAGGGGCTATCAAGGTGAGAATCAGGAGGCCAAGTCCTAAGAGCCAAAGAAGTAATCAACTCCTGCTAATCTGAGACCAGGGAGGAGCCCAGAGAACATGAGATTCCAGCCCCAGCCAAGGAGGGAGTAGGTCACCGCAGGTCAGAAACTGGTTCTCCAGCCAGGATGTTATCAGGAAAGTGTAAACTGGATCAGGAGTCCAGGAAGTTACAAGGGTGAGTCAAGATGTGTTTGTGGCCTGATTTGAAGACAAGTCTCGTTTGCCTCTGAAGGTACTTCTTTATGAATCCTTCAGGGGAGGAACTGATGAGCCTGGGGCCTATACCAAGCAAACTGGGAACAGGAAGGGCTGGCTGAAAAGCAAGAACCGCAGAACCGTGTGGTTGCAGGTGAGCTGGCACGAAGAAGGTTCTCCCAGGTATGACAAAGCACAGGTGACAAAGGTGCCACTCAACACTGGCTACCTATTAGACTCAGTTGGGAGCTTGAGAAAAAATCCGTGTCCAGCTACACCCCAGGCCAATTAGCCTGGAATTTCTGGGGGTTGGATATGCTTCGGTATGCTTTAAAAATCTCCCCAGGCAATTTTAATATGCACCCGGGGGTGGGAACCACTGAGTGACATTCTCAGAATGCTGCCCTGAAAGGTTAATTCTGATAGAGTGATTTTTTTGTGATCAACTCCTAATTACGAAACAAGCTTTACAAAAACAGTGTTTAAAAAAAACATTTAAACGGGGGGTGCCTGGGTGGCTCAGTTGGTTAAGCATCTGCCTTCGGCTCATGTCATGATCGCGGGGTCCTGCAATTGAGTCCCGAGTCAGGCTTCTTGTTCAGCAGGGAGTCTGCTTCTCCCTCTGCCTCTCCCCTCCTGCTCTGACTCTCTCTCTCAAAGAAATACATTCTTTTAACCATTTACACAATAATAAACATGTTTATTTGAACACATCTAAACCATAGATCAATACCTCCTGAAGCTAAGGAGTTGGGGCTTCATCCAAATTGAGCAAGCCCCTGGAGGATTTTGATCAGGGGAGCGATATGACAAGAGTGACAAGGTTGAAAGGGTAACTGGACACTGATGTACAAGGTAGAGCCAGTTTAGTTCAGCAGGAGTTTATTAATATTGGTAGCTAGCATTTATTGAGGCAAACCCTGGGACAGTCTTTCTCAATCCTGCCAACAGGCCCACGTGGTGGGGACTTTGGTTGCCTTGTTTTTTGATGGAGAATTGAAGGATTAGAAAGGTGAGGTGACTTGCCCCAAGTCACGGATGAGTAAAGAGCAGAGTCAGGATTTGAATCCAGGCAGTCGGACTCCCAAATTCCCTTCATAACCACCTTGCTGCCCAGCTTCCTGTTTCATGAATGACTGTGCCTGTGTATTCTTTGGGGACACAAAGATGGATATCCCCAGTCTTGCCTTCAAGAGAGGGGCAGATGTGTCATAAATAAGCACAATGCCGGGTGATAAGTGCCTCACGGTGTTTTGGGAACACGAATGACGCACAATTAAGTCTGCCTAGGGGAATGATGCTGGAAGAAAGCGACAGGAGACATGTCTTTGATCTTAAAGAAGAGAAAGAGTGGAAATGGGAAAGTCATTATGAAAATCAGATCAGGAGCCGGGATTGTGGCTTTAGGGTTAGAAAGGAGGGGTCAATAGGGAGGGACTAAGGTGTGTGTCCTAGTCCTTTCAGACTGCTATAATAAAAATACCATAGACCAGAGAAATTTATTTCTCACAGTTCTGGAGGCTGGAAATCCAAGACCAAGGTGCTGGCAGATTGGGTGTCTGGTGAGAGACTACTTCCTGGTTCATAGCTGACAGTCTTCTTGTTGTGTCCTCACACCACAGATGGGGAGAGGGAGCTCTCCGGGGCTCTTTCTAAGGGAACTAATCCCACTCACAAGGGCTCCACCCTCATGACCTAGGTCTTAAAGAATGAGGATTAGTTAGAGGATTAGAAGTCAGCTTTTCCAAGGTTGACCTGACCTTCATTCTCTAAATCTTTTCTGTATTTGGCTGAGGGGAGAGATTCCACTCTCCAGGTATATTTGGGCTAAATTAGGGGTTGGGGTGAAGGTCAGTCCATGACACTGATGGACTGGATGGGGGGTGGGAAGACCCCAGCTCACCATCATAGCTTCTGTGTCTGTGAGTCAGCCACTCTCTGGGCCAGTGCAGAAGAGAACGTAAGCCATGTAAGCCATGACTTGGACCAATAACGGGGTCTGTAACATGCCCATGGATCTGTAATATTCATTGGTGGGTGTGCCCCCATTCTCATATCGCATACAACCACTTAAATTATATAGCTCTTATCTGGTCCTTAATTACTAGTCAATGATTATATTTCTTGTGATATTTATTTATTTATTATTTTTTAGAGACAGAGACCATGGGGGCGGGGGGTGGGCAGGGGAGAGGGAGAATGAGAGAGAATCTCAAGCAGGCTCCACGCTCAGCATTCCCCTGATAACATGATGCAGAGTATTTCAACTTAAAAAACACCCCATTCCCTTCAAAACATTGATTAAAAATGAATTGCTGGACTGGCCTCTACTTCTCCTTTTTTTCCCTCTGTTTTGTAATGTTACAAGCTACTTCACTTACTTCTTCACTGACCCCTTTAAAACACACAACTATAACATATATCAATCATAGTGTGAGATTGTGAGCAACGGGTAGGCATAGATTGCATTTCTTTGTCCATCGACTGATGAATGGATAAAGAAGATGTGATGTATATATATATATATATATATATATATACACACACAATGGAATATTACTTAGCCATCAAAAAGAATGAAATCTTGTGATTTGCAACGATACGGATAGAGCTAGAGAGTATTATGCTAAGTGAAATAAGTCAGTCAGAGAAAGACAAACACCATATGATTGCACTCATATGTGGGATTTAAGGAACAAGAACATATGGGAAGGAGAAAAAAGAGAGAGGGAAGCAAACCACAAGAGACTCTTAACTATAGAGAACAAACTAAGGGTTGCTGGAGGGAGGTGGGTGGGGAATGGGCTAGATGGGTGATGGGGATTAAGGAGGGCACTTGTTAAGATGAGCACTGGGTGTTGTATGTAAGTGATGACCCACTGAATTCTACTCCTGAAACCAATATTGCACTCTAATAAACTAACCAGAAATTAAATAAAATCTGGAAGAAAAAAAAAAAGATTACATTTGTTTTCTTCTTGACACTCTTTTTCTAAAAGGGGTCTTGATCTCTTATGAATGGGTGCCTAGTTGTTAGCATGTATGAATCCATGCCTCAGACTCCTTGTGATTTTAATGTTTTCTTCATACTCCATAAATGAGGGTACATCATTTAGGGGTCTTAATTATAAGAAGTAGACACTAACTTGAGCTGATTAGCAGAAGAGGAGTTTATTGCAAACATATTGGGCAGCTTCATGGGGAGTGGTGCTGGAGGACCCAGCTGGGGCTCAGCTTCCAGAAGCAATGTCAAACTGCACTACAGAACTGGTCTGATGAGGAAACCCCTATTGGGGCCAGCATGACTAGGCTCTACAATTGGCCCCACTGCCATCTCTGGGCCCCAAACTCTATATCGTATCTACTGCCTTCTCAATATCCTCGCGGCCCTCCACCCTCAAGACAAAGCAAGTCCCCTTCCCTCCCTTCTTGGTTCAGCACTGCCTGAGCCCCAGTCTGGGAGAGGAGCATCTGATGGGCAGAGCTGGTCACATGTCTGTGCACTAGTAGCAAGGGACATTGGGAAAGGGAGGCATTTCACAACATGAGAAACTCCCAGGATATCGGAAAGGTGTTAAAAAGATGCTGGGTGGCCACAAATGTGACAAACATCCAGTATGATGGGGATGCTGATCACATTGCATATGTGATGTCCTTGTAGACCTTACCAATTTATCTGGCATCCCATTTCTCATTTGTCATTTGCATAGTCTAAACCCATTTCTTGAGAAAAGAGTTTTTGTCCCCCCGCCCACTCCTCTCACTGTTACAAGAGTTCACGGACCTCCTAAAACAATGGTCAAAATCTTTTGAGGGGGCAGAGACCCTTAAAGAACTGAACAAAAGCTATGGATCTTCTCTTCAGAAAAATGCACATGCAAAGTAGTTTGGGAAGGTTCACGGGTCCCCAGAAGACACTCCTGTCCTCAAAGAGGTCTATGGTTCAGAATACGGCTAAGAACGAGAAACGCCAAGGTGCTCCACGATTTGCTTTCCATTTGCCAGAGTTGGACTGTTCCTTGGGAATCAGTCAGTCCTGGGTTTGAGTCCCACTTGCTCCACTGGCTAGCTGCACGGTGCTGGGCAAGTTACAGAAGTTGAATATTAGTTTCCTCATCTGCCAAGAGGAAATAATAATACCAAACTATTAGGTTGGTAGGAAGCTTCAATAAGATGTACCTGCATAACACCTTGCAAGGTATCTGGCCCACAATAAAGGTTCAAGAAAGAAATCCTTGTTCCATCCCTTTCCTTGTCATCACTTCTCTGTACTTCTTACCCCATGTCACTTCTCGAAGATTCTTAGCTGGAAAGCACCTCCACGGTCATGTACTGAGGCTTATCTACTCTCCTCAGTCTCTCTTTTTCTCTTTAAATGAACAAGTACTGTGTCTGTCCTTCTGCCCTCCCCTTGCTGTGAGCGTTGATGCCTTGAGCAGTCCCCTGAGTCTTTGCAGAGCTCGGAGGAATGAGCCTTTTGGGGGTTGCTCCCTGGCTCTTCCTTACATTTTCAGCTGTCCTGTTGGCTTCCAAAGCACCCTTCATTCCCTCCGACCAAAGCTTCGCACTGGAAGACCTTAGCCTCAGTCTACACATCCCCACCAGTTCCAGAAACTTCCTTATGGAGCTCCCTTGCTGGCAGTCACTTGCCTGCAGTTCCAGATGAATCAGCTCATTTTTACCCTTAAAAGTCTCTCATCCACAGCTCCCCTTCTACGCTGAAATGTTAAGTTGGAATTGTCTTCAACACTCCTCAAAGGAGGCAAGCTACTGGGGCGCCTGGGTGGCTCAGTTGGTTAAGCGACTGCCTTCGGCTCAGGTCATGATCCTGGAGTCCCTGGATCGAGTCCCGCATCGGGCTCCCTGCTCAGCAGGGAGCCTGCTTCTCCCTCTGACCCTCCCCCCCTCATGTGCTCTCTCTCTCCCATTCTCTCTGTCTCAAATAAATAAATAAAATCTTTAAAAAAAAAAAAAAAAAAAAAGGAGGCAAGCTACTTTCTCTCCTGAACCTCTTATCTCCTATGGCTTTTTATTTTTTTTAAAGATTTTTTTTATTTATTCATTTGAGACAGAGAGATACAGAGAAAGAGAGCATGAGGGGGTGGGGGGGTTGCAGAGGGAGAGGGAGAAGCAGGCTCCCGCTGAGCAGGGAGCCGGATGTGGGACTCAATTCCAGGACCCTGGGATCATGACACGAGCCAAAGGCAGAGACTTAACCATCTGAGCCCCACTCCTATGGCTTTTTAAAGCTGAAAGGGCAGATGGTCTCATTTTGTAGGGGATGAGAATGAGAGGAAACCCTAGATCCATAATCCTAGCACTGTGGTAATTGGAACTTTGTAAATAGTAATTTGGGGAGAAAAAGTAGGATGTCATTTGAGAGCGCTAGAGAGGGTATGGGTCTCCTTAAAAAATTGTGATTTTTCTCTCTGAGGGAAAATTCTGTGAGGACTTGACCAGAGCCATTGTCCATTAGCCTCTTGCTCTTAGGCCCAGAATGTGTCTTACTTGGACTCACAGCGGACTTTGTCAGACAAAACCCCTTTCTGTGGCTTATACAAATGTGATCTGGGCTACTCATTTCAAGCCAAGACCTCATAGCTAGAAAATTAAGAAGTCTGTCTCATCCACTCATTCAAATAGCCATCATCTATTGAATGTGCCTAATATGTGCCAGGCTCTATTTAAATGCTGGGGATATGGCAGCATGTTCTCTCCTGGAGCTGATCTTATGGACAAGAACATATGGCCATGGACAAGTCAACTTACAATGCAATGTCTGTATGAAGATAAATAAAGCAAGGTGCAAGGTACCTGGCAACCACCATTCTACTTTCAATCTCTATGAACCTGACTACCCTAGATACCTCGTGTAAGTGGAATCGGACAAGATTTGTCCTTCTGGGACCGGCTTATTTCACTTAGCATCATGTCTTCATGGTTTACCCATGTCCTAGCTCTCCTGGGTTTTGGGCGTGGCGACTTGGAGGTACCTTTCAACTCGGTTGGTGGTGAGCGCCCCCTTGAGGGCAGAGACTGATATCTCATCCCTATATTTCTGAGTGCTGGGTATGTGGTAGGTGCTCCATAAAATGATTGAAAGAAATGTAGTCGTTCATTATATTTTAAGCCTTTATAATTGAGTAGACAAAGATGATCCTGAATGTGTGGATCTAAAAAGTAGGAATAAAAATAGAATTATGAACTTTAGACAAGAATAGAGACAAGAATAGAGAGAAAGTTATGAAGAATAAAAAAAAGTTATGAAGAATCATGAACAACAAGCACAGTATCTTTAATACATTCACTTGCAGTGGCCATTTCAAAAATATAGACTCAGAGAGGCACTTCACGCAAACGCCTGGGAGCTTGAACTGTAAATTTTCTATAGGATTTTCTTCTAGAAGCGTTTCCATTCCCACTGCAAGAGAACACGCAAGTCCACAAAATTACTCTGTGAAAAGATGGGATGCCACGATGAAGGCCTTACTGAAATATTTGCTACTTCTTGCAAGGGAGCTGCAAGGACAAAAAAGTGAAAGCGTGGGTGACGATTTTCTTCCAAAAACATCGCCAATGCAGATATGATTAAAACGGTCCAAAATACTTTCTTCTCTCATTTACAGGCAGGAGACAGTAGGAACCATGGCAAGTGGCCCATTTCAGCACATTAAACAAGTAGTTTCTCTTTTCTCATCCTGTGTAATGGATGGGAGATGCGATATTTCTGATATTGCTGTGAGGTCGAATGTGTTCACGAGAAAGTTGAAACCACTGGCGATCTTACTCTTTGCTATTTCAGCTCCAACTACAGGTGCTGACATTTTTAATTGCTCAAAGGATGTTTTGGAAAAACTTGGATTAAAAAAAAGTTTAGTGGATTCATATGAAAAGTATTTGCAGGGATGGACCTCTCTGCCCTTTCCTGCCATTAATTTTTTGTGGTCTTTGCTGGCAATTTACTTTCCTCTTTTGGGTTTAAAACAAAACAAAACAAAACAAAAACAGGGTGTAGAGTAATATTTCTATACAAGTATAAAAAATAATGCAAGTACATAAACTGGCATGCATAAATGCTGTTTTCTAGAAAGGTATGCCAGAAGGAGGGTGGCAGAGAAGAAACGCTGGCTTTTATTTCATACTTTTTTTGTAGGTTGGTTTTTTTTTTAAGGTTTTATTTATTTATTTGAGAGAGAGTGAGCATGGTGGGGAGGGGCAGAGGGAGAGGGAGAGAATCTCAAGCAGACTCGAGCTAACCGTGGAGCCTGAGGCTGAGCTCGATCTTAGGACCCTGCGATCATGACCTCAGCCAAAACCAAGAGTCAGACGCTTAACCAACTGAGCCACCCAGGTGCCCTTGTAGGTTGGTTTTTTTTTTTTTTTTAACTACATACATATATTTTATTTTATTTTTGGTTAATATTTTTGGGTGATGGGACTGTGAGCCTTTGTAAATGCTTTTCTGTATTCAAAAGTTTATTTACACCCTCCCACACTCCTTCTGTTGGGACAGGCTCCCGGCTTCCCTGTGCTCTCTCTCCTTTGCTTCCTTCTCGTTTGCTCCTCCTCTTGCCGAAGTGATCAGGAAAGTCTTTGACTCCACACACATCAGGCTCAGAGGTGCCCAGTGCACCCACTCTGGGACTGTCTTTCCTTCACTGTAATAACCATTCAGACGAGTGTTTCATTTGCTACCCCTCATTTTTCAGTATAGATCCTACTTCCTATTCCTCTATAGCCACACCAATTGTGTTTACTGACGGGAAGAGCACTCTTAATTTTTCCCTTTATCCTAGAGCTCAGAAATCGATGTTATAAAACACTCTGATGTTTTTGGTTTTGGTTTTTTGCTTGTTTTTTTTTTTTTTTTTTGGTGGGGGGCTGTTTAGGGAAGGTCTGTTAATGGGCACGTGATCTATACATACGTCACCCTGGGTCTTCTCTGATATGTGTAGCAGTCCTGCTGGTGGCCTTCCCAGCTGAGACTTATTTCCCTGTTAACCTCTCACCTTTCCCTGCTGATCCCTTGGGCTGTATTGACTACACTTTTTTTGGTTGTCCCTACCAGTTGCGGCACTAAATGAAAATTGCTAGAAATGGCTCCGTGAATGGTCTGCTTTCTATGATTCAATTTTTTACCAAGTCTCACAAGTCCACGCCCCACACAGGCCAGAAAGAATCATGATAATGAGTAGCTGGAGAAGGGCCCTCGGATGAAGCCACTGGCCCCTGCCTTGCAGGCTCTCCCAGTCCTTTGAGAACCATAGACAAGGTCCCTCGTAAAATGAAACACAGAATTACCCCACGATCCAGCAATTCCACTTCTGGGCATATACCCAAAGGAAGTGAAAGCAGGGAGTCAAACAGACATTTGTACACCCATGTTCATAGCAGCATAATTCACAATAGCCAAAAGGAAGAAACAACCTGTGACCATGGATAGATGAATGGATAAACAAAATACTGTATGCATTCACTGGAATATTATTCAGTCTCAGGGAGGACATTCTGTCACAGGCTACAACATGGATGAACCTCGAGGGCCATCATGCTACATGGAATAAGCCAGTCTCAAAGGACAACTCCTGCATGATTCCACTTACAGTAGTCAGATTCGCAGAGACAGTAAGTAGAATGGGGGTTGCTGGGGACCAGGGTGGGGGAGCAGGGGAATGGGGAATTGTTGTTTAATGGGTACAGAGTTTTGGGGCGACTGGCTGGCTCAGTCAGTAGAGCATGTGATTCTTCTTTTTTCTTTTTTAATATTTATTTATTTATGAGAGAGAGAGAGTGTGTGTGTGAGCAGGGGGAGGGGCAGAGGAAGAGGGAGAGAAGCAGACTCTTTGCTGAGCACAGAGCCCTACCTGAGGCTCGACCTCACTACCCTGAGATTGTGATCTGAGCCAAAATCAAGAGTTGGATGCATGGGATGCTTGGTGGCTCAGTCGGTTAAGCATCTGCCTTCAGCTCAGGTCATGATCTCAGGGTCCTGGGATCGAGCCCCGCATCAGGCTCCCTGCTCAGTGGGGAGCCTGCTTCTCCCTCTACCCCTCCCCCCTGCTCATGATCTCACTCTCAAATAAATACATAAATAATCTTAAAAAAAAAATAAATAAGAGTTGGACGCTTAACTGACTGAGCCACCCAGGTACCCCAAGCATGAGACTCTTGATCTCAGGGCTGTGAGTTTGAGCCTCCCATGTCGGCTGAGGGGTCTCCTTAAAAAAAAAAAATGAGTACAGAGTTTCCATTTGGCCAGGTGAAAGATTTCTGTGGTGCTGATGGTTGCACAACAACGTGAATGTGCTTAATACCGCTGAACTGTATGCTTAAAAATGGTTAAGAGAGTAAATTTTGTGTTATTATCTTTTACCACAGTCTTAAAAAGTGAGAGAGAGAGACAGGTAGGTTACAAACAAGATCAGTGTGTTCCTGGGGCGCCTGGGTGGCTCAGTCGGTTAAGCCTTCGGCTCAGGTCATGATCCCAGGGTCCTGGGATCGAGATCAGGCTCGTTGCTCAGCAGGGAGCCTGCTTCTCCCTCTCCCTTTGCCGCTCCCCCTGCTTGTGCTCTCTCTCTCTGTCAAATAAATAAATAAAATATTAAAAAAAAAAAAATCAGTGTGTTTGTGGGGAACAGGCAGCGTCACAGGGGGAGGGGGGGAGGGAGGAAGCACTTAATTCTGCCCAAGGCTGCCAGGAAAGGCTTTTCAAAAGAGAGTTCATTCTTCGTGACCTGGTGAATTCTTTCCTCAATCTACCTTCTTCTCATGCATTCAGTGTTACAGGGCTATGCACTGTTTAAAATTCCTTGTATGTGCATCCTTCCCACATTCCCCCCACCTCTTCTGTGGATGATCAGCTGCGCCCCGGAATTGCTCGGGAGCTGTACAAGGCACTGCTCTCTGAGTCTCATCCCAAAGATTCAGATTTAATTGGGCCGGGGCTGTGCTCTGGGCATTAAGGGAGCGTGGAAATCCCTCTGGTGACTACAACACGTGGTCCGAGCTGGAGCTGAGGACCGCTGTACCTGGAGGCACAAGACCAGCAGCTTGGGAAGCTCCCCGGAGCTTGCTTGGAACAAGAAAGCTGGGCCCTCCTCAGCCCTGCATTTTAACGCCATCCCGAGGCGATTTGTTTGCAAATTAAAATTTGAGGAGCTCCATTCTTAGAGGACGCTCTTCTTCTTTTTTTTTTTTTTTTTAAAGATTTTATTTATTTATCTGAGAGAGAGAATGGGAGAGAGCATGAGAGGGGAAGGGTCAGAGGGAGAAGCAGACCCCCCCGCTGAGCAGGGAGCCCGATGCGGGACTCGATCCCAGGACTCCTGAATCATGACCTGAGCCGAAGGCAGTCGCTTAACCAACTGAGCCACCCAGGTGCCCCAAGGACGTTCTTCTTGAACAGCGTGAAATCCATACTCAGGAGCTTGGGTCTCCAGTCCCTCTGAGGGTGTCTGTTTGCTTCCAACTTTGGGTCCTGCCATTTCCCCACATGTATCCATTGTTTGGCGTGCCCACTTGCTCCTGAGTTCCCTCTGGTTTAAATTCTCTTTCCTTTCCTGTTGACCTGGGAACTCAGTGAAATGTCCCCTCCTCTGGGAAGCCTTCCCAGACAGCTTTGGGCAGAATTAAGTGCTTTCCCCTTCCTTCACCTTTGAAGGGCCTTGATCCGGTGTCTGCCGCACACCAACACATTGTTCTCCTTGTTTATAAATCCCTGTCTGTCCTGCTGGGAGACCCTGCGTGGCAGCAGTGGGTGGCTTCTCTGTGAATCCCCCTGTGGCTAGCTACAGCCTAGCACGTGGTGGGCGCTGAAGGTATGCACTGTCTCATTGATGGAATTGAATAATCTTCATTAAAGCCACATCAAAGCCTAGGCCCACTGGTTTACAGGACAGAGCAGTTTTGATTTGTTCAGACAAAACCAGAGAGACCAAAGTTTTTTTAATATAGTTGAGAGAGAGAGTGCGTGCTCAAGAGAGAGAGCACTAGGGGGGTGAGGGGCAGAGAGAGAAGCAGACTCCCCGCTGAGCTGGGGGCACTCCAGGATCTTGACTTGAGCTGAAGGCAGATGCTGAACCAATTGAACCACCCAGGCTTCCCCAGAGAGACCAAATTAAAAAAAAAAAAATGTTTGGCTGATTTAAAGCTTTCTCGGACTTCCATTTTTTGCTTAGGAATTTGATTACTGTGACCCATTTAATTACAATAGTAACAAACAACGCAGGTTTTTTTTTTTCCCAAATGATAGCAAAAATACAGTTTTTACAACATGCAAAATACGGTGCTTTACCTGTATTTAATTCCCTAATTCTCACAACAACTCTATGATGGGCACTCTTATTCTTCCCTTTTTTTTTTTTTTTTTAAAGATTTATTTATTATTTTGAGAGAGAGAGCATGAGAGCAGGGGGTTGGAGGAGCAGAAGCATAGGGAGAGGGAGAGAGAAACTCAAGCGGACTCCACGCTGAGCTCAGAGCCGGACACAGGTCGATCCCATGACCCTGAGATCATGACCTGAGCCAAAACCAAGAGTCCCCAGCACTCTTATTCTCCCTATTGTACAGGACACCGAGGCACAGAGAGGTTAAGTAACTTGCTCCAGTTTATATGGCTGAGCGACAGAGCTGAGCCTCAAACCAGGCAGCCCCTGGCCAGAGGTGAGTGTTTCTTTCTTTCTTTTTTTTTCTTTTAAAGATTTTATTTATTTATTTGACAGAGAGAGAGAGAAAGAGATAGGGAGAGCAGGAACACAAGCAGGGGAAGTGGGAGAAGGAGAAGCAGGCTTCCCACCAAGCAGCAAGCCTGATGCGGGGCTCAATTCCAGGACCCTGGGGTCATGACCTGAGCCGAAGGCAGACGCTTCATGACTGAGCCACCCCGGTGCCCCGAGGTGTTTCTTTAACCACCGTGTTCTGCTGCCTTAGTATCACAATAACTTATAGTAAAAAATCCAACCCTGAGTCTATTACCATGGAGACCCTTCACTGATCCTCACGGAGAGCCCCCTTCCAGTGAAGGGCCCTTCGGCCCCACCTCCTTCGCTGAAATTTGTGGGAGACGCTGCACAGGCAAAGCAGAAAGAGTATTCTGGAAGATGGATTCAAATCCCAGAGCCACCACAGGCTGTGTGCCTTCAGCCAGGATAGTTAACCTCAGTTTTCCCTCCATAAAAATGGGGCTAATCATAGCTTCCTGTAGGGCTGTTGTGAGGATTGAAGAAAGGATGGCCCAGAGTAGATAGAAATGAATTCGGCGTGTTTGGAGGGCAGTGGGCAGGTGGGGGCATTCAGCTAAATTGGGGCCATTCATTTATTTGCTTCCAGATTTGAGACTTCACATTTATTGCAGGTTCAACTTCACCTAATTGGATCTGGCTAATTGTTACTGCCTATGTTGGTTGTTCTGAATCGTGATCAAAAGTATTTGGGGGCACCTGGGTGCCTCAGTCGGTTAAGCGTCTGCCTTTGGCTCAGGTCATGATCCCGGGGTCCTGGGATCGAGCCCTGAATGAGGCTCCCTGCTCGGCAGGGAGCATGCTTCTCCCTCTGCCCTCCCCCTGCTCATGCTTGCTCTCTCTTAAATAAATAAATAAATAAATAAATAAATAAATAAATAAATAAATAAAATCTTTTAAAAAATAGTATTTGATAACCTTCCCTCCTTTATGTTATTGAAAACAGGCTCAGGGTCAGGTGAAAGACAGACCTTTTAACTCACCCCTGGAAACCTCCCTCTATCCCCCTGTACACACATTCAACCCTCATTTCTTTCTTCCACAAGGAGTAAGACGTTGGCCATGTCTTACTGAATGACCCCCTAAATTAGAGACAGAGAATGGAGCCCAGGCCTGGTATGCTTGGCCTCCTAGCTGAATAATCCCGTCAGAAATAGGAAATGAGCTTCTATAAAATTTGTTTCCCTCTTTTCCTCCTCTGATAAAATCAAGTTGAGTCTCAGATGGACACAAAGGTGAAAAGTCTGGCTGTGATTTTATCATTCTGCCCATCGTTTCCCCCCACCTTTCCAGATTTAGTAATTCAAACTAATGTGGGGGTCATTACCCTGATCCATTGAGACACAGGGTCCCAGCTAAAGCAAGGGCTGAGGCAAAGGTTGACGCTAGGGCAACAGTGCCACCTTGTGACCAATATTTTTACTGCGGCTGACGTGCCCCAGCAGTGGACCTTCATTTGCAGGTGAGGAATATACACAGTATTCCTTTTCAAATCCTGAGTTTTGTCAACGTTGAAGTCTTAGCTTGAGCATTAAACATGGGTCATACGTCGAAACCACTGACGTACAGTATATTACCCATTTCCACACGTACCTTGAGAGTCGTAGACTCTGGAGAATTGATGCTTTCTATTCATTAGGTGGTTTATTAGCACTTCTTGGTATTTAATACATTATCATCAACCCATTTATACTGTATGCCAAGATCTGTAGTGACATTGGAGAAAACATGATGTATAGTATAGAGTCTCTGAGTTCAAGCAGATTACAACCTGGTCAAGGTGATTAAATTCATCTTGCCTCAAACTGGCCTGATATCTCCCTGTGAACTTGTGGCACCAAAATGTGGATAGACACTGAAATTCAGCTGATGCCAAATACTACCACTCAACTCCAAAACATGCGTCATTGGCCAAGAACATGTGATTAGGAGCTTGTTTGAGCTAGAAACTTTCCTCAAAGTGTATTCAGTTCTTCCTTAACACAAGGAAGTTCTATCCAAGGACATGTGCCTGTCCCACATTGAAAAGGAAAGTATAACTATCCTACCTTAAGGAGATAGTTGGATTTCTCTAACTAAAACTGGTGTTTCCCCAAACCAGGGCCTCTGGATCCTAAGGGAGTTGGGAAGTCCTATGAGTCTCAGATTTTCTCCTTCACTCCCTCCCTCCCCCCCTTCCCTCTCTTCCTTCTTTCTTTTTTTTAATTTTAAGCATTTCAAAACTCCACTGGATATTGTACATTTCCCCATGAGAAAGCTAACTAAAAAATATTTTTTGGAGGTGGTGGAATTTTATAACACTGGTTATCCAGAATGATCTGAAATGTATGATGGCTATTATTTGCATCTTTGATAAATAAAAATTCAAAACCCAAGTCAATTATTTATTAATAAACTCAGTTTGTTTAGTAGACAAAATATCTCAAGGTGGTTAGTCTTTAGAGGAGTTAGAAATTCTGCTTTAGAGAGGGATAAATGCTGACCTCTAGTGGACCTATATAACATTACAGCCTATGAAGGAGGCTTGGGGGCAGGGAGGTTGCTCGACAAGTGGCTATTGAATGCATTTTGCAAAGAGTGCTCTGTTTTCTTCTTTTGAGGATTTCCTGGGACCCTGAAAAAAATCTTCTTTATCTTTTGAACCATCTTCCACATCCCAGGAGCCACAAAATATCTGCAATTCTCTGGCTGGTAAGCTACCTAATCATCTAGCTCTTATAACTAGTAACTTTCTTCTTTCCTGTGTGTGGCCTGATCATAATTTCTTATTCATAAACCATCCAGATAACCCATTATCCAGGGCTCCTCCGAATTCCATTCAGTGTCCATTTATTTTTTTAATTCTTTATTTAAATTCAGTTTAGTTAACACATACTGTATTATTAGTTACCAGGGTAGAATTTAGTGAACATCAGTTGCATATAACACCCAGTGCTCATTCCATCAAATGCCCTCCTTGATGCCCACCACCCATCCCCCATCCCCCCACCCACCTCCACTCCAGCTACCCTGTTTGTTTCCTTGAGTTCAGCGTCTCTTATGGTTTGCCTCCTTCTGTATTTTCATCTTATTTAGTTTTTCCTTCCTTTCCCCTATGTTCATCTGTTTTGTTTCTTAAATTCCACATATGAGTGAAGTCATATGGTATTTGTCTTTTTCTGACTGACTTATTTCGCTTAGCATAATACCCTCAAGTTCCATCCATGTTGTTGTAAATGGCAAGATTTTATTCTTTTTGGTGGCTGAGTAATATTCCACCATATATATATATATATATATATATATATATATATATATATATCACATTTTCTTTTTCCATTCATCTGTTGGTGGACATCGGGGCTCTTCCCATATTTTGGCTATTTGTGAACATTGCTGCAATAAACATTGAGGTGCATGTGCCCTTTGAATCACTATGCTTGTATCCATTGGATAAATACCTCACAGTGCAATTGCTGGGTTGTAGGGTAGCTCTATTTTTAACTTTTTGAGGGACCTCCATACTGTTTTCCAGAGTGGCTGCACCAGTTTGTATTCCTACCAACAGTGTAGGAAGGTTCCCCTTTCTCCACATCCTCGCCAACATCTCTTGTTTTCTGAGTTATTCATTTTAGCCATTCTGACTGGTGTGAGGTGGTATCTCATTGTGGTTTTGATTTGGATTTCCCTGATGCTGAGTGATGTTGAGCACTTTTTCATGTGTCTGTTGGCCATTTGGATGTCTTCTTTGGAGAAATGTCTGTTCATAACTTCTGCCCATTTCTTGATTGGATCATTTGGTTTTGGGGTGTTGAATTTGATAAGTTCTTTATAGATTTTAGATACTAACCCTTTATCTGATGTGTCATTTGCAAATATCTTCTCCCATTCTCTAGGTTGCCTTTTAATTTTGTCAACTGTTTCCTTTGCTGTGCAGAAGTTTTTATCTTGATGAAGTCCTAATAGTTCATTTTTGCTTTTGTTTCTCTTCCCTTTAGAGACATGCCTAGCAAGAGTGTGTGGCTGAGGTTGAAGAGTTTGCTGCCTGTGTTCTCCTCCTGTCTCACATTTAGGTCTTTCATTCATTTTGCATTTATTTTTGTGTATGGTGTAAGAAAGTGGTCCAGTTTCATTCTTCTGCATGTGGCTATCTAATTTTCCCAGTACCATTTGTTGAAGAGTCAGTATCCATTTCTTGCTGGTGGGGCAAAAGGTGGAAAACAAAGGGAATAAGGAGACATCAAGTAATTTCTCTTCATTGTGACCAGCCAGTTGCTATTCGTCTTCTACTCTTGCAGCAAGCATCCATTACTTCATAATATATACAGGCAATTATACAAAACACATTAGTGAGCAAAACCCAGAAAGGCATTTTTCCTACCTTAAATAGCAAGGGAAGTGAGGATGAAACAGTGTAAAGTCTTTTGGATGGGGAAATAAACTAGGTTCTAGCCCCAGCCCTACCCAAATGGCCATCGGGCACTGGGAAAGTCCCAGTCCCTCAGTTTCCTCAACTGTAAAATGAGAGCATTAGATTCAGTGAGCTTTAAGAAGGAGTTTATTTTTACTTTTGTAGTTTCAGTTGTACTTTGGTCTGGACTCCTCCTGAAATTTCTCTTCAAAGGTACCTCCTCAGGGAGGGGGGGAAAGATGGAGGAGTAGGGGACCCTATTTCAACTGGTCCCTGGAATTGAGCTGGATATCTACCAGACCACTCTGAGCACCCACGAAGCCAGCCTGAGATGTAAGAAGATCTGGATCTCTACAAACAGAATATCGCTGCCATTTGGTTTCGAGGTACTAATCGGGGAGCCGTGATTCCGCGGGCAGATATCGGAGGATAAACGGCAGTGGGAGGGTGCCTGGCCGTGGGGATCCTACACCGCCGGTGACTGACAGCCTCCCGAGCTGCGGAGGGGCACAGACTCGCAGACCGGTAGCATCGGGAAAGGACTTTAGGGCAGCCCCCGGGGTGGAAACCCAGAGCGGCGGGGTTGTGCTTGCGAACTGCAGCCCCCAGGGCAGAAACCCGGAGCGGCGGGGTCGCGCCTGCAAACTGCAGCCCCTGGGACGGAAACCCAGAGTGGCGGGGGTTGTGGGGGCGAACTGGGAATGGCTGGCAGTTTTAGAAGCACAAAGGGCAGAGACGCACTCCGACCTGGAGGCAGGACTGGGGGCGCTGCAGAAGGGCGCACAACCCAGGTCACTGCAGTTTATAGCAGCACCGACAGAAATGGAGACAGTGTGGCCTGGAGAGCTCACTGAAGAACAGACTGTGATCTCTCTGCTCTGAGGCAAAGGGTTGGAAATGGTCTCTTCTGCTCTGACTCGTGGAAGAGACATGGAAAGCCGCCAGGGAAAGCCGCCAGAGAACAAAAGCCCCCAAAACTGATTCCCGCTGAGCCCAACCCCCCCACGGGGGGCAGGGCAACTCCGCCCAAACAGGGTTGTCTGAGTAACAGTGCAGCAGGCCCCTCCTGCAGAACACAGGCTGGGAAAACAAGAGGCCAGCAACCTTAAGGTCCCAAGAAAACAGGTGCATCTTGCTTGGGTTCTGGTCAATAATTTGGACTCTATACATTCCCTCAAACACCCATCAACAGAATGACTAGGAGGAGGAGCCCCCAAAATAGAAAAGACTCAGAGATTATGACTTATGCTGCAGGTTTACAAATGGATGCAGATATAACCAAGATGTCGGAGATGGAATTCAGGCTAGCAATTGTGAATACAATGGCTAGAATGGAGAAATCAATTAATGGCAACATAGAGTCCCTAAGGGCAGAAATAAAAGGTGAATTGGCAGAACTTAAAAATGCTATCAATGAGATCCAATCCAATCTAGATAATCTAACAGCTAGGGTAACTGAGGCAGAAGAGAGAATAAGCGACCTGGAAGACAATATAATAGATAAAAAAGGGAAAAGAGGAGACCAGGGAAAAACAACTCAGAATCCATGAAAATAGAATCAGAGAAATAAGTGACACCATGAAGCGTTCCAATGTCAGAATAATTGGAATCCCAGAGGGAGTGGAGAGAGAGAGAGGACTAGAAGATGTATTTGAGCAAATCGTAGCTGAGAACTTCCCTAATCTGGGAAATGAAACAAACATTCGAGTCCTAGAGGCAGAGAAGACCCCTCCCAAGATCAAGGAAAACAGGCCAACACCCCGGCATGTAATAGTAAAACTTGCAAATCTTAGAACCAAGGAAACCATCTTAAGGGCAGTTAGGGGGAAGAGAGTCCTTACGTACAGAGGGAGGAACATCAGAATAACGTCAGACCTATCCACAGAGACCTGGCAAGCCAGAAAGGCCTGGCAAGACATATTCAGGGTACTAAATGAGAAGAACATGCAGCCAAGAATACTTTATCCGGCAAGGCTTTCATTTAGAATGGATGGAGAGATGCAGAGCTTCCACAACTGGCAGAAACTGAAAGAATATGTGACCACTAAGCCGGCCCTGCAAGAAATATTAAGGGGGGTTCTATAAAAGGAGAAAGACCCCAAGAGTGATATACAACAGAAATTTACAGGGACAATCTATAAAAACAACGTCTTCACAGGCAACATGATAATTAATTCATATCTTTCAATAATCACTCTCAACGTGAATGGCCTAAATGCTCCCATAAAACGGCACAGGGTTGCAGATTGGATAAAAATACAGGACCCATCCATATGCTGTCTACAAGAGACTCATTTTGAACCTAAAGATACATCCAGACTGAAAGTGAAGGGATGGAGATCCATCTTCCATGCCAGTGGACCTCAAAAGAAAGCTGGGGTAGCAATTCTTATGTCAGACAAGTTAGATTTTAAACTAAAGTCTGTAATAAGAGACACAGAAGGACACTATATCATTCTTAAAGGGTCTATCCAACAAGAAGATCTAACAATTGTAAATATCTATGCCCCCAACATGGGAGCAGCCATCTACATAAGCCAACTGTTAACCAAAATAAAGAGTCATATTGATAACAATACGTTAATTGTAGGAGACCTCAGTACTCCACTCTCAGCAATGGACAGATTATTTAAGCAGAAAATCAACAAGGAAACAAGAGCTTTGAATGATACATTGGACCAGATGGACCTCATAGATATTTACAGAACATTCCACCCTAAAACAACAGAATACTCATTCTTCTCGAGCGCACATGGAACTTTCTCCAGAATAGACCATATACTGGGTCACAAATCAGGTCTCAACTGATACCAAAAGATTGAGATTATTCCCTGCATATTCTCAGACCACAATGCTCTAAAACTGGAACTCAATCACAAGAAAAAATTTGGCAGAAATTCAAACACTTGGAAGCTAAAGACCACTCTGCTCAAGAATGTTTGGGTCAACCAAGAAATCAAAGAAGAACTTAAACAATTCATGGAAATCAATGAGAACGAAAACACATCGGTCCAAAACCTATGGGATACTGCAAAGGCGGTCCTAAGGGGGAAATACATAGCCATCCAAGCCTCACTCAAAAAAATAGAAAAATCCCGAATTCACCAACTAACTCTACACCTTAAAGAACTAGAGAAAAAGCAACAAACGATGCCTAACCCATGTATTAGAAGAGAAATAATTAAAATTAGAGCAGAAATCAATGAATTAGAAACCAGAAACACAGTAGATCAGATCAACGAAACTAGAAGTTGGTTCTTTGAAAGAATTAATAAGATCAATAAACCACTGGCCAGACTTATCCAAAAGAAAAGAGAAAGGACCCAAATTAATAAACTTATGAATGAAAGGGGAGAGATCACGACTAACACCAAGGAAATAGAAACAATGATTAGAAATTATTATCAACAACTATATGCCAATAAACTGAGCAATCTGGATGAAATGAAGGCCTTCCTGGAAACCTATAAGCTGCCAAGACTGAAACAGGAAGAAATGGACAACCTGAATAGGCCAATAACCAGTAACAAGATTGAAGCAGTGATCAAAAACCTCCCCCAAAACAAGAGTCCAGGGCCTGATGGATTCCCTGGGGAATTCTACCAAACATTCAAAGAAGAAATAATACCTATTCTACTGAAGCTGTTTCAAAAAATAGAAACAGAAGGAAAACTTCCAAACTCATTCTATGAGGCCAGCATTACCTTAATCCCCAAACCAGGCAAAGACCCCATCAAAAAGGAGAATTTCAGACCAATATCCCTGATGACTATGGATTCCAAAATCCTCAACAAAATCCTAGCTAATAGGATCCAATAATACATTAAAAGGATCATCCACCACGACCAAGTGGGATTTATCCCCGGGATACAAGGGTGGTTCAACATTCACAAATCAATCAGTGTGATAGAATACATTAATAAGAGGAGGGAGAAGAACCATATGGTCCTCTCAATTGATGCAGAAAAAGCATTTGACAAAATACGACATCCTTTCCTGATTAAAACTCTCCAGAGTATAGGGATAGAGGGAATATTCCTCAAGTTCATAAAATCCATCTATGAAAAACCCACAGTGAATATCATCCTCAATGGGGAAAAGCTGAGAGCCTTTCCCTTAAGATCAGGAACACATCAAGGATGCCCACTCTCGCCACTATTGTTCAACATAGTATTAGAAGTCCTAGCAACAGCAATCAGACAACAAAAAGAAATAAAAGGTATTCAAATTGGCAAAGAAGAAGTCAAACTCTCTCTTTTCGCAGACGACATGATACTTTATGTGGAAAACCCAAAAGACTCCACCCCCAAATTACTAGAACTCATCCAGCAATTCAGTAATGTGGCAGGATACAAAATCAATGCACAGAAATCAGTTGCTTTCTTATACACTAACAACGCAACTGTAGAAAGAGAAATTAGAGAAACGATTCCATTTACACTAGCACCAAAAACCATAAGATAGCTCGGAATAAACCTAACCAAAGAGGTAAAGGATCTATACTCTAGGAACTACAAAACACTCATGAAAGAAATTGAAGAAGACACAAAAAGATGGAAAAATATTCCATGCTCATGGATCGGAAGAATAAACATTGTTAAAATGTCTATGCTACCCAGAGCAATCTATACCTTCAATGCCATCCTGGTCAAAATTCCAATGACATTTTTCAAAGTGCTGGAACAAACAATCCTAAAATTTGTATGGAATCAGAAAAGACCCCGAATCACCAAGGAAATGTTAAAAAAGAAAAACAAAGCTGGGGGCATCACGTTGCCCGATTTCAAGCTATATTACAAAGCCGTGATCACCAAGACAGCATGGTACTGGCACAAAAACAGACATATAGACCAATGGAACAGAATAGAGAACCCAGATATGGACCCTCAACTCTATGGTCAAATAATCTTTGACAAAGCAGGAAAAAACATGGAAAAAAGACAGTCTCTTCAATAAATGGTGCTGGGACAATTGGACAGCCACATGCAGAAGAATGAAACTCGACCATTCTCTAACACCATTCACAAAGATAAACTCAAAGTGGATGAAAGACCTCAATGTGAGACAGGAAACCATCAAAATCCTAGAGGAGAACATAGGCAGTAACCTCTTTGACATCGCCCACAGCAACTTCTTTCAAGATACATCTCCAAAAGCTAGTGAAACAAAAGCAAAAATGAACTTTTGGGACCTCATCAAGATAAAAAGCTTCTGCACAGCAAAGGAAACAGTCAACAAAACAAAGAGGCAACCCACAGAATGGGAGAAGATATTTGCAAATGACACTACAGATAAAGGGCTGGTATCCAAGATCTATAAAGAACTTCTCAAACTCAACACCCAAAAAACAAAAAATCAAGTCAAAAAGTGGGCAGAAGAGATGAAAAGACACTTCTCTGAAGAAGATATACAAATGGCTAACAGACACATGAAAAAATGTTCATCATCATTAGCCATCAGGGAAATCCAAATCAAAACCACATTGAGATACCACCTTATACTAGTTAGAATGGCAAAAATGGACAGGGAAAGAAACCACAAACGTTGGAGAGGTTGTGGAGAAAGGGAAACCCTCTTACACTGTTGGTGGGAATGCAAGTTGGTACAGCCACTTTGGAAAACAGTGTGGAGGTTCCTCAAAAATTTAAAAATAGAGCTACCCTATGACCCAGCAATTGCACTACTGGGTATTTACCCCAAAGACACAGATGTAGTGAAAAGAAGGGCCATATGCACCCCAATGTTCATAGCAGCAATGTCCGCAATAGCCAAACTGTGGAAAGAGCCGAGATGCCCTTCAACAGATGAATGGATAAAGAAGATGTGGTCCATATATACAATGGAATATTACTCAGCCATCAGAAAAGATGAATACCCAACTTTTACATCAACATGGATGGGGCTGGAGGAGATTATGCTAAGTGAAATAAGTCAAGCAGAGAAAGTCAATTATCATATGGTTTCACTTATTTGTGGAACATAAGGAATAACATGGAGGACATTAGGAGAAAGAGGGGAAAAATGGGGGGGGGAATTGGTGGGAGAGATGAACCATGAGAGACTATGGACTCTGAGAAACAAACAGGGTTTTAGAGGGGAGGGGGGAGGGGGGATTGGTTAGCCTGGTGATGGGTATTAAGGAGGGCATGTATTGCATGGAGCACTGGGTGTTATATGAAAACAATGGATCATGGATCACCACATCAAAAACCAATGATGTATTGTATGGTGACTAACATAACATAATAAAATTAAAAAACAACAACAACAACAACAACAAAAAAGCAAAGGTACTTCCTCTGAGGATTTAATTATCTGTTAGTGTATAAACATGCCCAGGAAGACAGTGTGGTCTGTCAAATATCAGACTGCCTCATATTAGCAATATGTATTTGTTGTCTACTGTGTAACACAGTACTCCAAAGCTTAGTGGCTCTAAACAACAACACTTATTATCTCGCAGTTTCCATGGGTCAGGAATCCGGCCATGACCTAGGTGGGCTTTCTGGCTCAGGGTCTCTCATGATGCTGCAATCAAGGTGACAGCTGGGGCTGCAGTCTCATCTGAGGGCGTGGCTGGGGAGAGGACCTGCTCTCATGCTCATGTGCATGCTTGTTGGCAGACCTCAATTCCTCCCAGGCTGTTTCACTGAGGGCCTCTGTTTCTTTACATGGGCTTCTCCATAGGATAGCTCATGACATGGTAGCTTGCTTCATCAGAATGAAAAGTGAGAAGAGCCAGAGGGAAATACACCCACCACTTTTGCTTTATTCTGTTAATTAAAGTGAGTCACTGTTTTCAGCCGGCATTCAAGGGTAGGGGATAATACATAGTATGGTGGGGAACCCAGGAGGGAGGGATCTTTGGGAGCCATTTTAGAAGTTGCTTATCATACAATGTGACTTCAGGAAAGTGAATGTCTTTTTACCTCAGTTTCTTCAGTTCTAAAATGGGGATAATGATGCCTGTCTCATAAGTTTGAGGTAGGAAATAAATGGAGAGTACTGGGCACCTAGTAATTAAGAACTCAATGACCATTAGTTCCTATGTATTCTCCTAGAAGACCTTCCATATAAATAACTGTAGAATTGAATTACTCATGGGGTGCCTGGCTGGCTCAGTTGGAAGAACATCCAACTCCTGATCTTGGGGTCATGAGTTCAAGCTCCATGTTGGGTGTAGAGATTACTGAAATAAATAAAACTTAAAAAAAAAAAAGAGAGAGAGAACTGAATTACCCAGGCTGTTTCATGTTTTCTTCCCAAATAGGCTTTGAACTCTCTGAGGAATAGTAGCAAATGGAAAATAATGGAAACACAATGATTTATTTTACTTTAAAGTTATCAATCAAAATAATAAAATAATCTTTAAGCTGCCAGTTATATCCAGGAAAGAAATTAAGTAGTCATTAGAAGGCTGGTTTCTGTATTTCTCACAATTGTATTCCTAGCACCATAACATCTGATTCATGGCAGACATTTAATAAATACCTCTTGAATTACATGCTCTTTTGTTTTATAAACTGTTTCCCAAGGAAACTGACATAACATGTTGCTTTGAATTCAAGGGACAAGCTTCTTTTCTTTTTTTTTAAAGGTTTTTAAAATTTATTTGAGAGAGTAAGAGAGAGAGAGAATGGGGGGGGGAGGGGCAGAGGCAGAGGGAGAAGCAGACTCCACGCTGAGCTCAGAGCCCAATGTGGGACTGGATCCCAGGACCCTGAGATCATGACCTGAGCCGAAGGCAGATGCTTAACCGACTGAGCCACCCAGGCGCCCCCTAAGGACAAACCTCTTAATATCCCAGGGAATGTTATTAAAAAGAAAGAACCCTGACATTACTGTCTTATCCTTGTTTGAAGCTAAACATTTCTCCACATGGAACACTGAAATTTCTGGTACTTTAAGAAGAAAAGTTCCTAGGGAAGATATTTTGAATGATGATCATAATCTGAAACTCAAAGAGCCATATCTTTAGAGTAAGGGTGACCTGGCCTTCAAAGGATTTGTCCTTCAGATTTAGACCATCTGGAAGGGTTAGGAAACTTTGGACAGTGTTGGGACTGGTAGTGTCTCTAGACCAGGGAGGAGCAAATGCAAATCTTCTCTGGGAAAAGAAGCTTCATTCTTGGCCTCAAATACTTCCTATAAGTAATTCTTCCTAGTACAGTAGAGCACACATAAATAACAAATGCAAAAGAAGATGGGGCGCATGGGTGGTTCAGATGGTTAAGTGTCTGCCTTTGGCTCAGGTCATGATCCCAGGGTCCTGGGATCAAGCCCCACATCGGGCTTCTGGCTCAGCGGGAGCCTGCTTCTCCCTCTCCCTCTGCCTCTCCTCCTGCTCATGCTCTCTCTTTCTGTGTAGCTCTGTGTATCAAATGAATAAGTAAAATCTTTTAAAAAAAGGAAACAAACGCAAAAGAAGAACAAAACTGTGACTGATAACCAGAAGAAACAACAGGACAAAGCTCACAAAGGCACAAGCTATTGCAACTGTCAAGCACAATTAAACAACTGTGCTTACTATATTTAAATAGATAAAAGATATAGGGAAATGGAAATGAACAACAACAACAAAGTTATTTTAATAGAAAAAGAACAAAATAGAACATCTAGAAGTAAAACATACAATAACTGAAATTAAAAGCTCAGTGGAAAAGTTTACCACCAGATTAGACATAGCTGTCTTCAGAGAATAAATGTCTCTGAAGAATAAGTAATAAATAAATAAGAAATAAATAAGTAATAAATCATCTTGAAGAAGGGTCTGAAAGTTTTTCCAGAAGGTAGCACAGAGAAACAAAAAGCTAAAAAACACAGAAAAAAGGTTAAAAGAGTGAAAAGGTCTAACATATATTTAATCAAAATTCCATAAGAAGAGAAGAGGAGAGAAATAGCAATATTTGATGAGAGAAAGTCTAAGAATTTTCTAGAAATTTCTAGAAGTGATTAGAGACACCAACCCAGAGATGTAAAAACTTAAGAATCACAAGCTAGTTCATTTTTGAAAAAGTCCATGTTTAGGGGCCCCTGGGTGGCTCAGCTGGTTAAGTGGCTGACTTCTGGTTTCAGCTCAGGTCATGGTCTCAGGGTAGTGGGATCAAGCTTCACATCTGGCTCTGCGCACAGCAGGGAGTCTACCTGGGATTCTCTCTCTTCCTCTCTCTCTAACCCTTCCCACACTCCCACACATGTGCATGCTCTCTCTCTCTCTCTCTGTAAAATAAATAATTAAATCTTTAAAAAGTTCCATATTGAGATTAGAAGGACAAAAACTAAGAAAGATCTGAAAAGCAGCCAGAGAAAAAAGATCTTCAAAGGACTAGAAGACTAACAGCTGACTTCTCGATGCAACGATAGAATCCAGAAGACAATGGAATGATATTGCTAATTCATTAAAAAAAAATAACTGTCACTTTATATACAGTAAACATATATTTCAAGAATGAAGGTGAAATAGAGATTTTTCATAGAAAGAAACACAAAGAGAGAGAATCTGATGTATCAGAAGCTCAATAAAGCAAATTCCAAAGGATACATTTCCAACAGAATTAATGTGATACCAAATTAAGAAAGAAATAAAGAGAAAAAGTGGTAAATATCTAGGTAAAATCTTAATTAACATAAGCTAGATAAAACAATAATAATGTCTTGTGAAGTTTAACATAAAATTAAAATACATGACAATAATAGCAAATATGTTGGAAAGGGATAAATGGAATTAAAGTGTTCTAAAGATTTTTAATTGTCCAGAGAAAGAATACATATTGACTAATTTTAGCATTTGATAAGTTAATTATGTATGTTTTAATTTTTAGGTATCCATTAAAATAATAGAATCAGAATATATAACATATAAATCCACAGGGGGGAAAAACAGAATGATAAAACATGATCAAATGAAAAGAGGCAAGGAAAGGGAAGAGAAAATAGATGGAAAAAAGGAAAGAAACAGAGAATAGATGGTATAATTAGAAAGCATAACATAAGGTACTAGATTTAAACCCAAACATACATAAGCAATTGCATTAAGTATAAGTGGACTCTATGCTCCAGTTACAAAACAAGGATTGTCAAACTAAGAAAAATAAAAGAAAAATTAAATCATATGCTGTTTACAAGAGACTTTTTAAGCATAAAATAATAAAACTATGAGTAAAGGGATAGTGTATTACTTTTCTATTTCTGCTGCAACACATTACCAAAAACTTACTGATTTAAATAATACAGTGAGGTCTCACTCTGCTAAAATCAAGGTGTTGTTGGAACTGTGTTCCTTCTAGAGGCTCTAGGTGAGAATCCATTTGTTTGCCTCTTCTGGTTTCTAAAGTCTGCCTGTGTTCCTTGGCTCATGGCCCCCTTTCTCCATCTTCAAAGCCAGCAATATTGAGGCTGAGTCCTCCTTACATTGCACCACTCTGACCTACTCTCCTCCTCTACCTCTCTCTGCTACTTTTAACAACATGCTCCTGATTATATCAGGCCTATCCAGATAATCCAGGATAATTTCTCTATTTTAAGGTCAGCTGATTAGCCTGCTCAGTCTTACTTCTATTTGCAGCCTTAATTCCCTTTGCCAGGTAACCTATTATATGCCCAGGTTCTGGAGATTAGGATGTGGACATCTCTGAGGGGCCACAGGTAGGAAAAGATACACCATGCAAATATCGACCAAAAGGAAAGCTAGTGTAGCTATATTACTATCAGGCAAAATAAACTTTAAGAAAGATATCAAAGATGGGGCGCCTGGGTGGCTCAGTTGTTAAGCGTCTGCCTTTGGCTCAGGTCATGATCCCGGGGTCCTGGGATCGAGCCCTCATCAGGCTCCCTGCTCCGCGGGAAGCCTGTTTCTCCCTCTCCTGCTCCCCCTGCTTGTGTTCCCTTTCTCTCTGTGTCTCTCTCTCTCTCTCTCTCTGTCAAATAAATAAATAAAATATTAAAAAAAAAAAAAAAAGAAAGATATCAAAGAAAATCTTGCTCTGTTCATCAGTTGGAGGACTTAAATTCATTAAGATGCCAATTTCCCGCAGTTTGATTTGTACATTCAATGCAATCCCAATCAAAATCCTAGCTGGAGGTTTTGTACATAGACAAACTGAATCTAAAATTTACATAGAAAAGTTTGGGGAAAAGAACAGCCAAAACAATTCTGAAAAAGAAAAAAAAGTTAGAGGATTTGCATTACCTGACTTCAAAAATTGCTATAAAGCTGTAATACTGAAGACAATATATATTATAGGTGAACGAATAGACTGTATATCTATACATGTGTGAAACAGACTCAAACAAGTACAGTCAATTGATTTTTAACAAAGTATAAAGGCAGTTCAAGGGAGAAAGACTAGTCTTTTCAACAAATGATATTGGAACAATGGAACAGTTATATGCAAACCTTGCCCCCAAACAAACCCCCCAAAACACTTGAACCATACCTTAGATATTATATACAAATTGACTCAAAATATAGACTTAAACATAAGATGTAAAACTATAAAACTTCTCAAAGAAAACATATGAGAACAAATATTTGGCCTTTAGTTTGAGAAAGTTTTTGGACATGGCACCAAATCCTGATCTATAAAAAAAAAAAGAGAGTTCAATAAAGTTAAAAACTACTGATCCTTGAAAGAGATTGTTAAGGGAATGAAAAGACAACCCACAAATTGAAAGAAGATATTTGCAAATAACCTTATATGGCAAAGGACTTGTACATGGAACTCTCAAACCCTAACAACAAAAACCAACCAAAATTTTTAAATGAGCAAAGGTTTGAACAGACACTTTCACCAAAGATATAATAGATGCACATGCAAAGTTGTTCAGCATCATTAATAATTAGAGAAAGGTGAATTAAAAGCCCAATGAGATACGACTACATACCTAATAAAATGACTAAAACAAGATAAAACAAACAAAAGCCTGATAATACCAACTGCTGGCAACAATACAGAACAATCAGAACTCTCATCCATGGCTGGTGGGAATGCAAAATGGTGCAGCCACTTTGGAAAATAGTTTGACAGTTTCTTATGAAGTTCAATGTATATGTACCATATCACCTAGCAAGGCCACCCCCTAGAAGAAGAAAAAGGTTTATTCTCATGAAAACCTGCATGGGAATGTGTATAGCTGCGTTGTTTCTAACCACCAAAAAACCTGTAATGAACCCAGATGTTTATCAACTGGTGAGTTGATAAGCAAATTTCACTACAATCATACAGTGGAATACCACTTAGAAACAAAATGAACAAATTATTGATATATGCAATAATATGGATGAATCCTGAATGCATTATGCTATTTGAAAGAAGCCAGACTCAAAAGGCTTTATACTTCACAGTTCTCTTTATGTGATGTTTTGGAAAAGGCAGAACTATAGTGATAGAAAACCGATCAGACTACCAGGGATCAATGCTGGGGTTGTTTACAAAGGAGCAGCACAAAATCATTTTGGGGGTTGAAGGAATTGTTCTGTACCTTGATTGTGATGGTGGTTACACAACTCCAGGCATTTGTCAAAACTCATAAAACTGCACCAGGAAAGAATTAATTTCAGTACTTGTAAAATAAAAATAATGTATAAAAGGACTTTAAGGCAAAAAGCAATATTAGATATAAAGAGGGTCACATCAAAATGATAAAATGTCAGTTTATCAGAAAGGTTGATTAATTTCTAAATTTGTATTTACCTAATACCCATTCATAAAACATAATAAAAGATCATTTGACAGAATCATGGGAGAAATAACCAATCTACACTTATCCTGAAAGATTAAAAAAAACCCTATCTCTCAATAATTTATAGAGGAAGTAGCAAAAAAATCACTAATGATGAAGATTAGAACATCACGATTAATGAAAGAGAACTAATGTAAATATCTAGAACACTGTTCCTGATAACTTCAGAATAAAAAAATTCTTTTGAGTGCACATACTATATTTTTAAAAGTTGGCAGTGTTCTGGGCCACAAGTGAAAAATTTTGAAGTATTGAATCATGCAATGCTTATAAATATGAGTAGGCTAGAAATCAATAACAAAAATATGTAACAAAATAATCTCCATAAACTTGGAAATTAAGAAATGTACCATTAAATTACCAAGAATCCCAAAAGAAATAATAACAGAAATTTTGAAATATTTTTAATTGAACAATAATAAAAATATTACATTTCAAAACTCACTGTTACAGCTAAAATAGTACTTAGTTGGACATTTACAAATCTTTTTTTTAAGATTTTATTTTTAAGTAATTTCTACACGCAACATGGGGCTTGAACTCACAACCCTGAGATCAAGAGTCGCAGGCTCCACCAACTGAGCCAGCCAGGGGCCCCTACAACACTTAATAGTTACACCATAAAAGAAAAAGACTAAAAATAAATGAGCTAAGCATCCATCTTAACTATTAGAAAAGAATAATAAGATGAACTTTAGAAAGTAAGAAAGAAGGATTAATTATGATGAAAGCAAAGATTAATGAAATGGAATGAAAAATGAATCCACAGCAGAGAGGTTTGATATGGCCAGAAATTGTTCCCCCCAAAAAGATTAATAAATTTGGCAAAACTTTGGTGAGACTGATTGAGGAATAAAAATGGTACAAAATACAGAAGTTGAAGGGAGACATAACTTAGATAGTATAAAAATTAACAATATAATAATAAGGTGTTATGAACAACTTTATGCCGAAACACTTGGGTGAAATGGACAAATTCTTAGGAAAAAACACCTTACCAAAACCGAGTCTGGGTTCTAAAACAGAATGTGGTTATAGTTGCACAACTCTGCAAATGTACTAAAGTATTAAATTGTACACTTAAGATGCTTGAATTTTATGCTACATAAACTACACCTCAATAATGTTTAAGATGAAAACTGACTCTGGAAGAGAAAGCAAACTTGAACATTTCTATAAAAGATTGGAATAGGGGTGCCTGGGTGGCTCAGTCGTTAAGCGTCTGCCTTCGGCTCAGGTCATGATCCCAGGGTCCTGGGATCGAGCCCTGCATCGGGCTCCCTGCTCGGCAGGAAGCCTGCTTCTCCCTCTCCCACTCCCCCGCTTGTGTTCCTGCTCTCACTAACTCTCTCTCTTTGTCAAATAAATAAATAAAATCTTAAAAAAAAAAAAAAAGATTGGAATAATTGAATTAGTAGTTAAAAATTTTCCTACGAACAAAATCCCAGGCCCAGACAGCTTCACTGGAAAGTTCAATTCAATATTCAAGGAAGAAATGATTGAAGTCTCACACAAACTTTTTAGAAAACAGAAAAAGAATTTCCTTCTAATTCATTTCTGAAGCTGTCATAATCTCGATATCAAAATCTGATAAGTATGCAAAAAGAAAATTATAGGCCTTCTCACACAGGTACAAAAGTTCTAAACAAAATATTAACAAATAGAATCTAGCAGTGAATAAAAAGGATAATATATTAGCACCAAGTTGGTTTATTCTGGGAAACTAGGGTTGGATAAGTATTAGAGAAACAAAGTAAATCGCCACGGTAACAGATTAAAGGAGAAATATTTGCGATCATTTCAAAGGATGGAGAAAAGGCATTTTATTAAATTTAGCATCCATTCATGATAAAATTCATAGCCAAATAGGAATAGACAGATATATATATATTTCTTTTTTTTTTTAAAGAATTTATTTATTTATTTGAGATAGAGAGCACATACGAGCATGAGCGGGGGCGGGGGGCAGAGGGAGAGGGAGAAGCAGGCTCTCCACTGAGCAAGGAACCGGATATGGGGCTCCATCCCAGGACCCTGGGATCATGACCTGAGCTGAAGGCAGATGCCCAATTGACTGAGCCACCCAGGCGCTCCGAAAGATATATATTTTACATTTTGTAAAAGCTATCTGCAAAACAAAACACAATGGAGCAAACCAAACAAATAAAAAACAAATCCTCAGCAAGCCGCACACTTACTGAAACTTCATTTTTTCTTTGAGATGGGGAACAAGATAAGGATCCACTATCACTGCTCTATTCAACATTATCCTAGAAGTCTTAATCAGCACAGTAGTGCAAGAAAAATGAAATAAATAAGGAGAAACAAAATTTCCATCATTTTACACGATCTGGTTGTGTACACAAAAATTCCGTAGGAATTTACAGTTCAAAGATTAGCATCAATGAATGTTTAGTCAATTGAATGGATACAAAAATCAGCTATGTTTTTATAATACTGGTCACACAGAAAATGAAAAATATTTAATTATAATTTTATGATATAAAAAATATGAAGTACATAAAAATATCTACACAATGCTTTTACCAAAATAAAAATTTTAGCATGAGATATTTAAGCATGCCTAAATAAGTGGAGAAATATACCATGCTTATAGTTTGGAAGACTTAATATTATAAAATGTCATTTCTACTCAAGTTTATCAGTAGATTCAATGTAATCCAAACAAATTTTTGGTGGAAGTCAATTCCACAATGTGTATGGGAACACAAGAACCAAGAAGAGTCAAGGGGCTCAGGAAGAGAAACATGGTTGAAGCAGTTATTTTACAAGTTATCAAGAATAATTGTAAAGCTGTAATAAAACAGTGTAGTATTGGAATAAAAATAGGCAGATAGATCATTGGAACTGAAAAGATATCAAGAAACATTCAAGGATATTTTATGTGTCCTAGAGTTGGCTCTGCAGAGTAGTG
This sequence comes from Phoca vitulina, assembly GCF_004348235.1. Lineage (NCBI taxonomy): Eukaryota > Metazoa > Chordata > Mammalia > Carnivora > Phocidae > Phoca > Phoca vitulina. The sequence goes on from NW_022589756.1 coordinate 9,358,244, forward strand.
GAGAAAGAATGGTATTTTCAGTAAACAGTATTAGGATGAGTAGATACCCATTTGGGGAAAAAAAATGAAGGTGGATTCCTACCTAACGTCATTTACAATAAAACATTCCAGGTGGAAAAAAAATTTTAAAATGAAAGGAAAAGGGACGCCTGGGTGGCTCAGTCGGTTAAGCGTCTGCCTTCGGCTCAGATCATGATCCCAGAGTCCTGGGATCGAGCCCCGAGTCAGGCTTCCTGCTCAGAGGGGAGTCTGCTTCTCCCTCTCCCTTTGCCCCTCCCCCCGCCCCAGCTTGTGATCTCTCACTCTCTCTTGCTCTCACTCTATTTCAAATAAATGAATAAAATCTTTAAAAAAAATGAAAGGAAAAAAGCTAGGAGATACTATAGGAGAATATTTCAATAATCTGGAAGTAGGGAAGGATTTTTTACATAGGACGCACAAATTTCCTGACCTTATGGTGAGGAAAAGACCATATATTTGACTACATAAACATTAAGCATTTCTATTTATCAAGACTTTATAAAGAGTCTTTTAAGAAAGACACAGAAAAGAAGATATTTGTTGCAGCACATACAATTTACAAAGGAAAGGGATCTAGAACATAAAAAGAACCTTTGCAAATCAGTAAGAAAAAGACAAACAGCCTTCCCCAAATGGTCAAAACACTTGAATAAAGGGAAATTAAAAATCCCAATGAATATATAAAAAAGTATTCAACTTTTGGTATTCAGAGAAATGGAAATTTATACAACTATGAGGTACTAGTATACATTCACCAATTAGGAGAAATTAAAATAACCTGACAACTATCAACCTTTTAAAGAAAAATTAATACCAATTCTTCACAAACTCTTCCAACAACCAGAAGAGAAAGGACCACTTCATTTTATGAGGTCAGTATTATCCTGATATCAAAACCAGCAAATACATCACAAGAGAAGAAAACTGCAGACCAGTATTTCTTATGAATATACAGTTGACCTTTGAATAACATGGGTTTGAATTGCAGGGTCACCTACATGTGGATTTTTTACAGTACAGTACTATAAATGTATTTTCTTTATGATTTTCCTAATAATGTTTTATTATTTTACTTTATTGTAAGACTGTAGTATATAGTACATGTACAAAATATGTGTTAATTGACTATTTATGTTATCGGTAAGGCTTCCATGCACTGCATGTGGGGACAGTGCCCCATTATTCAAGGGTCAACTGTAGACACAAAAATCCTTAACCAAAAATTAGGAAATTGTGGGGCGCCTGGGCGGCACAGTTGGTTGAGTGACCGACTCTTGGTATGGGCTCAGGTTGGGATCTTGGGTCATGAGATCTAGCCCTGCATTGGGCTCTGCTCTTGGTGCAGAGTCTGCTTGAGATTCCCTCTCCCTCTCCCTCTGCCCCTCCTGCTCATGCTCTCTCTCTCTCTCTCTCTAAAACAAACAAATGTTTAAAAAAATTAGGAAATTGAATTCAGCAATATATTAAAAGATTTTACATTGTGACCAAGTGGGATTTATCCCAGGAATGCAAGGTTGGCTTAACATTCAAAAATCAGTACAACATTCAAAAAATTAGTGCAATACACAGAATCAATAGAATATAGGACAATAACCATACCATATGTGAATACATGCAGAAGCTTTTGAAAAAATCCAGCACTCCATCATGATAAAAACACTCAATGAACCAGAAATAGAAGGGAACTTCCTCAGTATGATAAAGGCCATCTATAAAAAACCCACAGCTAACATCATAATGTGAAAGCTTTTCCTCTAAGATCAGGAACAAAACAAGGATTTCTGCTCTCATCACTTCATTCAACATTGTACGGGAGGTTCTGACCAGGGGGATTAGGCAAGAAAATGAAGTAAAAGGCATCTAGGTTGGAAAGGAAGAAGTGGGGCGCCTGGGTGGCTCAGTAGGTTGGGAGTCTGCCGTTAGCTCAGGTCATGATCCTAGAGTCCCAGGATCAAGCCCCGCGTCAGGTTCCCCACTCACTGGGGAGTCTGCTTCTCCCTCTGACCCTCCCCCCTCTCATGCTCTCTCTCTCTCTCTCAAATAAATAAATAAAATCTTTAAAAAAAATGAAGAAGTAAAACTATGGCTATTTGCAGATGACATGATCTTATATATAGAAAATCCTAGGGAATCTACTAATCCACTAATAAATGAGTTCTACGATGTTGCAGCATACAAGATCAATGTACAATGGTTATTTATATTTCTATACAGTTGCAATAAGCCAAAAATGAAATTAAGAAAACAATTCTATTTGTAAAAGCACCAAAAGAATAAATACTTAAGACTAAATTAACAAATACAGTGCAAGATGTATAAACTAAAAATTACAGAACATTGTTGAAAGAAATTAAAGACCCAAATAAATGAGAAGACTTCCTATGTTCATCACTGGAAAGACTTAATATTGTTGGGCGCCTGGGTGGCTCAGTTGGTTGAGCGTCTGCCTTCCGCTCAGGTCATGATCCCAGGGTCCTGGGATAGAGTCCTGAATTGGGCTTCCTGCTCAGAGGGGAACCTGCTTCTCCCTCTCCCTCTGCCTTTCCCCGCCCCATCCCCCCGCTCATGCTCTTTCTCTCTCTCAAATAAATAAGTAAAATCTGAAAAAAAAAAGACTTAATATTGTTAAGATGGCAATACTCCCCCAAATTGATACATATATTCAATGTAATCACTATCAAAATCCCAGTTGACTTTGCAGAGATTGGGAAGCTGATCCTAAAGTTCATATGAAAATGCAAGGGATCCATGATAACCAAAGCAATTTTGAAAAAGAAGGACAAAGTTGGGGGACTCATACGTCCTAGTTCAAAATTTATTACAAAGCTGCGGTTATTAAGACAGTGTGATATTGATATAAGGATAGATGTATAGATTAATGGAATAAATTGAGAGCAGTCTACAAATAAGCTTTCACATTTTCAGTTAATTGATTTTTGACAAAAATGTCAAGACAATTCAATGGGAAAAGAATTGTCATTTCAACCAATGGTATTAGGACAACTGGATATCTACATGCAAATAGATATTCATGTGGAATAAAATTGGACTCATATCTCACACCATATATAAAAATTAATTCAAAATAGATAAAAAATCTAAATGTAAGAACTGAAACTATAAAAATTTTAGAAGAAAATATAGATGTAAATTTGCATGGCCTTGGATTAGGCACAATGGTTTCTTAAATACAACACAAAAAACCATTAGCAATAAAGAAGATATAGGTAAATTTGACATTAAATTTAAAACACTTGGGGTGCCTGGGTGTCTCAGTTGGTTAAGCACCTGCCTTCAGCTCAGGTCATGATCCCAGGGTCTTGGGATCAAGACCCGCATTGGGCTCCTTTCTCAGTGGGGAACCTGCTTCTCCCTCTGCCTGCCACTCCCCCTTGCTCGTGCACGCGTGCTCTCTCTCTGACAAATAAATAAATTGTGTATTTATATTTTTTTGTCTTTTTCTGTATGTAACAATACACAATGAAAAAGGGTCAAAGACAAGTTTGAAGCAAGTTTTGGAACGAATATAGGGAACACTGTATTAATATTTTAAACCTATTTTTATTTATTATTTATAGGTATTTGGAGTGAGGTGGGAGAATTATATGTGCTTACCTATAATACTGCCCTCCTGACGCAGAAGTTGATTTATGGCATTATAAACAAAAGAACTCATTGCCTGGAGTGCCTGGAGTAGGCCTATATGCTGAGGTTCAGGAGGGGTTTAGAAGAATTGATGGAAGAGAGATCTCAAACGGTGATACATAGGATAATTTCCTAACCTTTGAAGAGGATGTCAAAGAGGGTAATTGGATTCCCTTCCACATGTTTCTTGTTGCTGCTGTCAGATAGAAAGCTAGACCGGATCGATGAAGGGGCTGACCCGGGAAGGCAAATCTCATCTTCTTCTGTAACTACAGAAGATACAATTCTTCCCCCGGGGATCACAGCCCATGTCAGGTGCCCAGAAGGAAGGTTGCAGCTGATCAAATAGAATTTGCCATATAATCTAGGACTAGAGGAGATTCTTGGTCCTTGTTTTTAAAGAATTTACAATCTGACTAGGGAGACAAAACTGACACCTGAAAAGAAACTTTAAATTTTCAATTATGGGGTTTTAATTATAAATGTATTGAGGGAAAATATTTGCAGATACTATGCCAGAAAAATTTACAAATCATTAAGAAAAATATAACAACCCAATAGAAAAATATGCAAAGGACCTGAGTAGGCAGTTCACAGAAAAAGAAATTCAAACAGCAATAAACATATGAAAAGCTGCTCACCTTCCTTTGTAATTAAAGAACTGTATACCAAAGCTATTCCTTATCATCTATCAGACTGGCCAATATTTACTGGTTTGAAAATAGCTGGTGTTGGTGAGGATGTAGGGAAATAAATATTGTTTGCTGCTGGCAGAAATGTAAATTAGTATTTACTGAGTCCTGATTAGTTTTTTTTTGGCATTTTATGTTTATTATACTTCAGTAGAAGAATACATAAAAATCAATAGTTATTGTACCAGCTATAACCAATACAGTATATTTTTAAATTTAAATTCAATTAATTAACATATAATGTATTATTTGTTTCAGGGGTAATACCCAGTGCTCATTACATACAACACATACCCTCCCCAATGTCCATCACCCAGCCACCCCATCCCTCCCACCCCCCTCCACTCCAGCAACCCTCAGTTTGTTTCCTAAGATTGAGTCTCTTATGGTTTGTCTCCCTCTCTGGTTTTATCTTGTTTCATTTTTTCTTCTCTTCCCCTATGATCCTCTGCCTTGTTTCTTAAATTCCACATATCAGGGAGATCATATGATAATTGTCTTTCTCTGGTTGACTTATTTCGCTTAGCATATGCTCTCTAGTTCCATCCACATTGTTGCAAATGGCAAGATTTCCATTTTTGATGGCTGCATAATATTCGTGTGTGTGTGTGTGTGTGTGTGTACACCACATTTTTACCCATTCATCTGTCGATGGACATCTGGGTTCTTTCCATAGTTTGGCTATTGTGGACATTGCTGCTATAAACATTGCCGTGCTAGTACCCCTTTGAATCACTACATTTTTATTTTTAGGGTAAATACCCAGTCGTGCAATTGCTGGGTCGTGGGGTAGCTCTATTTTCAACTTTTTGAGGAACCTCCATAGTGTTTTCCAGAGTGGCTGTACCAGCTTGCATTCCCACCAACAGTGTAGGAGGCTCCCCTTTCTGTGCATCCTCGCCAACATCTGTCGTTTCCTGACTTGTTGATTTTAGCCATTCTGAGTGGTGTGAGGTGGTATCTCATTGTGGTTTTGATTTGGATTTCCCTGATGCCGAGTGATGTTGAGCACTTTTTCATGTGTTTGTTGGCCATTTGGATGTCTTCTTTGGAGCAATGTCTGTTCATGTTTTCTGCCCATTTCTTGATTGGGTAATTTGTTCTTTGGGTATTGAGTTTAATAAGTTTTTTTATAGATTTTGGATACTAACCCTTTATCTGATATGTCATTTGGAAATATCTTCTCCCATTCTGTCAATTGTCTTTTGGTTTTGTCAACTGTTTCCTCTGCTGTGCAGAAGCTTTTTATCTTGATGAAGTCCCAATAGTTCATTTTTGCTTTTGTTTCACTAGAAACAAAAACCTTTGCCTCTTCGGTTAGGTTTATTCTTAGGTATCTTATGGTTTGGGGGAGTCCTAATTAGTATTACTAATTATTGAATTGATATTTACTCATCACTAATATTTACAAATTATATCAGTACAAACTTTCTGAAGAACAAGTTGGCCGTATCAGCTAAAAACCTAACAAGAGGGCACCTGGGTGGCTCAGTTGGTTAAGCGACTGCCTTCGGCTCAGGTCATGATCCTGGAGTCCCAGGATCGAGTCCCGCATCGGGCTCCCTGCTCAGCAGGGAGTCTGCTTCTCCCTCTCCCGCTCCCCCCTCTTGTGCTCTTTCTCTCTCTCTCTCTCAAATAAATAAATAAAATCTTTTAAAAAATAAAAAAATAAAAAAATAAAAACCTAACAAGACCACATACTTTTTAACCCAACAATTTGAGTACTTGGAATTTAGCTCTTGGATATTCTCTTAAATGAATGGCAATGTAGATATAGCTAAGATAGTAGTGACATTAATTGCCTCTAGAGAGGGGGAACTGGGGGGCTGGGGGTCATGGAGGAAGGGTGGAATGGGGATTACAGGAAAGAAGGGGAGACTTTATACTCTATACCCTCTTGTACATTTGGATTTTGAACCATGTGAATGTGTTACTCTGTTTTAAAAATATAAGACTTAAAAGGGGGACCTCGAGACAAGTTCAGTGGAGCATTATTATAGCAAAGAACTGAAAATTACCCAAATGTCCACCAGCAGGGGACTGGTTAAGTAAATATACATATGGTGGAATACTCTGTAGAGAACTTAGCACAGTGCTTGACACATATTTATGCTCAATACATGTTATCCCTTATTGTTATTATGCTATATATATATTTATATATATTATTATTATGTTATTTATGTTATAAAGATTGTGGGGGTAGGAATTTAGATACTCATCAGCAAAATTCCTCCTAGTATTTTAAATTGTGAATAGGCAGCAATGTTATTTGAGCTATGAGGATTAAATACATACATGCAGAATTTGAGAATAAAATCCACAATAAAGTTGGTCTCACCCTCTTAGGGAACTGTATGTTTGTTGTTGTGATACATGGTAATCAGATATATACAGCAAGCTATTTGTATAAAAAATGATTAGTGTAAGGGTAAGTAAATTTCATTCCTTTTATAGGCTGAATAATATTCCATTATATGTTTACACTACATTTTGTTTGTCCGTTCACATGTTGATAGATGTTTTTGTTGTAACCTCTTGGCTATTGTGAACAGTGCTGTTGTGAACATGGGTGTGAGAATATCTCTTTGAGACCTGGCTTTCAATTCTTTTGGATATATAACCAGAGGTGGAATTGCCGGATCATATGGTAATTCTATTTTTAAATTTTAAGGAAGTACCACACTATTTTCCACAGTGGTTGCACCATTTTATAATTCTACCAACAGTGCGCAAGGGTTCTAATTTCTCCAAATTCTTGCCAATACTTGTTATTTTCTTTCTTTTTTGGGGGGGGGCGGTTAAAGTAGATGCCATGCTCAATACGGGGCTGGAACTCACAACCCTGAGATCAAGAGCCCCATGCTCTACTGACTGAAATAGCCAGCTGCCCCTCCTTTTTTTTTTTTTTATAGTAGTTATCCTAATGAGTGTAAGGTGATATCTCATTGTAGTTTGGTTTATGTTTCTTTTTTTTTTTAATAATTTTTTTTTAAAGATTTTATTTATTTGAGAGAGAGAATGAGAGAGAGAGAGAGAGCACATGAGAGGGTGGAGGGTCAGAGGGAGAAGCAGACTCCCTGCTGAGCAGGGAGCCTGATGCAGGACTCGATCCCGGGACTCCCGGATCCTGACCTGAGCCGAAGGCAGTCGCTTAACCAACTGAACCACCCAGGCGCCCTGGTTTACATTTCTATGGTCATTCGTGACACTGAACATCTTTTCATGTGCTTGTTGGCCATTTGTATAATTATCTTCGGAGAAATGTCTATTTAAGTCTTCTGCCTTATTTTTAATTGGTTATTTGAATTTTTTGTTGTTAGCTGTAGGAGTTCTTTGCATATTTTGGATATTTATCCATTATCAGATATATGATTCACAAATATTTTCTCCCATTCTGTAGGTTGCCTTTTCACTCTGTTGACTGTGTCCTCTGATGCACAAAAGTTGTAAAGTTTGATATAGTCCTATTTGTCTATTTTTGGTTTTGTTGCTTGTCCTTTTGATGCTATATCCAAGAAGTTATTACCAAATCTAGTATCACAAGTATTTCCCCTATTCTTCTAGGAGTTTTATAGTTTTGGGACTTATGTTTAGGTAACATATTGACTTTTTAAAATTCCCATGAGTCTATACTAATAACTAGAATAAAGATAAAAACAAAATTAATGATAGAAAGCCATTGTTTTTAACCTCCAATGTAATAATTGATTCAGGTAAGGATTGTGAATGGATGAATACAATTGTTAAAGAATAACATATTCTCCCCCGCCAAAAAAAGAATAACATGTTCCCATGGTCTCAAAGTATCGCCCTTCAGAATCTTACTGATTACCAAAGGCAACATGTACCTTTTGAGTGGAGAGAACTGTGGGTCATCACCTGAGCTCAGAGACTAAATTTAGCATCACTAATAATGGAGCCCCCTGACATTCTGTGCCTCCTGATGTGATGCAACCAGAGGTACGCAACATCATCTAGGATGTACACTTGTCAAATATGTCTAACTCGAAACTCAGTTATGAGGAAGCAATAAGACAAATCCAAAATATGAGAAAGCAATAAGACAAATCCAAATTCTATAAGACTACTGGACAACTCATCCAGACCTGTCAAAAAATTAATATAATATAATATAATATAATATAATATAATATAATATAATGGCATGAGACTGTTTTAACTTAAAAGAGAGTAGAAAGTCACTATAACAAATGCAATGCATGACATTTGATTGAATCTTGAATCAGAATAAAACAACAAAAGCACAACCATAAGAAATATCCTTGAAAAACTGGAGAAATTTGAATATGGACTGTATATTGGATGATATAAAATTATTGTTAATTTTTAAAAGTGTGATAATGCCATGTGATTATATAGGAGATGTTCTTATGCAATGTATTATTGAAATATTTAGGGAAGAAATACCACAATATGGAAAGAGAATGAGCAAAATGGCAAATATCAACTGGTGAATAGTTTGTGGAGTTTCTTGTAGTAGCCTACTACTTTTTTGAATGTTTGAAAATTTCAAAATAAAAAGTTGGGAGAAAAATGAAATGTTATGTGTCTGACGTGCAGCAGGTGATCAAAAAGTCACTATTATGATGATCACATTTTAATCAGGCTATACAAATGTCTTGCTTATGTAGTCCTTAAGCATTTTTTAAAACTATATTCTTTCTGACACATTTTAAAGTTGACATTAACAATGTTTCATTATGGGGCACCTAGGTGGCTCAGTTGGTTAAGCATCTGACTCTTGATCTCAGCTCAGGTCTTGATCTAAGGGTTGTGAGTTTAAGGCCTACATTGGGCTCCATGCTTGGTGTGGAGCCTACTTTAAAAAAAAAAGTTTCATTATAAGTTTAAATACTTGCAAGGGCCATGAAATCCAGCACGTTGTAAATATTGAAAATTTAAAACAAACTTACCTAACTTCTTAAGTGTATCCTTTGGAATATGAATGTTATGGTGATTTGATACCCATCATTATCCACTTAAAAACTAAAACATTTCTTTAATAGTTGGAAATTTTATGTAATTCCATTTCTCCTTGGAAGTTATAACTGTCCTATACTTCCTACACAGAATTTTGTCCTAATGTGACTTTATGTTTGCTGATCATCTTATCCTATTTCACTACTATAAAAATATGTGTATAATGTGAAATGTTAAATTTGAAATCATAAAGCTCTAATAGTTCAACACATTTTTTCCAGGGTTGAGTTAGTATTGTCATTAATATGCAATCAAAACAATCTAAGTATTTTAGAAATAATTATTCTCTCCACATTCCTGTTCCAGGCTGGGAAGTTAAGCTGGAGGCTCACTATTTAACCAGAAAGATGGTCAGAGTTTTGCCTGGGCTTTTCTTGGATCACAACCGGTTTGATTCTTTCTTGGAGAATTGCATAGGGTTGTGGGCAAGTGTGGTTGGAACTGAGGGATTTCCCAGGATGCAGGACTTTGAGGGAGAACACTGGGACAGTCCCAGCAAACCAGGCCAGTTTGTCACCCTATGTCTGGTGACAAAATCTTGATTTGGACTCTGGCTTGGCTACTATATAAGTCAGGGGTCAATGTAAGCAAAATATACCGCTCAAATTAAGATAATTCAGAAAAGTAAGGGGCACCTGGCTGGCTCAGTGAGTAGAGCATGCGACTCTTGATCTTGGTTGTGAGTTTCAGCCCCATGTTGGATGTAGAGATTATTTAGATAAAAAAATAATTCTTAAAGGAAAAATCATTCGAATAATTCAGATAATTTCAAAATGAAGGAATAGTATAAGAGACACCCACAAACCCATCAGCTGTTAACATATGCCACATTTAGATATGCTTCACTCTCTCTTTCTATTAAATTAAAAAATTTGAGAGGGCTTTATTTCCAGAGGAACTCATTTAAAAAGTGTGGTTGGGCAAAGAGGAACCGCAAGAATGTTGCAGGAACATGGGGCTAGCAGCATGGGAGGTGTTATCTCTCCTAAGCTTGAGGGGAAGAAGTTACCAGAACTGGGAAGGAAAGTTATATAGAACAGGTTGCTTTGGAAAGAGCAATGACCTTTGGTCCAGATTCATAGCCCTTTTAGGTAACTTCTTAAGGAGAGAAACCAGGGAAATAAATATCCTGACCTCAATCCCTTCTCTTCTTCTGATCCCTTGCCAAGCTCCCCACTGGCCAAAATCAACCAAAGTCACAGGGCACAGGACCCAGCTGGTCACATCAAAGTCAACTGTGACACTGACAGGGTGGGAAGAATGGATGTGGAGGGGCAAAGAGCAGATGTCTGGCACACGGAGGTATGGGCTCTGTGGTCCTGAGCCACTTTACAGAGTTGTCATAGGAAGTAAATGCGGCGATGCCTGTGAAAACATTGGCTAAGCCATAAATAGTTATTACATCAATTCTATTTATTTATTTATTTATTTATTTATTTTTATGTTATGTTAATCACCATACATTACATCATTAGTTTTTGATGTAGTGTTCCATGATTCATTGCTTGCGTATAACACCCAGTGTTCCATGAAATACGTGCTCTCCTTAATACCCATCACCAGGCTAACTCATCCCTCCAGCCCCCTCCCCTCTAGAACCCTCAGTTTGTTTCTCAGAGTCCATAGTCTCTCATGGTTTGTCTCCCCCTCCGATTTCCCCCCCTTCATTTTTCCCTTCCTGCTATCTTCTTCTTCTTCTTCTTTTTTTTAAACATATAATGTATTATTTGTTTCAGAGGTACAGGTCTGTGATTCAACAGTCTTACACAATTCACAGTGCTTACCATAGCACATACCCTCCCCAATGTCTATCACCCAGCCACCAATCCCTCCCACCCCCCACCACTCCAGCAACCCTCAGTTTGTTTCCTGAGATTAAGAATTCCTCATATCAGTGAGGTCCTATGATACATGTCTTTCTCTGATTGACTTACTTTACTCAGCATAATACCCTCCAGTTCCATTCACGTTGCTGCAAATGGCAAGATTTCATTCCTTTTGATGGCTGCATAATATTCCATTGTATATATATACCACATCTTTTTGGCAAATGTTTATTTTATTTTTTATTTTTTTAAAGATTTTATTTATTTGACAGAGAGAGACACAGTGAGACAGGGAACACAAGCAGGGAGAGTGGGAGGGGGAGAAGCAGGCTTCCCACGGAGTGGGGAGCCCAATGTGGGGCTTGATCCCAGGACCCTGGGATCATGACCTGAGCCGAAGGCAGATGCTTAATGACTGAGCCACCCAGGCGCCCCTATACCACATCTTCTTTATCCATTCATCTGTCGATGGACATCTTGGCTCTTTCCATAGTTTGGCTATTGTGGACATTGCTGCTATAAACATCAGGGTGCACATACCCCTTCGGATCCCTACATTTGTATCTTTGGGTTAAATACCCAGTAGTGCAATTGCTGGGTGGTAGGGTAACTCTATTTTCAACTTTTTGAGGAACCTCCATACTGTTTTCCAGAGTGGCTGCACCAGCTTGCATTCCCACCAGCAGTGTAGGAGGATTCCCCTTCCTCTGCATCCCTGCCAACATCTGTCGTTTCCTGACTTGTTAATTTTAGCCATTCTGACTGGTGTGAGGTGGTATCTCATTGAAGTTTTGATTTGGATTTCCCTGGTGCCGAGTGATGTTGAGCACTTTCTCATGTGTCTGTTGGCCATTTGGATGTCTTCTTTGGAAAAATGTCTGTTCATGTCTTCTGCCCATTTCTTGATTGGATCATTTGTTCTTTGAGTGTTGAGTTTAATAAATTCTTTATAGATTTTGGATACTAGCCCTTTATCTGATATGTCATTTGGAAATATCTTCTCCCATTCTGTTGGTTATCTTTTGGTTTTGTTGACTGTTTCTTTTGCTGTGCAAAAGCTTTTTATCTTGATGAAGTCACAATAGTTCATTTTTGCCCTTGCTTCCCTTGCCTTTGGCAATGTTTCTAGGAAGAAGTTGCTGCGGCTGAGGTCAAAGAGGTTGCTGCCTGTGTTCTCCTTTAGGAATTTGATGGACTCCTGTCTCACACTTAGGTTTTTCAACCATTTGGAGTCTATTTTTGTGTGTGGTGTAAGGAAATGGTCCAGTTTCATTCTTCTGCATGTGACTGTCCAATTTTCCCAACACCATTTGTTGAAGAGACTGTCTTTTTTCCATTGGACATTCTTTCCTGCTTTGTCAAACATTAGTTGACCATACAGTTGAGGGTCAATTTCTGGGCTCTCTATTCTGTTCCATTGATCTATGTGTCTGTTTTTGTGCAGGTTCCATACTGTCTTGATGATGACAGTTTTGTAATAGAGCTTGAAGTCCAGAATTGTGATGCCACCATCTTTGCTTTTCTTTTTCAATATTTCTCTGGCTATTCGAGGTCTTTTCTGGTTCCATACAAATTTTAGGATTATTTGTTCCATTTCTTTGAAAAAAGTTGATGGTATTTTGATGGTGATTGCATTGAATGTGTAGATTGTTCTAGGTAGCATTGACATCTTCACAATATTTGTTCTTCCAATCCATGAGCATGGAACCTTTTTCCATTTCTTTGTGTTTTCCTCAATTTCTTTCATGAGTATTCTATAGTTTTCTGAGTACAGATTCTTTGCTTCTTTGGTTAGATTTATTCCCAGGTATCTTATGGTTTTGGGTGCAGTTGTAAATGGGATTGACTCCTTAATTTCTCTTTCTTCTGTCTTGTTGTGGGTGTATAGGAATGCCACTGATTTCTGTGCATTGATTTAATATCCTGCCACTTTACTGAATTCCTGTATGAGTTCTAGCAGTTTTGGGGTGGAGTCTTTTGGGTTTTCCACATAAAGTGTCATATCATTTGCAAACAGTGAGAGTTTGACTTCTTCTTTGCTGATTCGGATGCCTTTGATTTCTTTTTGTTGTCTGATTGCTGTGGCCAGGACTTCTAATACTATGTTGAATAGCAGTGGTGATAGTGGACATCCCTGCCATGTTCCTGACCTTAGGGGGAAAGCTCTCAGTTTTTCCCCATCGAGAATGATATTCGCTGTGGGTTTTTCATAGATGGCTTTTATGATATTGAGGTATGTACCCTCTATGCCTATACTCTGAAGAGTTTTGATCAAGAAAGGATGCTGTACTTTGTCAAATGCTTTTTCTGCATGTATTGAGAGGATCATATGGTTCTTGTTCTTTCTTTTATTAATGTATTGTGTCACATTGATTGATTTGCGGATGTTGAACCAAACTTGCAGCCCAGGGATAAATCCCACTTGGTCGTGGTGAATAATCCTTTTAATGTACTGTTGGATCCTATTGGCTAGTGTTTTGGTGAGAATTTTTGCATCCATGTTCATCAAGGATATTGGTCTGTAATTCTCTTTTTTGATGGGGTCTTTGTCTGGTTTTGGGATCAAGGTAATGCTGGCTTCATAAAATGAGTTTGGAAGTTTTCCTTCCATTTCTATTTTTTGGAACAGTTTCAGAAGAATGGGTATTAATTCTTCTTTAAATGTTTGGTAGAATTCCCCTGAGAAGCCGTCTGGCCCTGGGCTTTTCTTTTTTTGGAGATTTTTGACAACTTCTTCAATTTTCTTAGCGGTTATAGGTCTGTTCAGGTTTTCTATTTCTTCCTGGTTCAGTTTTGGTAGTTTATACATCCCTAGGAATGCATCCATTTCTTCAAGTTTATCTAATTTACTGGCATATAGTTGCTCATAATATGTTCTTATAATTGTTTGTATTTCTTTGATGTTGGTTGTGATCTCTCCTCTTTCATTCATGATTTTATTTATTTGGGTCATTTCTCTTTTCTTTTTGATAAGTCTGGCCAGGGGTTTATCAATCTTGTTAATTCTTTCAAAGAACCAGCTCCTAGTTTCGTTGATCTGTTCTACTTTTTTTTTCAGTTTCTATTTCATTGATTTCTGCTCTGATCTTTATTATTTCTCTTCTCCTGCTGGGTTTAGGCTTTATTTGCTGTTCTTTCTCCAGCTCCTTTCAGTGTAGGGTTAGGTTGTGTATTTGAGACCTTTCTTGTTTCTTGAGAAAGGCTTATATTGCTATATACTTTCCTCTTAGGACCGCCTTTGCTGCATCCCAAAAATTTTGAACAGTTGTGTTTTCATTTTCATTTGTTTCCATGAATTCTTTTAATTCTTTAATTTCCTGGTTGACCCATTCATTCTTTAGTAGGATGCTCTTTAGCCTCCATGTATTTGAGTTCTTTTCAACTTTCCTCTTGTGATTGAGTTCTAGTTTCAAAGCATTGTGGTCTGAAAATAGGCAGGGAATGATCCCAATCTTTTCGTACCGGTTGAGGCCTGATTTGTGACCTAGGATGTGATCTATTCTGGAGAATGTTCCATGGGCACTAGAGAGGAATGTGTATTCTGTTGCTTTGGGATGGAATGTTCTGAATATATGTTCTGAAGTCCATTTGGTCCAGTGTGTCATTTAAAGTCTTTATTTCCTTGTTGATCATTTGCTGAGATGATCTGTCCATTTCAGTGAGGGGGGTGTTAAAGTCCTCCACTATTATTGTATTGTTGTCGATATGTTTCTTTGCTTTTGTTATTAATTGGCTTATATAATTGGCTGCTCCCATGTTAGGGGCATAGATATTTACAATTGTTAGATCTTCTCGTTGGATAAACCCTTTAAGTATGATATAGTGTCCTTTCTCATCTCTTATTATAGTCTTTGGTTTAAAATCTAATTTGTCTGATATAAGGATTGCCACTCCAGCTTTCTTTTGGTGTCCCTTAGCATGGTAAATGGTTTTCTACCCCCTCATTTTCAATCTGGGGGTGTCTTTGGGTCTTAAATGAGTCTCTTGCAGACAGCATATCGATGGGTCTTGTTTTTTTATCCAATCTGATACCCTGTGTCTTTTGATTGGGGCATTTAGCCCATTTACATTCAGGGTAACCATTGAAAGATATGAATTTAGTGCTATTGTATTTCCTGTAAGATGACTGTTAACTGTATATTGTCCGTGTTCCTTTCTGGTCTATGTTACTTTTAGGCTCTCTCTTTGCTTAGAGGACCCCTTTCAATATTTCTTGTAGGGCTAGTTTCATGTTTGCAAATTCCTTTAGTTTTTGTTTGTCCTGGAAGCTTTTTATCTCTCCTTCTATTTTCAATGACAGCCTAGCTGGATATAGTATTCTTGGCTGCATATTTTTCTCATTTAGTGCTCTGAATATATCCTGCCAGTCCTTTCTGGCCTGCCAGGTCTCTGTGGATAGGTCTGTTGTCAATCTAATGTTTCTACCGTTGTAGGTTACAGATCTCTTGTCCCGAGCTGCTTTCAGGATTTTCTCTTTGTCTCTGAGACTTGTAAGTTTTACTATTAGATATCAGGGTATTGACCTATTTTTATTGATTTTGAGGGGGGTTCTCTGTGCCTCCTGGATTTTGATGCCTGTTTCCTTCCCCAAATTAGGGAAGTTCTCTGCTATAATTTGCTCCAATATACCTTCTGCCCCTCTCTCTCTTTCTTCTTCTTCTGGGATCCCAATTATTCTAATATTGTTTTGTCTTATGGTATCACTTATCTCTTGAATTCTGCCCTCGTGATCCAGTAGTTGTTTATCTCTCTTTTTCTCAGCTTCTTTATTTTCCATCATTTGGTCCTCTATATCACTAATTCTCTCTTCTGCCTCATTTATCCTAGCAGTTAGAGTCTCCATTTTTTGATTGCACCTCATTAATAGCCTTTTTGATTTCGACTTGATTAGATTTTAGTTCTTTTATTTCTCCAGAAAGGGTTTCTTTAATAACTTCCATGCTTTTTTCAAGCCCACCTAGTATCTTTATTTTTTTAATTTATTTTTTATTTTTTTAAAAAGATTTTATTTATTTATTTGAGAGAGACAGAGATAGCGAGAGCAGGAACACAAGCAGCGGGGGTGGGAGAGGGAGAAGCAGGCTTCCCGTGGAGCAGGGAGGCTGATGTGGGACTCGATCCCAGGACCCTGGGATCATGACCTGAGCTGAAGGCAGCCACTTAACGACTGAACCACCCAGGCACCCCCACCTAGTATCTTTAAAATCATCATTCTGAACTCTAGTTCTGACATCTTACTAATGTCCATATTGATTAGGTCCCTGGCAGTCAGTACTGCCTCTTGTTCTTTTTTTGAGGTGATTTTTTCCATCTTGTCATTTTGTCCAGAGGAGAATAGATGAATGAGAGAACAAAATGCTAACAGGGTAACAACGACCCCAGAAAAATATACACTAAACAAATCAGAAGAGACCTGAAACTGGGGGAAAAGAAAGGGAAAGAAAGAAAAAAAGAAAAAAAAAGAAAAAGAAAAAGGTAAAAACAAACAAACAAACAACAACAAAAAAAACCCAGAATATGATCAAATATGATCAGGCTGGTGCATAGATCAGTGCCACACACTAGATTTTGGGCGTATTTTGATCTGTTAGAAGAAAGTGTCTCCCAAAATTTTAAAGAAAGAAAAACTTATATATGTATAAAAATAAGGGTAAATACAATGAAAGGATGGAATATGACTGTAAAGATGAAAATTATAAAAGATTTTATAAAAGGAATTGATAAGAAGTTGGTTGAAAAAAGAAAGAGGATTTAAAAAAGGGGGGGGAGAGAATGTGATCAGGCAGGAGACTAGAACAAAGCCATACACTAGAGGTTTAGGGTATATTTTCGTCTGTTAGAAGAAACGGTATTCCAAAATTTTAAAGAGAGAACAACTTATGTATATATACCAAAAATAAGGTTAACTACTATGAAGGGATAGAATATGACTCTAAAAATGAAAAATAAAAAAAGATTTTTTAAAAAAGTGATCAATAAGATGTTGGTTGAAAAAGGGAAAAAGAAAAATTAAAAAAAAAATTAACTTTTAAAGACTAAAGAATCATGGTAAAAAAGCCATGGATTCTATGTGCATTATTCCCCTAGTTCCCCTAGTTCTGCCATTCTCATTGATCGATAAACTTGGTCTTGACTGGCCGTTCTTGCTGATCTTCTGGGGGAGGGGCCTGTTGCTGTGGTTCCCAAATGTCTTTGCCGGAGGTGGAATTGCCCCGCCCTTGCCCGGTCCGTGCTAAGCAATCTGCTCAGGTTTGCTCTCGGGAGCTTTTGTTCCCTGCAAGTTTTCTGCACAGCTTTGGAGGCCAAGAGTGAAAATGGCGGCCTCCCAATCTCCACCCTGGAGGAGCTGAGAATTCGGCCCGGCTCCTCAGTGAGCCCCCAGAGAAAAGCAGTCAGTCACTCCCGTCTCCCCAGTCTCTGGCCGCACTCCGTGCTCACCCGGCCTGTGACCGAGCGTTTCTATCTCTGGCACCCGACCCCATGTGGAGTCTCCAAACCCAGCAGATCCCTGCAGTGCGCTCCTGTGCCGCTCCTCCCGGGGGAGGAAGGGGAGTCTCCCCGGATCTTCCGCTTGTTGGGTCCCTGCTGGAGGAGCAGTGGCCCGGCTGTGCCGCGGCTCACGGTTTATGGCAACCCTGAGCTGAGGGCCTGCTCCTCGGCTCCGTCTCTGCAGCCGACTTCCCTGCTCCGATACCTGGGAGCTCTGCTGCACTCAGGCACCCCCAGTCTTTCTGTGACGCCGAGGGTCCTGAGACCACACTGTCCCACGAGGTTTCCACCCCTAGCTTAGCCACTGGAGCGATGTCCCTCAGCGGAGCCGACTTCTAAAAGTTCCGATTTTGTGCTCCGCGGCTCTATCACTTGCCAGAAGCGGCCGACGGAGGCCTCCTCCCCCACCGTCTATCCTCCCGAATATCGCCTCGGATTCACTTCTCCGCACGTCCTACCTTCTAGAAAGTGGTCGCTTTTCTGTTCAGAGAGTTGCTGCTATTCTTTTCTTCAATCTCCTGTTGAGTTTGTAGGTGTTCAGAACGGTTTGATCCCTATCCAGCTGAATTCCTGAGACCAGATGAAATTTAGGTCTCCTACTCCTCTGCCATCTCGCTCCTCCCCCCATCAATTCTTTTTAATAAAAACCCTATCTGCTCCAATTTAAACTCATTACCTCTTATCTTATGCAATTCCTAGTGGGGTCCCTGCTACATAGGAATCTGGTAAATATTTGTTGAATGTATGATTGATGTTGGTAATTAGTGGAGGTGAGTTGAGTGGATGGAGGATCTGGTCATAGCTAAATACCAAGATATCCTGGCTTCATGTTATTACTCTTAGAATAAGATAAATAAATAAATAAAATAAAATGCAGTAAGAAGAAAATGCATTGTTAATAAACTCAGAGAATAATGAAGAAAAGTTTTGGTAGAGAAAACTTAGTTGGGGTGAAGACCTAAAGGAAGATGCCCCATTGATTCCATGCTAAGGACAAGGGGCTAAAGTCCAAAGAACAAAATGTGAAAGGAAAGGAGAGGTGTTTCTGCAAGAGGAAGGAGTCTTAAGGCACCCTGCATGTGTGGGGCAAGGGGTTTGTGGGAAATCTCTGTACCTTCCCCTCAATTTCGCCATGAACCTACAATTGCTCTAAAAAATAAAGTCTATAAAAAATGAGTGAGAAGGGAAGGAGAGGGGCAGGCAGTGACCCTATTCTGCTGCCTAAAATGTCTCTTCAAAGAGAAAAGCGTCTATCGATGTCATTCCTTCACTTGACATTTGGAGATGGTTTGAGAAATCCTGCCTCGATATATCTGGGGGCTGCATGCTGAAACCTGTCTAATCCCAGATGGCTGGGTGGGGGTGGGTTTCTTTCCTCTTGTCTTCTGTGCCAAAGATGCCTTTCAAATGAGGATTCCTTGGCCTTAGGAGAAACGAAAGGGAAAGTGGGCTTCCTTGGGTGAGGAAAGTCAACACTGGGGGGAGTAGAGGATGTGGGGCCCAGTTGTAGGGTTCTTCTGGTGGCCTGTGCCTCCATCAGTAGGCCACATCTTCAGAGCCTTGCTGACATGTGTCCATGCAAATACATTAGCATGTCCATCTCAGCAGATGTCTCTTTTCAGCAACAGCAAGTTCATGTGCCAATGTGTGGGCTGACCCACAGGATCCTTCCACCAAAGAGTGGAAAGCTGGTCGTTCTGGGAAACCAAGCCCTGAGAAGCAAAATGCCTTTCTTTCCCTTGTTTGTCCCAAGGATACCCACTGACCTATGGGTGGTCAATGTTACACTCATGGGCAGAGGAAGGCAGAAGAAGAAGAGGAGGGGAACACAGATGCAGTTTACAATTTATTGAGAGTGATAGTGGCTATGCTTTATTTAAAAAATCTTTCTCTATTATTGGCCCCTTTTAGCAATTTGCAATGCCACTCTTTTTTGTTTTTTTTTTTAAAGATTTTATTTATTTATTTGAGAGAGAGAGAGAATGAGAGACAGAGAGCATGAGAGGGAGGAGGGTCAGAGGGAGAAGCAGACTCCCTGCTGAGCAGGGAGCCCGATGCGGGACTTGATCCCAGGACTCCAGGATCATGACCTGAGCCGAAGGCAGTCGCTTAACCAACTGAGCCACCCAGGCGCCCCCACTCTTTTTTGAAAGATTTTATTTTTAAGTAACCTCTACATCCAATGTGGGGATCGAACTTACAACCCTGAGATCAAGAGTCCCAAGCTCCACCGACTGAGCCAGCCAGGCGCCCCACAATGTCACTTTTTATATTAGGATCTACAGTCACAATGCCTGAGGCCTATGAGCTTTTAAAGACTACAAAAGGGGCACCTGGGTGGCTCAGTCGGTTAAGCTTCTGCCTTCACTTCAGGTCATAAACCCAGAATCCTGGGATCCAGCCCCTCATGAGGCTCCCTGTTCAGCCTGGTTCTCCCTCTGCCCCTACCCCTTCTCCTGCTTGCACTTTCTCTCTCTCCAATAAATAAATAAAAAATCTTTAAAAAAATAAGAAAAAAATAAAGAGCCTACAAAAAATGATTGAGACATAGAAAAAAAATGTATGGCTCCAAAATAAAAAAAGAAAAAGAAAAAATGAAATTAACAGATGTTGAACTAAATATTCACAAAATATAATTTTATATCATTTAATGAATTATTATATTTATTGTTCATAAAATTCATTATATTTAAAAGCTATCTGTAGGTTTGATTTTTCTCAGTTTTTAAGAATTCTGGTATATGCTAAATGATTGCTGGGAACTCATAGCTAAATTAAATGTGTTCTTCAGAGCTAAATTATTTCAAAAGTAATTTATAAACATCCTTTAAACTTTTTACTGCAAAAACAGTGACATTTGATGTGAGCTGGAGGTACATGTTACAATGTTTGATATGATGTGGGATGGGGCTGTAATTTTTAGATAGGGCCTATGGAATCTTAAAATGGCAATATATGCAAATACCTACCTGCAAGGATGTTCATCATAGTGTGATTTACCTACAAGATTGTTCATCACAGTGATTTCAAACAACCTAAATGCCAGCAGCTGGAGACCATTTTAACAAATGATAGTACCACACAATGGATACTAGATGACCATTGAAATCATGAAGTCATGGGAGAGTATTTAATGATCTAGAAAGATGGTCACAATATATCACAAAAAATCAAAATCAAAACCTTATGATTGCTCTTGTTCGTAAAAGAAAAAAATACTCTTAGATAAAAGACTGGCAGAATATACACCAACATAGTAGTGATTAGTGGTTATGTCTGGATGGTAGAATTACAAGTAAGCTAAGTTTTCTTTTCTTTTCTTTTTTCAATTCTTTATACTTTCTGCCATGAACATTTTTTGTTTCTGGAAAGCAGACAGATAAGATTTATAAAGATGGAAAACCCTTTTGCTTTGATGGCCTTTTCTCTGACAGTTAATAAATTCTAACCCAAAAAGCTTATGCATGGATTGCATGGAAGCTTCTCCCATTTGCCTCTCTCATGTTTGAGGTTGAACACCATGGAAACATCATTTCGATGTAGATTTTTTTAACTGAATAATGGCCATAAACAAACAAATAATGGCTTATTTTAATGCACCCAGTAGTTAGAATAAGCCATTTAAAAAATAAATTGAATTTTGCAGTCTTTTAATGTCTTTTTAGGATAAGATCTGAAATCTTTATCAAAACCACCCCCTTCTCTTCACCTCTGTCTATATCTCCAGGGTCGTCTTCAGCTGCTCACAAGCTCCAGTGTGAGAATGTATAGTCATGAAAAGATGCCCCTTTTCTGTACCGTTGAGGGACAAAGTGGATTGCAGAACAGCATGGATGGCTTACTCCCATTTATGGAAAATTGAATACTTATATTTTAATCTGTGTAGATGACAGAATTTTCTGGAAGGATATATTAAAGATGTTAAAGTGATTCCCCTTGGGTGATGTCATTTTGAGTTACTTAAAAAATATATGGTTTGAAATTCTTACAGAGATGAAGTGTCATTTTCACAAAATTGATCTGTGACCCTTACATTGTTTGACTCACTGTTGTTTACTTTAGTCGCTCTGATGGAAAAGAGCAAATTAAATAAGGTCTCAAAAGTTAATTTTTAAAGAGGGAAGTGGATGGAAATTGTTTTAGGGCAGTGAGATGAAGTAGGGCTGCTGAAATGTTTGGTTTCCTTCTGCGGGTAGGTGTGTCTGGTCTTGAGGCTGAAGTAACCACTGAGCATGTTATGAGGGGGACACAGGTATTTGTTGATTTTTCTCGAGGCTAAAGGCTCAAGATGCCAACACTGCTGAGGCTACTATTCTCCCATAGAGGGGCATAGAGTCATTCTCCTCTAGGCAAAACCATAAATGTACCCAAGGGCCCTACCATCTTGGAGGAGGATACCAATTTGCAGGGAAGGACATAAAAGAAAAAACCACTTTTTGAGAGCTAAAAATTAAACATTCAATTTAAAGGGTTGTGGGAGGTGCTATAGAAAGGTGGTTGATTGGAAGGACCTGGGGTCAGAAAGGTTTCTGTTCCAAGTCTGCCTCTACCACTCACTAGCTGTGGGCCTTCTTTTTTTTTTTAATTTTTAAAAAAAGATTTTATTTATTTATTTGAGAGAGAGAGAGCATGAGCAGGAGAGGCAGAGGGAGAGGAAAAAGCAGGCTCCCAGCCGATCAGGGAGCCTGATGCGGGGCTTGATCCCAGGATCCTGAGGTCATGACCTGAGCCAAAGGCAGACGCTTAACCGACTGAGCCACCCAGGTGCCCCAGCTGTGGACCTTCTTAACATTCCAGACTCAGTGATGTGCCACCCATGTCCCGTGTCAATGAAGGACTCCCTGCCCCAGCTGCTGGAAGAGTGGTGAGCAGACATTTTCCAGATGTCAGCCTCTTTGGGGTCTGCCTCAGCTGCAGAGTCACCTTGCCCAAAGTCCACCCTTCTGAAGGATCCATGTCCAATGACTGATTGAGAGGGAGTATAAAGACCTGGCCATCTCCGCCCAATTTGAGACAACACTGAAGTGCCATTCTAGCTCCAGAGCTTCCCGTGGGTTGGCTGAGACTGTCAATGGGCAACACAGCTCAACTTCTCCTTCTGTCCACTCCCGTTCCCATCCCCTCTGCTCCACAGGTGTTGATCTCAAGGGCACTCCCTAACAAACATCTTGCACAATAGCTCCAGAGTCTGTTTCCCGGGCAGCCTAATTTGGGACAATTAAGTTACTTAATCACTCTGAGGTTTCACTTTTTCATCTATAAAAATCAAGATGATAATAATAGTGCCCATTACATATAGTTGAGAATTATATGAGATTATGTATGTAAAATGTTTGTCATATATAAAATAACATATTCATATATGTTACATATAACACTTATTCAATAAATGCTAACCATTATTATTGTCAGTGGGAAAGAAAGAGCCTATCCTTAACCATCCACCACCAGCATCAACAGTTTATCAGAGTTTGCCTCAAAAAGAAGGGTCTTAAAGATGTAGATATAGGGTAAAGATATGTTGGTGGAATACAAAAGGGTGGGAGCAAAGGGTATTACCAAATGAGGACAGACTAAAGGACCTGCATCCTCCTAGTAAGAGAGTCAGTCAATAGACATCTGGTTTACCCGAGTCTCTTCCAAGTTTGGTCAGCACAAGGCAGTCCTGCAGGGCCTGGCCACTTTTGAGCAAGCTGATCAAGTTGAAGTCCTGGCCGGCAGGGCTGAGAGGAGGAGCGAGAGCTTCAGTGTCTTCTGGAATATTGATGCCTCCTAGACAGTTCATCTTCTATATGCGTCGTATCTGACAACGGCGGCCCACAGTATAAGGCTGTGCATATAGCGGGGCCATGGACATGTGCGAAGCCAGGCCCTCAGGCTTTAACAAGGAATGGACATCAAGTGGGCGTGTTGTTAGAGGAGCATACACCCTCTCACTGTTACTACCATGTTCTACTGACCTCCACTCACCCTGCCCATTTCCAGGGCTTTGGTCTGTAGCTTGTGGTCCTCCCTCTGCTCCCCCCCCCCATGTACATGTGGTGCTCCATTTTGAGCAGCAGGGTGATCGATGACTTTATAGTGACTGGGACTTTTTGTTCCCTGGGTTGTTTTTGTATCTGCCTTGGCTGCATTTTCCTCTAGAAATCTGTGTCCTGGGTATAGATTTGGCATTGAGAGAACTGTCCATCTGGATTTGTTTGATTGTAAAGTGCTGTATTGTATTTAAAGCTATGGTTGTTCATGATGAAGAGCAGACCTGTGGATGTGGTTTTCTAGTCCAGAGATTGCACAAAGCCTCTGGGGCTTAGATGAATATGAGAGGCGTGTGGTCTGTAGAGTCATCTGGCGTTCCAAGAGACCCGATTTGTCCCCGAGCTCCGGCAAGTGATGCTCAGAGTAGCCTTTGGCTGCCAACCTTTTTACACAGTGCCTATAAATTTTAGAAATCTTACTTGGAGGTTATTGTTTAGCCAGCACATAATTTTTATGATGGTTTATTGACACTCAAAAAGAATGTTTGCAATATTCCAAGTTTGGACTATTGTGCATGGATGGTCTACCATCTGGCATCATGAGGAAATAAGGTAATCCTCTCTCTTAAAAAAAAAAACGATAACCTATTAAACAGAAAAGTCACTTTCAAGGTAAATCTTTCTAATATATAACACGTACTTCTCCACATTTTTTCTTTATATTTTTTAAAAAATTTATTTATTTATTTATTTATTTGAGAGAGAGACAGAGGCAGAGGGAGGAGAGGAGAGTCCCAAGCAGACTTCGCACTGAGTGTGGAGCCCCACGCAGGGCTCGATCTCACCACTCTGAGATCATGACGTGAGCCAAAACCAAGAGTTGGATGCTTAACTGACTGCCACCCAGGTGCCCCTCCACATTTTTTTCAAAAATTTCTAGCATTATTGAATCCTCATTCTCTGCCAGCCCTATACCTACATTATTGTATTCAGCCCTTAACAACCCTGCAAAGTAGGGATTATTATCACCCTTTATCCAGTAAGAAAAACAGAGACTCAAAGAACTTATGTAACTTGGCTAAAATCACATCTTGGCTGAAAGCCAGAATGGGAATTTGAATCCAATTTTGTCCAACTCCGAAGCCAATGTTATTGCTACCACATTGTGATAACTCCTCTACTTTTTTTTTTTTTTACAAATTAGAGATTATCAAGTATATTTTAACCTTTTCTTGATGAATTAGAGACAAAATTATAAATGTCAGTGATAACACAGTGCTGAAGTACTGATTTAGGTGAGACCCTTGGTTGAAGTAACAGAAATCCAGTGATGCTCGTGTAAGAAAGGAAGAAGGATTTATGAGAAGACCAGATACATTGCGAGGTGTGAGAGCAGGGTGCAACCGGGTCTCAGCAATGAACTGGGATTTGAGACTCAGGCCCATCAGACCATCCCCATTCCTCATCCCTGCTCTACTTATGCATGTTTTTTCTATTTCTTTGTTTCTCTTCGTGTTGTCTGGTCTGAGGGTAGACAGTCTGGGGTTTAGTGCCACGGTTCTAGATCATCCAAGACCTAGATACCTCATAGCTTCCTGCCCTGCCTTTCTTTTGTTTTTGTGCCAGTATCAGAAGATGGCTGCCATATCTCCAGACATCAAGTTCTTATTTCAGGCTAGAAGATAGGAAAGGTAATGGGCAAGAGGGAATTTGCCTTTTTATTCAAGGGATGTTCCAGTGAACAGAACAACTTCCTCAGTCTTTTTTTATGGTTGCATAGTATTCCAATATATGGGTTTACTACAATTTATGTGAATCTTGAGGACTTTTAAAAAATGCTGGTGCTCTGGGTTTTCCCCAGATTTAATACCTGGTTATGATGTACAGACAGATGTGAGACCCATTGGTGGAGCTTATTGGTGTCTTGCTTTTCCAGTCTATGATGGGAATGAGGCTGGTTTCCTAGAATTCAGAAAGCTGATTCAGGGCTCTGGAAAGTCAAGTGAATTCCTTCCTTCTGATGAATGGAAAACGGTCATAAATAAGACTCTCATTAGCAAGAGACATAGTCACAAGAAATTGAGAAAAGCTGGCTTGAAGCCCTGGACCTGTACACAAGAGAAGGGTGGGTATTGCGTGATGCGGTCTCCAAGTATGCAGACTGCACAGGACTTACCAGGTAGTGAAAACGCAAACTGAGGGTCATAAAATAGAAGAAGCTCTTGCCAGACTCTCTGAGCTGCAGAAAAATAGCAAATGAGTTTCAGCACGGCTAAACAAAAGATGGAGTGTTGAGAAAAATAATAATCCAAACTATACTTATAGCTTCTTGGGCTAAACATGTCTCTGGATAATATTAGACTGTTCTCTGAGCTTATCAACTTCAAGTAGCCAAAAAAGTTAATTAAGCGTAGGGCCCAGTCAAGAAAGTGTTCCCAAAAACATATGGGAAAATATTATCATTGTACTAGCATCTTAAAGTCTTGGGCTCTTGAGTGTGATTTCTATGTGGAATTTTGGTCAATAAACCTCAGAAAAATATGCTAGGACTTGAGAAGCGTGCTTTATTATGTTTTCTTTTTTTAAAAATTTTTTTATTTAAATTCAATTAGCCAACATATTGTTGGCTAACTAACTAACATGTTGTTGGAAACTAACATCATTAGTTTCAGATGTAGAGTTCAATAATTCATCAGTTGCATATAACACCCAGTGCTCATCACATCCATGTGCCCTACTTAATGCCCGTTACCCAATTACCCTATTTCCCCCACCCCCTCCCCTCCAGCAACCCTCAGTTTGTTTCCTATAGTTAGGAGTTTCTCATGGTTTGTCTCCCTCTCTGATGACTTCCCATTCAGTTTTCCCTCCCTTCCCCTATGATCCTCTGCGCTGTTTCTTATATTCCACATATGAGTGAAACCATATGATAATTGTCGAGAAGGGTGTTTTAAAAAGTGAAAGAAACAGGCAAAGATGGGCATAAGAAAGGAAACAAAGTATTTGTGCTTTTGACTATGATAAAACTGAAGGGTGAAGACCTAATTTTTCTTTTCTTTTCTTAAAGATTTTTTTATTTATTCATTTGAGACACACACAGAGAGAGAGAGAGAGAGAGAGAGAGCACGATCAGGGGGAGAAGCAGAGGGAGGGGGAGAAGCAGACTCCCTGCTGAGCAGGGAGCCCGATGCGGGGCTCGATCCCAGGACCCTGGGATCATGACCCAAGCCGAAGGCAGACGCTTAACCATCTGAGCCATCCACGTGCCCCAAGATCTAATTTTTCTTGAAAAATGTTATAAAATCTAATAGATTTCCAAACTGAAAACAACCCAGATGTCCTTCAGCAAGTGAATGGTTGGACTGGGCTACATCCATACTCTGGATATAGTACTCTGGAATAGTACTCTGCCATAAAAAGAAACTATTGATACATGCAGCTACTTGGATGGATCTCAAATCTCAAAATGTTACATCCTGTATGGTTGCATTTATATAACATTCTAGAAATAAAATTATAGAGATAGAGAACAGATTAGTGATTGCCAGGGGTTAGGGAGCAAAGGGAGGAGGGAGGTGGCTCTGGAATGGAAGCAGGAGGGATCTTTGTGGCAATGGAACTATACTGAAGCTTGATTGCAGTAGAGAATACACAGATTCTACACATGTGATAAAATTACATAGAACTAAACACACACACACACACGAGTGTATGTAAAACTAGAGTCT
Source organism: Phoca vitulina (assembly GCF_004348235.1). NCBI lineage: Eukaryota > Metazoa > Chordata > Mammalia > Carnivora > Phocidae > Phoca > Phoca vitulina. The sequence continues at coordinate 9,385,624 of NW_022589756.1, forward strand.
AAATAAGGTCAGTGGATTGTAGCAATGCCAATTTCCTAGTTGCCATATTGTACTATAGTTATGCAAAGTGCTTCCATTGATAGGAGACTGGATGAAGAGTGCATGGGATCACTCTGTATTCTTTCTTACCACTGCATGTGAATCTGCAATTATCTCAAAATCTAATTTAAAAAATTAAATAAACCTAGAACGTTAGCACTAGAGAAAATTAGAAGTGGACAAAGCAACATTGACAATGATTTTTTTATCCAATTCAAAAAGGGGCAGCTCTTGACCTTTAATAGAGGTGGTTTTAAAACCAACGGGACTATGTGTCTTTTCACACATTGAGTAATGAACTTAGGAAATGTATTCACCTAAGAGATGTGAGATGAGTATACTCTTAGAAAGCAATGATGGGTCTCTAAGTCACATTAAGATGTTTTGGAAGCTTTTTGAATCTTGGAGCTTGACATCACAAAGAACGACAAACTTTCACAACAGGGTCACAATGTGAGATGTAGGAATTTTATTTTTTTATTTATTTTTATTTTTTTTTTAAAGATTTTATTTATTTATTCAGCAGAGAGAGACACAGCGAGAGAGGGGACACAAGCAGGGGCAGAGGGAGAAGGAGAACCGGACTCCCTGCTGAGCAAGGAGCCCGATGTGGGACTCGATCCCAGGACCCTGGGATCATGACCTGAGCTGAAGGCAGACACTTAACGACTGAGCCACCCAGGCGCCTGAGATGTAGGAATTTTAAAACTAATTCAGCAAACCTTTGCTGAACTCCTTTTTTGTGTCCGGCACTGTCCCAGGTGCTCTGTGTCAGAAAGGCAAAAGACACAGCCCTGTCCTCCAGAAGCTCATTACCTGGAGTTCTTCTGTAACTTTGTAAATGTTCTACTGTTCTGGAATTCAATGCTGGTGACATTATTTATGGAACAGAAATGAATGTCATCCTGACAGATATTATTTTTAATGATATCCTGATTAATAGTCACACTTGAGGCTATTTTAAAAATGGAAGCAGTCACCATGAAGTGTGATAGGAGTTACCCCAAAATAGACCATTTTATCCGTTGTGAATAATTTAGACCCTGGCACACCAAATGCAGTGAAGAGCATGAGGCTGGTGGAAGAGCTGAGTGGGAGCTTTCAGAAAGTAGGGCCTGCATCCAGTCTCTGTGTTCCAGGACTTAACAGTGTGTGCTTGGTATGCAGCAGGAGCTCAATAGATGCTGAATTGACAGTATAGAGGATCTTTTTGCTCTAATTTTATATGAGTTGAGGCCAGAAGGAACTTATGGACTTGGCTTTCATGGCTGGAAATTGATTTTGACTAGTGTCAGAAGGATCTAGAATGGGATATAAAATAAAAAAGCTGAGTAGAGATTTAAAAAAACAAAACAAAACAAACACTGGCACAGGACTGACTTGTAACTGCACGTGGGGAATACTTTTGGCAACTGGACACCCTCAGTCCTGCACCAGCTCATCCCTGCACGGTGACCACGCTGCTACCGTGGACTTGAGTTTCTCCCTTCTGGGTAAAGGAGCGGGATGCCACCTGCCCACTCTTTTCCTTTCAGAGGTAGCGTGGGGATGTGCCTTGACTGACCATTTAACTTTCACGCACAGAGATTTGCCTCGCATTGTGAACATTATGCAAATGATACCACAGCAATGGTAAATCTTCGTGACTACTTCTGGATGGTGAGCTTCTCAGAAGGCAATGATCACAGAGAGTATGTGGGACAAAATGTGAAGACGGCCTTTAGCACCCTTGCCTTCATTGAAAATCATCAATGGCAGTGCTGTTTTTTATCTGGAGGAGAAAATAATGAACACCTACCAATATGATGGAGACTATGCGGTGATAGGAAGTTCATCTCATGATTAATTGGCACAAGTGGGTATTTAGATCGACACTCAAGCATTGAAAAATATGTGTTTATTCTTTTGTTGGATGTAACAATTTTTTTTTTCTTTCTGTGCAGTTGGAGTCAGAGAAGGCCTGGAGCACTGTGGAGTAGTGATTGCACCTGGCAGACCTCTAACTCTGGGGATCATAAGTGACCAAGGGCCCCGGCTCTTTGCTCTGAAGTCTGCAGCAGTATTTGTGCTGAGTCCAGGCTTCCCTTGGGTGCTCCCAGTCAATGACTAAATGTGAAAGGATACTGACAGTTGACCTTGTCTCCAGTACTCCTTGGTGGCCTCGGTGAAACTTTGTTAGACTTCATGGCAATCCAGGATGCTTCCATCTAGCCTCCCTTCCTCCTTTTTTCCTTCATGTGGGGTCAGACTGCTTCATGATCTGACACAGCTCTCCAGCCCTTGGGACTTCCTCCCATTTGCTCTCCCACAGGCATTTTGCCTTGCAGGCTTATTCCTTTCATGGCATTTACTTCTCAGAGGACCTGGACTAACACAAGTGGCATTGAGAGTGGTGTGAGAAAACAAGGGGCAAGATGGGGATGCAGGACTGGATCGGCCACCACCCAACATAGGAAGAGGAAGCCATCTTGACTAGGAGGTGGGTCATGGATAGTCACCTCAAAGTGGTGGCTCATTTGTTAAAGATTTCACTGGTGGTAACTTGGGAAAATGTCATGGTGGAGGGGAATGCTGTGGCAGGTGTGATGGTGCAGGAATTTGAAGAAAATGGGGAGAACAGTGCCTACAAAGACAATGGAGCTGACTGATTACAGCAAAGTTGTACTGATGCCCTGCAAAAGGATAATGAGAAACTGAAGGCTATTAACAAGCAGATAATGCCTAAATGCAAGAGCCAGAATGCCTTGGTGGTAGTTGACAAAGAGGCTTTTTCTACCCAGAGTAAAAAGGCAGACGCACTTGAGCAGCAGGCTGAAGACCTCATTGCAAGTCGCAGAGCTCCAAATATGTTTGAATGCTCAGCTAAGGCAGGTCTGTTATGCAAAGGACAGGGCCCTGGGAAAATCTGTGCCATGAACTGAATTTTGTTTCCCTCAAACTCATATGTTGAAGCTATAATCCCTAATGTGACTGTATTTGGAGACGAGGCTTTTAGGAGGGAATTAAGGTTAAATGAGATAATAAGGGTGAGACTCTAATCTGATAGGACTGTGGTCTTCCAAGAAGAGACCTAATTTATTTGGGTAATTGAACACTGGGGAAAGGGGAATAACAGACATTTTGAAGAGCATTGGAGCCAGGATTTGAGATGACATTGATATCTGGAGATCCAAGGTGTTCTTACATTCCCTGGTAAGAGTGAAGGCCTGTGAGGGCCGGGTAATAAATGGGGTCCTGGCTAATGTACAGCTCATGGTAGGTCTACTGGGTCTTTAGATCACTTGATGGCAATTTCCCCAAGTTTGAAGTGCACATTTGGAATAGATATACTTGGCAATTGAAATAACCTCCATACCAGGTCCTGATCTATGTTGTACAAAACTACCAATAGTGGGGAAGGCCAAATGGAACTCTGAAACTGACCCTCTCATAGCCAAAGAAGTAAATAAAAAAACAATATCATGTTATAGTGGGGGCTGGAAGGAGGAGATGATTAAAGGATGTAGCAGTAGTGGTCCATTTAATTTGCCTTTCTGGGTCCTGAAAAACCTGGCTGGGTCCCCAGCAATGACCGCAGACTACCACAGACTTAAACCAGCTAGGAGCCTTGATTGTAGCTACTGTATTGAATATTGTATCACCATTAGAGCAGGTTAATCAAGCCACAGGTACATGCTACATGGCTTATGATTTGGTGAATGTATTATGTTCCAATCCAATTAGAAAAGAGGATCAGAAACACTTTGCATTCTTGTGGGGTGGACAACAATGTTCATTTACAGTTTTGCCTCAGATCTATATTAACTCTTCCGCTCTTTGTCATAACATGGTCCAAAGAGATCTGGATTGCCCCATTTCATTGACGACATCCTGCTGTTAGGGTGAGCAAGAGGTAGCTAGTATGCTGGAGGTTTGGGTAAGACATTTGTATTCCAGTGGGTGATAAGAAAGCCCTATGGAGATTCAGGGATTGGCCACTTAGGTGAAGTTTTTAGAAGTCCAGTGGTCAGGGCCCTCCAAAGCAAAAACAGATTGCCTATCTTGCATCCTATACAACAATGAAGAAAGCCCAGCACTGGTGAGCCTATTTGAGTTCTGGAAGAAACATTCCATACATAAAAATATTGTTCTGGGGGCACTTGGGTGGCTCAGTTGGTAAAATGGCTGCCTTTGGCTGGGGTCATGGTCTCAGCGTCCTGGGTTCAAGCCCTGTATTGGGCTCCCTGCTCAATGGGGAGTCTGCTTCTCCCTCTGCCTTTGCTGCTCTCTTGCTTGCACGCTCTCTCTCTCAAATAAATGAATAAAATCTAAAAAAATTATTGCTCTGGCTCATATACTGGCGACATTGAAGAATCCAGCTTTGAGGATGACCCAGAGCAGGAAAGGGTGATTTACCAAGTCCAGTTGTGGTGTAATTGCCATGCCACCTGGGCCATGCAATCTGGCAGATCCTGTAGGGCTGGAGGTGTTAATAAAAGAAAAAGACACGCTATAGAGCTTATGGCAAGCACCCACGGGAGAATCACAATGCAGGTCCTGGGATTTGGGAGCAGGGTCATGTCATCATACTCAGAGATTGATATGTCCTTTGACAATCAGCTTTCAGCATATTATTGGGCCCTAGTGGAAATGGAACACTTGACCATGGGGTACCCAGTGACCCTGCATTCAGAACTGCTTATTATGGGCTGGGTCTTGTCAAATCCACAAAGTCATAAATTAAATTGCTGCCTTCCATTGTAAAATAGAAATGGTACATCCTGGATTGAGCCTGAGCTGGACCAGAGGGCGTGAGTAAGCTGGGAGTGCAGGTAGCCCAGACAGACCCTCATGTCACCACCCATCTCGCTCGTCCCAGTGGCCCTCTTCCATGGTTGTACCTAGGGCTGTATATAGGATCTTGCATGACCAGCTGAAAGAGGGAGAAAATCCCAGGTCTGGCTTACAAATGGGTTGGCTTGATATGCAGGAACAAACTAAAAGTGGATAACAGTCACATTCAGGGGTAGCCTGGAAACTAGGTGTGGAGAGAAAGTCTGCCCAGTGGACAGAGCTGTGAACAGTGCACTAGGCCAACCACTTTGCATGGAAGGATGAGAATATATGCTAATCCTGGGCAGTGGCTGAGGAGGTCAGAGGTAGAGACATGTGCAGTACAAACAAGAGTGGGTACAACATGTGAAGAATCCTGTAGCACGCTTTAATGTCCACCCACAAGCATCTGCCATGGGAGAGGCTCTGAGCAATCAATTAGAAAAAATGACTTGGCCGATGATGTCAGCTGTCATTGTCCACCCCAGAACTGGCACAAAAGTCTCATGAACAGAATGGCTGAGGTGGCAGAGATGGAGGCAATGCATGGGTCCAACAGCATGGACTCCCACTTACCAAGGCCAATCTAGCCACTGCTGCCTCTGACAGTCAGCCACAGAGCTGCCCTGGATAGAGCACTGTTGCTCAAGGACACCAGGCTGAAAGGGCCCCTGGCTCATCCTCATGTGGGTAGACACTTATCCTGGGCATGGATTTGCCTTTCTTGCTTACAGTGCCTCCACCAGTCCCATTATCTGGGGGCTTATCTAACACCTGATCCACAGACATGGATTCCCATAGAGCATAGCATCCAACTAAGGGACACGTCCCAAGCTAAGGAGGTTCAGAAGCGGGCCTGTGATCATGGGACTCCCTAAGTGTATCACATACCACATCATCCTGAGACTGCTGGCCTCACAGAATCTGGAGTGGCCTTCTAAAGAAGCATTGAAATGCTAGCTTAGAGGAAATACCCTCAAAGGATGGATGTCATGCTTTGGTGGCACTGTGTCCTTAAAAGGAAGGATATATGAGTCTGGAAACCAAGAAGTAGAGGCAGAAGTGACCCTACTTATCACCATTCTCAGTGACCCACTGGGCAGATTTTGTGTCTCTTGTGTCTGAAACTCTGTGCTCTGCAGGGTCAGAGGTCCTGGTCCCCAAAGAGGGCACACCCTTGCCAGGACACACAGCAACGGTTGCATTGAACTACAAGTTAAGGTTATCAGCAGGATACTTTGGTGGCCTTGTGCACAGAGATCAGCAGATGAAAAGAGGAGTCCCTACTTGGACAAGGATCATTGACCTTCATCAGCAGGAGGAGGTAGGAGTGCTCTCACACAAGGGGGCAGGGAGGGACCCAGGTGACCCACTGGTGTGCTTCCTGCTACTCCCTTGTTCCACTGCAACTGTGAATAGACATGTGCAGCCACTCCAAACTGAGGAGGGTATGATGATCAGGATTTAGACTCTTCAGGAATGAAGCTCAGACCCTCAGGTAAGCCACCAACACCTGCTAAGTTGAGAGCTAAGGGTGAAGGGGATTTAAAATGAAGAGTGGAGAGAGATGAGGCTGCCAGTTGCAGCCCCAAGGTCAACTGCAGTGATGGGGCCTGTGGCTCAACCCTTAGGAAGCAAGGCCCATGGGAACCTTGGAGGAACCTCTTCCTGACCCTTCCTGCGTGGGGTGCAAGGAGTGGACTGTGGTGATAGCAAGAACATGCCACATGGACCACCAAACACAGGGAGCACGAATGACTCAGGGTCCAGGCTGCTGGGCTCAGAAATCTATTGCCGCATTTGCGCTGAGGCCACATTTTCCATAGGTTGCTCCCTATAAACGACCAGGCACTGCAGAGATATTAAGAGAGATACTAAGGCTGTTTCCTGGGAGACCTCCACCGATGGCCGACTTTGACTCAAGGACTCCCCAGCAGCCTAGCATAACCTTCCTTCAAATGTCTATGTAGGGGCGCCTGGGTGGCTCAGTCGTTAAGCATCTGCCTTCGGCTCAGGTCATGATCCCAGGGTCCTGGGATAGAGCACCTTATCGGGCTCCCTGCTCGGCGGGGAGCCTGCTTCTCCCTCTCCCACTCCCCTGCTTGTGTTCCCTCTCTCACTGTGTCTCTCTCTGTCAAATAAATTAATAAAATCTTTAAAAAAAAATGTCTATGTAGTTTAGGATGCTTCTGCCAACCTCCTTTTCCCTCTCTTTCCCTGGCTTGGGGTCAGACTTGCCTTGCTGTCTGACACTGCTCTCCCAGCCTTTCCCGTTTTTTTCTCACACAGGTGCTTTCCCTAATAAAATCCTTCCATGTTTAATTCCATCTTGGCATCTGCTCAGTGGTGTGTGGTAAACTGAATCTCCAAAAAACAAAAGCCCTCGTTTGTTGCCCTGGCTGACTTCCAGGGTATAAATCCTCCCACCGTGGCAGGCCTCCACCAATGGCTCTTGCAAAATTCCTAAATAGCTCTCCCGAGCTGGTATAAACCCCTCCAGTGCGCCACTTCATCTGCCGCTGGGGGGTCTGGACCAACACAGGAGGGATGGACCTGGAGGAGATTGTGTTTTGCTTCAGCGTAGGATGAGTCAAAATTTGGGTTTAGGGGCATTTGCTGATCGTCAGCATTTGACTTCAGTAAGAAGGTATGTTTTCAGTGCTTGGAGAGTCTCTGGTGTTCTGGCACTTTTTCAAAGCAGGCTTAACCTATGAACTTACAGACAGCTGACATGTGCCCCATCCTTAACAACGGATCATCCACATTCTAGTCATTTGTCTCTACTCCGTTCCGTCCGTTCACCTGCCTGCTGTCTGGTGAGCTTCCCAAAGGAATCTCTGACCACGAAAATGCCTCTGCTCGAACAGCTCCAACAGCTGCCTTGTCCTGGAGAATTGTTTCTCAATGTATGGAACTGCCCTTAGGAGGATGTTAGGTGTTGTGAGAATCCAAGGGCAGCATGAGCAAATGAATTTGGGCAACAGTAAATTAAACAAAATGTCAGGGCCATCACTGAGAAGCTATTGTAAATTGCCCAGAGGGCTACAAAGCATTTTTCAAACTTACTCAACTATAGCTCCATCCTCCCCTTTACCCGCAGCATCCACGGAACTAGTATTCTGTGGAACACACTATGGAAACACTCCATATGCTGGCATAGAGGATATAATCCTGGATTTCAAGGTCCAGTTGTCTAGGCTTCAACAGCTGTTTGAACTTATTTTTTTTCCTGAACCCTTGTTCCAGGAAACAAACCACTCACTGTGCCTATTTATGAATACGTCACTGCCTTTGGACATTTCACATTCTTCTTTCTGTTTCTATTGTCCTTTCTCCTCTTTACATATTGAAATTCACCTGCCCTTCCAGGCACATCTCAATGCTACCTCTTCCAGGAAGTCTCCTCTGAAATAACATGATATTGTTAAAAATTGTGGCAAAATACACATTTATAAAACTTACCATCTTGGCCATTTTTAAGTGCACAGTTCAGCACTATTAAGCGCATTCATATTTTTAGTCAATCATCACCACCATCCGTCCACAGAACTCTTTGTCTCGCAAAACTGAAATTTTGTGCCCGTTAAGCAACAACTCCCCAGCACCGCCCCTCCCCCCACCCCAGGCCCTGGTCTCCTTTCTGTCTCTATGAATTTGACTGCTCTAGGTGCCTCATATACATGGAATCATACAGGATTTGTCCTTCTGTGATTGGCTTATTTCATGTAGCATCATGCCCTCAAGGTTCATCCGTTTTGTAGCCTGTGTGAGAATTTTATTCCTTTTTAAGGCTAAATAATATTCCATGGTATGGATAGACCACATTTTGTTTATCCATTCATCTGTTGATGGACACTTGAATTGTTTCCACCTTTTTGGCTATTGCAAATAATGCAGCTATGAATGTGAGTGTACAAATATATGCGTGAGTCTTTGCTTTCAGTTTTTTTGGATTTATACCTAGAAGTGGGGTTGCTGGATTCTATGGTAATTCTATTTGTAATTTTTGGAGGAACCTGTTAGACTGTTTCCCATGGTGGCTGCACCATTTTATATTCTTGAAACGATATGACTTTTTAACAGCAGTCTATGTTAGTTACGTTTTTTAGCCCTTTCTCTTACGTTTTTTTTAGCCCTTTACACAAGTCTTCTCTTCCCTGTATTGTAAGTTTCTAAAAGTTAAGACCCATGTCCAATTTCTCTTTGCTTCTTCCCAGATGTCTGGATTAGTGCCTTAATGTAGTGCCCACTGCTCTTCTGCCCATTACTCTTGTGCCTCCCTGCTTGCTGGACTGAGTTTCTATCTACACTGACATCCTCCTAAAGGTATTCACAAATAGTCACACATACACACTCCCATCAGAACCTTTCTACTCTTCATGGTGGTAAATGAAGCCTCTAGCAAAGGATATCAAGGAAAATCAAGATATTTATTTGCACCAGAATATGGTCCTGATGCACCAACATACCCTAAAACATTGAGTGGGGATGGTGCTTTTCCAGCATTAGTTCCTTGTTGTATCAGAACAAACCCACCCCACAGACTCAAGAGTATTGCTATGGACTGGATGTTTGTATCCCTGCCACACCCCAGCATGATATTTGGAGTTGAAACTCTAATCCTCAGTGTGACAATATTTGGAGGGGAACCTTTGGATGGGTTTGAATGAGGTCATGGGTGTGGAGCTCCCTTGATAAGATTATAAGGGGATGGAGAGATCAGAGCTGTCTCTCTGCCATGTGAAGACACCGGGAGAAGGCAGAGATCTGTACACTGAGAAAAGAGTCCTCACCAGGAATTGAACTGGCTAGCACTTTGATCCTGGACTTTCCAGCCTCTGTAACAGTGAGAAATAAGAGTCTGTTGCTTATGCCACCCAGTCTATGACATTTGTTATAGTAGCCCTAACTGACTAAGATAGGATACAAAACTGGAAGGCCGGGGCACCTGGGTGGCTCAGGTCATGATCTCAGGGTCCTGAGATCGAATCCCGCCTTGGGCTCCCTGCTCAGTGGGGAGTCTGCTTCTCCCTCTCCTTTTCCCTCTGCTGCTCGCCTTGCTTGTGCTCTCTCACTTGCACATGCTTTCTCTCTCTCTCTCAAATAAATAAATAAAATCTTTAAAAAACAAACAAACAAAAAACTGGAAGGCCTCCGGGTAGCTCCTGACCTCCCCTTCAAGGTCAGGTGTGGTAGCTGCCTCCCTGCTTTCATTGCCATCCTGGAGCACAGTTTCTCAGTTGAATGAAGATGGCGCAACTCTCCATCTTTCCTACTTGAGAAGGGAGGTGAACAAGGGTGAATGGGGAGCAGTTCCTCAGCATTCTTGATCCCTCCTACTTTGGGCGGAAGACAGCCACCCAGCAGGCCTGTCTTTCTGTTTTCTTCTTCACCTTTTTCTCCCACAGCTACTGTCCTTTCCTCAGGTTAACATTTAACTTGGGGGAAAAAAAATCAGCTACTTAGAATTTTGAGCAAATGTTAATCACCAACAGCAGCCTTAGTAATCTGCTTTTAACATTTCTCCTGAGGTGGGCAAGGCTAATTTAGCTCATCAGTGGAGGTTTTGTCTGCTATTAACCTCTTCACCTCTTTGTCTTTCCCGAGTCTAGTTGCTTTTGCAGGGTTTAATTGGATTAGGGTTAGGGTCTCAGATACTTTCAGATCTGGAACCTTTATTAGATGAGACAATGGGAAACAGGAGGTATGGGGGTTGGGGGACAGTAATTCAATGCCTGGCTCACAGGAGAGAATTAAATCCAGAATTAGTGAGGCCTGGGAGCAAGCCTTTCCATGGGGATTTCCTTCAGGCCCCAGATTGCTCTCTGTCCAGGAACCCCTGGGAGATGAAAGCATAGGCATTTCTGATGATTTTTCCCCCCCCTTTTTTTTTAGGGAGGAGACAAGACATATCGGTGGCTCTCTCCCCAGGAGAGAGACAGCACAGTAAGATAGAAGCGGTGTAGTGTTGTGAAAAGCACCAAATGTTATACAGTTGGTTTAAAAAAGAAAAAGTAACAATGTGTGGTCTTCACAACTAGCTTCTATCGTAAATTAAACTTGACCCTGAAGCATGCTGGGAACTTGGCACCAGGGTCGGGAGAAGGGGTCAACGTTTCAAACCATCGGACTCCAGAGGATGTGATGAGCTCTGGCATTGAGCCCTTCTGAGGAAGGAGGATGTGGAAGGGAGATGCCAGTCTGGTGGATTTGAGTCCAGAAATAGGATATTCTATGAGGACCTCCATTGCACAGTGTATGTACTGCGCAAGTCCAGCGGCACAATTCACAGGACATTGGTGTTCCCAGGACATTGTGGTATGACTTGGCTAGTACCTTTTTCTGGGCGGCTGCCCTTCCCTTACATCCACGTCTATCATGGGAGCTCCACGCCTACACCTAATTCACACTTGACCAGTTGGGGTTTTCCATCTCTTTGGTCAAGTTGATTAGCCCAGTGGTGGGCACCTGACCGAAGCTGGGCTATAAAATGTAAAACCTGGGAAATCGCAATGGCCATGTGTCTTGCTGTGTGGACCTGGGAAGCAGAGGCCAGTTTGTGGAAAGAGAAGAATTTACTGCATGCAGAAAAGCACAGAGATGAAGACTCAAAGATGTTTGAGTCCATGTTTCCAGCTGTCCTTTAGTTACAACTAGATTCTTGGACTGGGTTCCATGAATCAATAAATTCCCCTGCATGTTTAAGCTGATTCAAACTGGATTTCTATCATTGGAAATCATCAGAGTTCTGAATAATATGCCAGAGGTCAGGGTCAGGGATGTAAACATACTATTGTCTGAAGTCCTTCATCGGATTTGGAATAGGAGTCCTCCAGAGGTCAAGCCTCACCCTCAGGAATTGGAGGCAGGGAAGAAGGGTTTCAGAGACCCAACCAAGGAGGAAAGTTTGAGGATTTAAGCACAAACTGCAGGAGACCCATGACGATCAGTGGGCATGCAGGTGACCAAGGCTACTACCTGCTACTAGACTCAGGACGGGAAGATATCATTTAGCAGGCAAGGGACTGCTGACTCCATTCCATTTGTCAGAACTGTCTCAGATTTGCCAAAGTAATGATTGTCACAACAGCGACAAAAACCAAACAACCCAATTAAAAAATGGGCAAAGAACTTGAGCAGACATGTCTCCAAAGAAGATATATACATGGCCAATAAAAGAAGATGGCCAATAAGCACATGAAAAGACGCTCCAACACCACTAGTCTTTAGAGAAATGCAAATCAAACCACCACAAGATACCACCTCACATCCATTAGGATGACTGGTATTAAAAAACCAATAGAAAATAAAGGTTGGCAACGTTGTGGAGAAATTGGAACCCTCATGCATTGTTGGTGGGAATGTAAAACGGTGCAGCTACTATGGAAAACAGTATGGTGGTTCCTCAAAAAATTAAAAAATAGGATTTCTTTGTGCTGTAAACTATGTAAATTATGTCTCCCCCGAACCCCCAACCCACCCCAACTTCATATGTTGAAGCCCTAACCCCCACGTGATGGTATTTGGAGACAGCATTTGCCAAATAGTATTTGGGAGGTGATGAGGTTTCGAAGAGGGTGGGAACATCATGATTGCCCTTATAAGAAAAGACCCGAGTTCTCGCTTTCTCCCTCTTTGTCACACGAGGACACTGCAAGAAGGCAGCCATCTGCAAGCTGGGAAGAGAGTTCTCACCAGAACCCAACCATGCTGGCACTCTGATCTTGAACTTCCAGCCTCCAGAACTGTGAGAAAATACATTTCTGCTGTTTCAGCCAGCCAGTCTGTGGTATTTTGTTATGGCAGCCCGAGCTGACTAAGACATTATATGATCCAGCAATTCCCACATGCAATCTGGCCCCAAACTTTCTTTCTGATATATTGTCATTATACCCAGGCTTAGTCCTGCAGACTCTCCTCATCCCTGGGCTGTCGCTCAAGCTAATCTTGCCATTTAGGATGCTACTCACCAGCCCCCACCTCAATATCCCACCTGCCTCTTGAAGTTTCCCTAACCCTCTCACTGGAAAAGGCATCTCTTTCGTTTGAGCTCTCCTAGCATTTTGACTATCTCTTTCGTATGACACCAATCACATTTGGCTTTGTCATCATTATTTTTGCATTTGTCTTAGTTTTTCTACTGGTCTGTAGGACTACTGAGGACCGAGAGGGAGCGAGTCTTACGTATCTACAAATTCCTCCTACTGACATCAGTGTTTGACACAATGCAAGATTTTAATAAAAATTGCTTGAAAAAAATTGCTTGAAAAATGAATATGGGGAAGCTAGAAAAGATCTGTAATTAACAGTATGAGAAATTAGCACAGAATTAAATTTAGGAGCATGGCCCATACCCGTGTCTATTTTCTCTCACATACAATTTGGTCTGTAAATAGGAACAAACGTCAGTCACCAGTGTGACCACGTTAGTCCTGTCATTTCTGCTGCACGGATGGACCAAGTTATCGTCGCCAAGAATAACCCTCCACAAAAGCCTTGCTAACCCCACTCCTGACACAAGCACGTGGCAAAAACAATCCTGGAGATTCCAGAAGGCTTCATGGAATCACAGTGGCGAAAGTCAGGAAGGGCTCAGCTCAGAGGCCATGGGTGGAGCAAAGGACAGGCCTGGTCCAATTTGGAGTCTGAAGGAAGAGAAGGAGTTGTTCCCTGTGTCTGGGGAGGGATGGGCCCTGTGAGTAATGGCTAGTGAGCATTTATTGAGCATCTACTGTATGGCAAGTATTATGCCGAGACCTGTACTCTCTGGCATGGGAGCCACTAGCCACATGTGGTTATTGAGCGCTTGAAATATGACTGAATTGAAGAATGGAATCTTTAACTTAAACTTAAAAACAGCTACTCTGTTTGGTTATGAGAAAATATTTAAGAATGGTCAGAACTAACTGGGGCATGCAAATTTACCTCTTCAACTACAAATTTTATGAAATCTAAAAATGAAGCAAGTATTTCTGATGAAAATTTAGCATCTGAATTGAGATGCATGGTAAGTGTAAGCTCCACATCAGAGTTTGAAGATTTACTATGAATAGAAGAATGTTAAATATCTTAGTAACACTTTTTATATTGATTGTGTGTTGGAATTATAGTATTTGGGGTTATATGTATTGGGTTAAATAAAACATAGGATTAAAATTCATGTCACATGTTTCTTTTTACTTAAAATATGACTACTAGAGAACTTAAAATTTCATCTAAGCTTGCATATAATTCTATTGAACAGTGCTATGCTAAACATTTTAACACGCATTGTTGAATTTAATCCTGACAACAACTCTAGGAAGTGTAGATAGCATTATTACCATCACCTTTTTTTTTTTTTTAACAGAAGATGCTCAGAGAGGTTTAGCAACTTACCCTAAGTCACATAGCCTAGTGATGGAGCCAGGAATCAAACAGAGGTAGTCTGATGCCAAAGCTTGCAGTCATAAACACTATGCTATGCTTTCTCTGGGAGCTGAGGGGTAGGCCTGAGCATACAGGACTTTCTGCTTGGGTGCTGGAATCACAAAGGGTCTCATAGGCAGACTTTTTGGTACTATTTTTGGAAGCTGCTATACATACCGCATAGGTTGAGTAACAGAATTGAAAGCAGATATTAATCAGGTAATTTCAAATTCTTAACTATAAGTAAATAAAGTACACCACAAGTTGGGTGACCCTGCTTTTGACATTTCGTAATTCTGTAATATCCTGGAAATCTCAAAAAATGGATGAAACCAAATTCCTCTAGACTTCTGAGAGGCCCTAGTATTACATTAAGTGATGTTCCTAGATGCCCTAAATGCTGTCTTGGATAGTTTTTAGTCAGTAGTATGATGAGTGATTCAGGAATTGAGGAAGACAGGTTTAACGCAATAGGGATGCAGTATGGCCTGGCAGCAAGATTCTGCTCGGAACTTCTCATGCTACGCTGTTGCTATTGATTAATTGTCCACACGAAGGTGGCAAGATGCTGAGGTAGAAGGGGAAGCGTGGAAAGATGGGAGAAACGTTTGACATTTTCCAAGTCCAAGTTTTCTAAGAGGTTGGCAGAAAGTTGGGAAGGCAGTTACTGTGTGTGCTGAAAAAAGTGTCACACCCCTTTCTGCCTCTTGCCCTACAAGAAACTGCTCTGGGCCCTGGCTTTGCCATTGTTGGAAACACAGATGCACTGTGGGGATAGGACACTGTCAGGGTGTCAAGGAGAAGAGGGAGCTCCTTTAGGCAAGGGAAGGGCCAGCTAGGGAGAAGAGTGAACAAAACCAAGGCTAGACTGTGCCAAAGTCAAGCCCTGCCCAATTCCAATTTTGCCTGGAACTCCTTTGAGTCTGCTTTGGACTTCTGGAGGGAAGTGGGCTCACCATGTCACATAGTCCAGCATTTAATTGAATAATTAATTGTCATTCATGGAATAGTGAAATTGGAATTCACAATTATGCAAAGTGACACAAAAGGGCTGGCTTTAAATGCGGTGACCTTAACCTGAACTGGTATGCATTTATTATGCAAAAATCACAGGTGTTTTAGTTAAGGGCTCCAGATGCTCCTTCCTGCCTTCAGTTGGGGCTAGTAGAACATCAGAGCTTAAAGAGGGAACCAACAAGGATTCATTTGGGGCTCTTGAAATATGTTTTTTTCTTTTCTTTTTTTTTAAGATTTTATTTTTGGGGGGCACCTGGGTGGCTCAGTCAGTTAAGTGTCTGGCTCTTGGTTTTGACTCAGGTCATGATCTCAGGGTTGTGAGATTGAGCCCCACGATGAGCTCTGTGCTGGGCATGGAGCCTGCTTAGGATTCTCTCTCTCCCTCTCCCCCTTCCCCCGCCCACTCACATGCTCTCTCTCTCTCTCTAAAAAAAAACCAAAAACTCCCCGATTTTATTTTTTTAAGTAATCTCTACACCCAACATGGGGCCTGAACTTACACCCTGAGATTGAGTCACATGCTCTACCAACTGAGCCAGCCAGGTGCCCTGAAATGTGTTTACTTATGAACTATATCAGATCTATGTGTTTGGAGCATTGGTCTGTCTGCAATGAAGGGGCGATGATGCTTTCCTCACACAAAATTGGGAAAGTTGATGCTCTTCTGCTTTCCCACTCTTGGATGCCTTTATAAGAAACTCCTACAACTGAATCCCACTTGTTACTTTAAGTGCCTCTTCTAAAATAGAAATATCTCTGGGAAAGTTAAGAGACTGAGCAACTCACATATTACTGTGAGATGGCTTAACCTCCTAACACCTGTTGACCATTGAGAATATAGATGTTTCCAAGGGGCTGGGAGGAGGACACTTGAAGGAAATAGAAATGGATATTTATTTACTTACTTATTTACAGCAGCAACCCCCCCCACCCCCCACCCCCCGGGAGGCAGACCTTGGGTGAGATGTGAATAGGGGGTGATGAAGGGAGAGATTTGAGTAGGAGGGTAATTAGAAAGTAAAAGAAGTGCTCTACAAGGAAGATAAGAGGATTCCAAAGAAGAGTTTTTTACTCTTTGAATTTTAGCCTGGGACGGGGCATGTATTCAGTCTCTCTACCACTCATGCACAGTTTGGAAAATCAAACTCCAGACACCTGGATGAGTCAAGCAGGGCTGAGGCTAGGGGACGAACCAGACACCTGGATGAGTCAAGCAGGGCTGAGGCTAGGGGACGAACCAGAAACATTTTTAAGCCCCTTCATTCTCTGTGAGGTCACTCTATCTGTCCTCTGCCCAAAAGGCCTTAAGGCATAATTGAAGCTTTTCTGCAAGAAAAGCAGGACAGCTGCTGCTAATTAAATTACATCCAATTTGGTGGTGTTTATTGAGCCTTATGTGTAAGGCACCTTCTTAACAGTGTCCCAGACCTACACAACATTCACCCCCACTTCCTCCCTCTGAAAAACCTGACTGTCGGATTCCCAGGCCGTGATGAGTCTTCAGCCTCCTCAGAAGGGGATGATGGGCCTCCAGGTGGCAAAGGGAGGCCTCGGCTAGAGCCCGCCGCTCTGACATTTTGTTTTATTTCCATTGATTCTGATGCTGACACTAAGCAGGTTGCTATAGAACTGCTAGAGATAAATATAAGAGCACATGAGAGCATTTAAAGCGTTATTTCAAAATGGGGGAAGAAAGGAAAACAGACAAAGAAGGATCTTCCTGCTGTCGGTTATGATTTTTACTTTTATTTTCCTGTTTCCAGAGCACCAGTGACCGGAAGCGCTTTCTTCGGCATGTCAGTGAACTCGGGGCACACAAATAAAACGAGGCAAAAAAACCCCACTTTTTCTAAAGGCTCTTGCCCCCAATTGCGTCAGCTCTGAAGGGTAAGGAACTAAAGCAGGAGCGGTTTCCAGGGCATCTGTGGGAGAGACAAAAGCTCCCCTCCTCATCTCTGAAAATGGTGCCTTTTCCCAAATTGCTTTTTCAAGTTTCCCTTCTTGAAATGTGAAATGACATGGTCGGAGCATTCTGTTAGAGCCGATGGTGTTACATAAATGGGGTAGCTTTCAGCCAGGCCCTGGGGGAGGTAAGAGGAGAGCCAGGAGGGAGAGGAAACTCTAAGGCTGAGGCAACCGGGCTTGCTTCTGGCTGAGACAGACTACTCTGAAAATGGCTCCAGAAAAAGAAAGCCCAGAGGTGGTGAAGAGAGAGCAGAAAAACTTGCATTTTCTTTTTTAAAAAGTGGGAATTGTTTACTTTACCTGCAAAGAAGAAATCTCCCTCAAAGGGAGAAAAAAAAGCCTGAAAGTGCGTGCCCCCCTCCCCAACTGTGCTAAGTGCCCAGACGAACCAAATGACTGATGTGTCCTGTAAATCATCTTGGGTGGGGGAAGGGCCTGAATAGAGGCGAAGGCAAGAAGCAGAAGCCAGGCATAGTGTTAGCTGATTCCAGCAGAGACAGTAAGCAGCAAGGGGCCTGGGCTATGGGATACGTAATTGGCTAACGAATAATAAAGCCAAAATTGGATATTAACAGCAATTAGTTTCTGTAGAGGCACTGGGGAAAAGAGCTGCAGAAAACCCCATTGGGCCTTAAACTGAGGCAATCTGAAATTAAACCAGTGTCTCAATTAAATGGGAATAAATATTGCCACATCAATCTGGGTAAAGTGTGAGAGGGGGCTGAAGGCCCTGTGAAGGCCAGGTGCACTCTCCTAGGCGTTGGAAGCTTTCGGTGGCGTTGACCTTTGCCAGGCTCCTTCTGGTCCGGACCGGTAGCCTCTTGAGGCCAATCGGCCTCCTTTCCTTGGGCACGTGACCTTGAGACTAGGCTCTGAAGGTTATTTCAGGGCACTGGCCTGTTCATCCAAAGGAGCCTCACGTCACTGACTCTGCACTCTGGTGGGCCTAGCAGGTGAGGAAAAGGAGGGAATTAAGTTCTTTTTTTTTTTTTAAGATTTTATTTATTTTTTTGAGAGAGAATGAGATAGAGAGAGAGCATGAGAGGGGGGAGGGTCAGAGGGAGAAGCAGACTCCCCGCCGAGCAGGGAGCCCGACGCAGGACTCGATCCCGGGACTCCAGGACCATGACCCGAGCCGAAGGCAGTCGCTCAACCAACTGAGCCACCCAGGTGCCCCAGAATTAAGTTCTTTTTAAGACAGGCCGCGTCCAGTGGACCAGTGGACGGGAAGGCTGCGTATCTCCTCCGCCCGGGGCAGGGGTCTGGGGGCTCACGAAGACACAGCGTGTCTGCCCCTCTGTTTCAGGCCGACTTCTCAGAGGCTCCGTCTCCTCTGGCGTCAGACTAGCGCTAAGGCTGAAGGAGAAGTGTGTGTCGCTTTGCTTCTGGGTTGAGGATTCAGTGGTGGTTGTTTTGGCTTCTTTAGAGAGTGTGGTGGGGGTGGGGGAGGAGGGTATTTGGGGATGGCCAGGAGGTGTCGCGGGGGGTGGTGGGTTGCTGGGTCCTGGGGGACCGTGCCCAGCGACCTGGCCCCATCGCCAGGGCTCCGTGGGTAGGGGGGATGTGGGAGGCTGGGCGGTGTAAAGGGGAGTCACCGAGGACGGACTGGGGCGGAAACACCTCCCCCTCTTTCCAAAAACCCACCCCTAAAGAGCTTTCACCGGGGCGCTCTGCTGGTGGGAAGCCGGCTTTCAGTTGGGGTCCTCTCCCAATCTCCTCCCTGGGCTATGCCCGCTCCTCTTTCTCGCACATCCTGCGGCTTTCCGGGGTGCAGGATGAGGTCGTAGAGACCGCAGGTCCTGGAGCGGACGGGAAGGAGGCCTGGAGAAGGATGAGGGAGACCGACCGCCCTGGGGCCCCTGGTCCTCCGTGCTCCAAGGCCCGGCCGGGTGCGCGGCGGGAAGGCGTAGCAGCCTCTAGGCCGCGGCCTGCGGCTCGGGAAGCGCCAGGGTGCTGGGAACTGAGGACATGCCATTCCGCCAAGGCCTTCGGTTGGCCGTGTCCCATTCTTCCAAGCTAAAGATGTACGCCCGCCTCGACCCCACCCCCACCCCCCGACTCCGTAATGATCTCTAACTTGACCGTCGTGTATCCACCTGGCGCTGGAGAGAAACTGGAGAAAAGGAGGTGCGCGGCAGAGGGAAAGAGGTGGGCCTCTGGGGGGCTGTCTCCGCCGTGCGGGGCTAGGCGCCCAGGACGCCCTGCTGTCTCTGCATCTACCCCCATCTCGGATCAGTCCGAAGCTTTGGAAATGCGGGACGACCCAGGGCTTTGGGGCGCCGTTTCTTGATTCAGGCAAGAAAAGAAATCAAAGCTGGGGAAACAGGGGCAAGGAAGAAAAGAAAGAGGAAACCAGCCCATTCATTTTCGCCTTGTTCAATTTAGATGTCTCAGGAGCATTAGCAGAAAGCGAAAAGAGCCCCGTGCGCGTTGGAATGCAGGTAACTGCGAAGCCCCGGGCGCCCGCGGGCAGGGTGGATGGCGAAGCCTAGCCCGCACCCCTGCCGCCCAGGCTGGACAGCACGCTCGCTCCTCTCCACGAAGAACGGCCTTGAACAGGTCACACGAAGTAGCAAGAGTAACTTCCAGCGACAATACCGCCTCCTACGTTCTAGGTCTGAGTATTGGTACATGTCTAAGAAATAGACTGGATTTTAATTTCAAATAAACCTGCCCACACTCTAATTCTGAGAAAGCCCCTAGTCATCCTGGAGGTTTATTTTAGGGGCATATGCAGCCATGGCCCAGGTCCTCATTTTTCGGGGGCAAACATTTCTATCTTAACACAAAAGGGAGAATGGTAAGAAAAGGAAAAGGTGAACCTATTGAGAGCTGCTGACACTTCATTTCTGACCTGGCACATTTTTTGCTCTCAGTCAGGCCTGCATTTTTTCCAGGCCATCTAAATTTGGTGCAGATCTCTCCAGGCCCCCAGCATCCGGATAAGGTGGCACAAAGCAGCACACATGGACTGGACCGAATCCCATTTGAAGTCCTTTTTCTTGTTCTAGGTCTACATTGGAGATGCAATTAGGTTTTGTTGTTGTTGTTTTTAACTGGAGTCAAATGGGGTAAGACTTGGCAAAAACACCCGAATGAAAGAATTATAGATGGGACTTGGAAGAAAAAAAAATCTTTATTAGGTATCATAATTCTCATAATTGTTGTTATTGACATACTCATCGCCGTCCATCAGCCAGGGAAGCCTCACACGCACATACCACCAGCACAGCCCTCAGTCCCAGTTGACTCATGGGGCTCTAAAACCACCCACAGAGTAGATGAGGAGGGGAGGCTCCATCTGTCCTAGGGAGAGTGCTTTGCAGCTGCCCCCAGAGGACTCCATTCTAAGGTTGGAACAAGGGGTGGGGGTATTATGTAAGTTCAGTAGAAGGAAAGAGAAAATTATCTCCCTGTGCAGACAGTGTAGATGGATAGATGGATAGATGTGTGTGTGTGTGTGTGTGTGTGTGTGTGTGTGTGTGTGTGTGGTTAAATGCTTTTCTATAAATGTAAGCAATGGATATGGTTATGAGAGAAAATGTATGTACATACGTGTGTGTATGGGCATATGCCTGCTGGGAAAGCAACTCTACCCAGTTATTCATTTCTCTGGCTAAGCCACAAAGACTGTCCCTGCTCCCCACCCCTTTGGTGATAGAAATGATAGAGGAATTTACCTTAGCTTTTGTTAAAAGATCAGTTTCTTTTCTGCTTAAACAGAGATCTGGGCCTGGGCCGTCTCTGGCAGGAGAAAGAATAATATTACCGATTTTTCCTTTGATAACATTTCTAAATCCATCTTAATATATCTGGTGCAGTCACCTCGAGGGACATATGAACTCCCACAGTCACGAAGACCATAATGATGGTGATGTGTGTGGACTCATGGGGGCCTTCTTGGCATATTCAGTCAGCAAACTGCCTCAACATGTCCCATCTTTTAACAATCATATATTTTTCCCTTCATTTAAGGCAGAGGATGTAACTAGAGGGGCTCGAGTAGACAAGCAAGCAGATGATGTTGAGAGTTAAAGAAATGCCTTAGAAGGGCATAAAATCATCAGTTTTCTTATGTAAGTATCACTAGGTATAAACAGGCCCTGAATATAGCAGAAGGGAAGGAGCTAGGACTGACCTTCACTCGGATGCCTCTATTTGGTGAACACAAAAGGGGCCTTGAAATTACACCAGGGGCAGAGTGGTGCATTCATCTCTGCCATTTCGGCCATTAAAGCCCCACATAACAATACATTTCATAATGAGACCTGGTGAACACAGGAAAACCCCCACACCCAAGCACACAGACCAGCAAACCTAGAACACTCCCACACCCATTAAAGCTTTCTGAAACAAGAGTTTACATAAGTAATAAAAAATAAGCCCCTCCCTGCCTAGTTTTTCAGCTGCAGGAACCTGGCGGGCCTTGTCCATGGTGCCTGTGGTTTGAGCTCTCAGGGAGAAGCGTGTTAGGTTTCCACCTAAAAGGCCCATTACTTGGGGGCGGGGGGAGGCAGCTGGAGACTGTACTGCCGGGCAGGCGCATCAGTGGAAGGGTACAGCCATGTCTGATGGACTCATGGGGAAGCAATTACAGAGACAAATCTCACTATCTCGGACAACCGTGGGGCAAAGGGTTGGTCATCGGAGGCTTAAACCGTGCTCCCCCACCCTCAACACAAGAGCAGCCTTCTTAGGGAAGAGGGAGGGGGGAGGCAAGGGTATTTACACCCCACGGAGGCTCCATTTGGAGGCTGGTCTGTTGTGAAGGCCCTGGCTTTTGCTGCCTCTTAGGACAACGTTGGCTAAGGCTCAGGGGCCGGAGAAACTGCTCTCTTTTCGGTCCTTTGGGCAAACTTGCCTTCTGGGACTTGAGGGATAGCACCATGCCTGCAGTTTGCATGAGGAAGGCTGCCACCTTCTGCAGGGGTGAGCAGGTTGTGGTACATTTCCACAGAGAAGGTTCTGGGAGTATCTAGCGGGGGCACAGCGCACTTAGCCTCACCTGACTCCAGACACTCCTTTAGGAGGGCAAAGGAAGAACCTAAGATATAATTACACAATGATTGGCACATAGTAGGTACTCAATAATAAGTATTTGGGAAGAAATGAGGCTAGGGCTCCATGGTATCCTTGAATACTAATTTGCTAAGTGGGTTAGACTGAGGCTTTGCGCAGGAAAAGCAAGCAAGCTTCACCCAAGACTCCTTTAGGCCTTGATTAATGTGTCAGGAATCAAACTAAAATCCCAAGCATCCCTTATGGCCTTGGCCTTGCAAAGACAGGCCTCTGCCAAGGGTGGGGAAAGGGATGCAGCAGGCTTCCTGGTGGGAAGATCCAGCTCTTGGCCTCCTTTCTCTGCAGGGACCTGCGCCTCTACCATTTTCTCCACCTGGAAATTTATGAGTTTAGGTCTTGCCACTATCCTCTGCAGCTAGGGGTTCTCCCTAGGACCAGCTGCTGCTCTCCATCTAGGGCTGGGGAGGAAGGCCTGATTTGGGAAGCAGCTTCTTCAGGATGAGGGAGGGCTAGCCCTTTCTATTCCCTGACAGCCTCTTTCAAAACAGTCTTTCCTCAGAAACACTTGTGCACATTCTGTTTTTCCTTCGGTTCAGATTTAAGAAGGAATTCATTCCCTCCCCCCTTTGGTACATGTAGGTTATTGCGCCTCTCCCTTCCTCTGCATCTCCTGGATCTCTGCCTGAAACTACAATTACAGCCGCAAGGAGGAAGTGAGATGCTCCTAAGAGCCCTGGCCATGCTTTCAGCCCCGATGGAGCTTGTGAACCTTCCAGGAGTTTGTTCCTTCTTCCTCATATATCCCAATGACTTCCTTAAGCTTGTCAGGTGCCCCCAGCTCTACAGCAAAGAATGACAAATACCTCCCTCCTCCCTTCCAACTGGCTACCCACCCTCCTCCCCCCCACCCCCAACCTCAAGGAGAACACAATATATCTGCAGTCCAAGCCCTGGCACAGACTGCCAGTCTTCTGGATGCCAGATTATTTTTTTAAAGGGCAAACCAAAAGCTAAGCCCAGAACAAAAACACAGCCATGGAAGGTGTCGACCCACATACAATGCGCCCCCAGCCCAGAGAAAAATATGCACACAGAAGCACTCCGTAATGCGCTCACAGGCACCCCCCCCGCCCCCCATCACATCTGTGCTTGCCCAGATCTGTGTTTCTGTCACAGAATCGGCTTCTCTCCCTGAGTCTGTCTGCGTCTCTAAGCCCCCCTGTCTGTCACAAGCTGCACACCTCCCCATCCCAAGGGCTACAGTTTGGGGCAGCCTAGCCAGCGCAAGCCCGAGACCCCTCCCGCCCCAAGCCGCGGCGCTGAGCTCTGCGGAGGGCGCCTCGGCTCTGTGGCTCCTTCCCGGCGGGCCCTCGCGGACCGACGGTGCTCAGCCAGCCCCATTCTTGGCATTCACCGCGTGCCTTAATTGTATGGACATTTAAATCAAGGTCCGCTGTGAACACGGAGAGAGAGGCCTTTCTCCTGAGGAAGGAAGGACAGGTGCAAGAAAGGGAGGGGGGTGGGGAGAAGATGGAATGAGAAAACAAGGAAAAAGAAGTAAAAAGAAGCGCGCGTGCGTGCGCACTGACAGCGGGGAGAAGGATGGGGGTGGGGAGGCAGGGAGAACAGGACCACAGCATCCTCCCTACCGCAGCTCCCCCAATCACACAGACAATGAGATAACAGCGACGTCTTCCAAAGGCTCTTTGTTCTCCCCCATCCTTTCGGATCCAGGCTTTTTCCTGCAAAGCGGAGGGGGTGGAGGGTTGGGGGTGTGGGTGGAAGTGGGAGACGGAGGGGTGCCTCCCCCGTGTTAATTACCCCGACTCCCTTAGCCCCTTCCTCGCGCCTCGCCTTCCCTGCAGCTCCAGACAATGGAAAAACAAAAAACAAAAAACACCACCAACCCCACCTCGCCCCAGCACAGCAAACCCTACCCACCCATCTCTCACCCTCAGTTTAGCCCAGTAAACTGAAGGGGGCCAGGAGGAGGAAGTCGAGGGCACAGGACGCGGAGGGCAGCGGGGGCTTGGCAGCGGCTGCCAGGGCAGGGCGCGCCGCCGCCGCCTTTACCTCGCTGGCTGAGTGCGGGCGCAGGCTGGCCGGGCGTGCCGCAGGGGCGAGCTGCCGCGCTCCGGGCCGGGATCTGGGGAGGCAGCCTTCCGAAACTCGCCTGCTGCAGTCCTCTTGCTCAGGTCCCAAGTGGTGGAGGGGAAAAAGGAAAAGAGGGGGGAAAAAAAGGGAAAAAAAAAACCCCATAAGAGCGAGGCCCATCTGGCCCCTCATCAGCTTTGTCAAGTCTTGCATACGCTAAAATGCTAATGACCTAGATAGCTCATGCAAAATGCAGCAGGGAGGGAGGGAGTGAGGGAGGTGGGAGGGAGGAAGAGAAAGAGTGATGGGGGGAGAGCGAGGGAGGAGGAGACGGAGGGGAGGGGAGGAGAGGGGAGGAGGGAAGAGGGAGGAGAGAGGGGAGGAGGGGAGGGGGAGAGAGAGAATATATATACGTCTTCGAAACACCCCTACCACTCTCCTTACCCCACCCTACCCCACCCCAAACTGTCAACGGGCTTTACCAGGTAAAGGGTGGGCGTAGATTTAAAAGGTCACTCGTGTCTAATGCAGCTGGATCCCTGGGTCAAAGAAAGGGGGAGGGACAGAGGATGAGAGTCCCCAAAGCCAAAGGGATAATAAGACATTATTTTAAGCCCCCTCCCTCCATGCCCTCCTCCACCTCTCCACTCTGTTTACACACAAATCCAGACGCCTCCTTATGTGTGTACATGGACATATCAATTTTTCATCAATTTCTCAGAGCTTCTATGGACAGACAACCATATTCTCCCCAGCAAAACTCATCCTGTGAACCCGAAGGCGGGTTTAAAGAAACCTCCTATTTTCGAAATCCTCCTCCAGCTGGCCCGTCCCCACTCACCTACCCCTCGCCTCACCCTTCCCTTAGCCCTCCCTTAGCCCTCCGACAACATCTCCGGTGTCTACTCTTTTCTAAGCCTTCTGCTTCCCAGTCTCTCTTCTCCAACACCCGGATCTCGAGAAGGCGAGGCAGGGGAGCAGGAAAGCCAACTTAAGTCTACCTGATCTCCCACCATTCAGCTCGCTTTCCCAGAAAAACGAAACAAACCAAACCCTACCCCTCCCCAACAATGTCACTGTTCAAGCATGCCAAAAGGATACATAAAATTCAATCCGAATACCCTCAGAGGTCCGCACACTGGATGGGCGCTCTTGGGCACCGGAGATCACTCCCGTTCGGAGCCAGCGCTTTCGCGCGTCGCTTCTTGTTGAGCCCAAAGTGCTTTGTCCTGGGGTCCACTCAAGGTCTTCCTCTTTTTGTTCTTTTTAAGAGACTGGTCGCAGTCCGCAGCGTTTCAGCCAGCCCACAATAAGGCAATAGATCTACTGGAATAAAGGGATCAAGACAGATACATGCAGATCAATGAGGGAGGGATGCGGAGAGGCAAAGGAAGCCCGCATCTAGGGAGCGGCCGCCGGGGTCGGGCCCGAATTGCTTCCTGCGCTGGGGAAGGGGCGGGTGGCGAGAAGGCGCTGGTGGTCGCTCCACCTGGCAGGAGGAAATGATAACCATGATAAGGAGCATCATGATGATGATCATGAGCATGATAAAAAATTCAGAATCTCCCTTTGGTGAACCAGAGCATGCGTGCAGGAGGGACTGCACTGCTGGCGGCGGCGGCCGGGGGGAAGGAGAGGAGCGCAGGAGGCAAAGGTTGTGGCGGCAGCACCCTCAGATGAATAATAATAACGCGCAGCGCAAGTTGCGGTTCAGCCTGAAAATCCAGCCCTCCGCGTGAACTCGCGTCGAGTGCGGATTGCAGGGGGATGAGGAAGAAGGGGGGGAAGGGAGGGTGGTGAAGGGAGGGGGAGGTGGGTAGAGAGGAAGGCAGAGAGGGACAGAATTTGGAGCCTTTTAATTTATCCTTACCAAGCCCTAATCTCGTTCGCCATCCTCTTTGGGTGAGGTCGATCTCCTTTTTAAAATTATTATTCCCTTAACGGATTATTCAGCCAAAAGAAGCCACATCTGCTGACTGTACCGAAAACAAGAGGATTAGGAGCCGGTCCACAGAGCGGAGCCCGCAGCCCCCCACCCGCTCTCTGCACCAGCACACGTCATTCTCACTGCCCCCGGGTACCTCCCTCTCCTTCTTGCTCCGGGAGAGCTGTGCCAAGGAAAATGCGGATTTGGGGAAAGTGAGAAGTGGGAGCGCTCGGAAGAGCGGGAAAGCCAAGGTTGGAGGTGGCAATTCGCACCCCCACACTCACACGCGCTTCCGTTTATCCGTTTCTATCCTGGGCGAAGGGGGCGCTTTTGCCGTGCCCACAAGCGCAGCACCTGCAGTGATGCGTGCCCTACGCCCCCTAAACGTAACCCCGGCTGCACCAGTCCCGGGCAGACTCCCTTCAGCAGTCCTGGGCGTCAAACCTACACCCAGGTCCACCGCCCCCCCCTTCCCTTCCTCCGCCCCAGGAGCCGCGGCACCACGGTTCGTCCACTCCCAGGCTCTCCCACTTTTGCAAATGGAGTGGGGGGCTCAGGACACCGGCACTCCCCCTGCTTCTCGTCCCCAGGCTGGAGGCGCCAGACAGGGGTTTCCGAGGACCGCGGCGCGGGCGAGGCCGGAGGTGGGAGTGGATGGAGGGGGGGTTGCTGCGGCGGATGCGGTTGACATCACTGCGGAGAGCACGCGGCTGTCCGGCCGCTGCGGCGACCCGAGAGCCTTTGCACCTCCCCTGCATCCCTCCCTCCCAGCCCCTAGCAGTGTCTGGGCAGGACAGCGGCGGGGGTGGGGTGGGGAGAAGGGCTGGTGGTGAGGGGGAAGGTAGTCCCATCCTCCGCCCCCCTGCAGTCAAGGTGAATGTGAAGGAGAGCGGGCGCGCGTGCCCGCGCCTTTGGGTACGTGCGCGCGCCCCTCCCGGCTCCCCTCCTCCCGCCCCCCCCTTCCGCGCCCTCCCGCCCGCCCGCGCCCGCCGGGGCCAGATGGACTCCCGAGATTAGAGAGGCACAAAAGTGCGTCTCCACGTCCGGCCGCCACCCGTCCCGCGTACATTTAGACTCACTTCGGGGAGGCGCCTTTTGTTGTGATGGTTGTGGCCAGTGTTGTGTGTTTTTCCGGGAGCACGGGGTTAGCTTGGTCTTAAGGAAGGACTCAGAATGAATCTGCCCATAAACACAAAACCCAAAGACACCCCCGGCCTAAGCCCCCGACAAAAACCCAGCGCCAGCAATGAGAAATCTTCCGTCTTCCCCGGAGAGTCCGTTCGGCAGCCGCGGGAGTCAACCCCAGCCCCGGCGATTTCCGCACGCGCAGGGCCCATCTGCTTCTCCTACTCCGGCTTTTCTGCTTTGAGGACTTAAAACACAACAACAACAACAAAAACAAAAACAACAACAAAACCCAAAACTGTTTCTTGGGCAGCGCGGGCTTCAGAGCACCGAGAGATGGTTAGGTGTAGCACAAGCCCCTGACCGCTAAAAGCAGCTCCTCAAATCTGATGGCCCGTGCGGGGCGGCCGAGAGCGGTCCTGCGGGGGTCGCTGCAGATGAGCGCCCGCCGAGCCGGAAGGGTCCAGATGAACGGTGACCCTGGGCGCCGTCCCACTAGCTTCAAGGCCATTTGGATTGTCCATTACTGGGTGTTTGTCCCAACAGAAGAATAGCGATCTCAAAACCCCGTAGCACTGGCTTCCTGCCTCCAACAGTGTACCACGAGAAAGCTTAAAAATAAGCAGTTTTTGTAAATTCTAAGAAAAGGAAAGCTTTGGTTTAAACTGAGAGGGAGAGCGAGACAGGGAGAAATAGAGAGAGGAGAAGAAAAGAATAGAAAACATTCCTGCAATAGATTCTTAATTTCTGAAGACTGTGTAGTTAGTTGGAAAGAGCCATCGTGTGGGATAGCTTTCTGGGGAAAACTTACCATTCGGCTAACGTTCCCCTCCAACTAAAAATACTTTTCGGGTGGCACAACTATATTGGCGGTAGTTTGGTTCAGGACTTCCACCATTTTGATGAGGGTTTTAGATTCAGGACTGTTTGTCTTCTAGTCCCTAAGAATTCCTTAGGCAGTTTCTGAACCGCTTCTACGTGGAGGGATGGGGCTGCGACTTGGAGCGCGTTTTGCCTGAGAGGCCGCAGGACACACCGCTGCTGCCCGTCCCTAGGTTTTTCTTAAAGGCCTGGTTTTGTTTAGCTTGAGGACGGTTTCAATGCAGTCCTCCTGCGCGGGTTGCTGCAATGCAGGATATTTGCTCTCTCATCTTGCGGCATGGGGGGAGGGGAGCAGAGAGATGGTTTTGTAACAGGCTCTGCAGGCCTGAGTGGGAACGCCTTAAATGATGAGCCCCGGGTTAAAAAAGAAAAGAAAAGAAAAGAAAAAAAGCAGCTGATGCCGAATTAATAGTTACAGCATACCCCTGGGGCTCTCTCCAACGAGGGGGTCAGGAGTCCTTTCCCCTCCCCCAGTCACAGATTTCTTAGCTGTTTTTAACCAGTCTGATCAGATGCTGGGACATTTGTGATGGCTTCTTAAAACCTAAACCCTTGGGCTTAAGAGCTGTCTCTACCCCTGATCAAACTCACCCCAAATACTAGCACGTTAAGAAATTACATTGTAAAACCTCCCCAAATCCGATTGACTGGGCTGTTTGGGGCCCATATGGCTGGACAGCTGTGCTAGCTCCACGTGAAAAGACCCCGTTGCCCCTCGGATGGTATAAAGCGGGGTTCCCCAGAGAGCTCAGACATGACCTAAGTATTAGCTTAGCCTGGGGTGAAGACTGAGTTAAATCTCTCTCTTCTTGGAGGTTAAAATAAAGACAACAACAAAAATCAAAAGAGGGGCACTTTTGAATTCATTGTAAATTGCATGCCTCCCGCTGGTTCCACCAAAGGAAGGAAAGAAGACCTGAGAAATAAAACTCTCTCAGCTTACCCCGAGCATGAGCATGACGCTAGGCAAACTGAAGACACACAGGAGATTGGAAAGAAATATATTATTTGCCAAGCGTACCATGTGTCTGTGACATTTGTGGTTCCCTGTTCAGAGAGGCAGGGTTCTGACCCCGGCCGATGCCTCAGTGTTAACCATAAAGAACAAGCCATCAGAACGCAATTTCCATGGTGAGAAGATGAAACCGTGCTTTAAAAAGGAAAGCCCATTATGAAATGCAGCCGGATTTAATTTTTAATATGATGGCGGATCCTCTAACGCATTCTTTGCTGGTGTTTGCATTCAGGAGGAGTGATTCATTCAGTGGGAGAAATCAAAATCACACTGCAGTACTTTTAAACGGGCTCCTCGGTCCTAAAGGTGTCCCGAAATAGAATATTCTATAACCTTCAAGTTGTGGTGGCCAAAGAAATTGAATACAGAGCTCTGTTCCTACTGAAGTGGTCAGGCTAGATAAGAACCAGGCTTATGCTGACTTATTTATGGGTGCCTACACATAGTGCGTACCCCATATTCCTAGCTCTCCTCAGGCCTTAACAAATTTTTTAAAAGAAGGAAGAGGGGGAAAAAAATAAAAGCCCTCACAAGTCAATTTGGAAAGTGAAGTGGGGAAAAAAAATACTAGTTAGAGGGTTAGATTCCTAAGCTCTTAGTCCCAAGTCAGTCACCGTTGTTTTGGAGAATTATTTCAATAGTGGAACTACCTCCTTTGAAAGCTTTACGTAAATCTAGCAGACACTAACGTGTCAGTTCACATCTTGGAAATAGCTACAGATCATTCTGCAGTGACTGTGGCTTCCAAAAAAGAAGTCAGTTTTGGAGATATCATTGGAATGGCATAACCCTAATGCTGGAAGCCTGGAGATCATTTGGTTTTCTTCTGCTTCATACAAAAGAGGAAAAGCAAGAGGAAAGCCAGGCCTAGAGAGAAGGCAACATTGCTTCTGGATAGCATGTGGACGCTTTGTAGAAAATCCAGTGTTCAAGTTAAAGATAAAACCGGTTCTCTTCTTTTCTTGCCTGTATATTTTCCTCGTATCCCATTTGACCTTTAAGTTTTCTTATGATTTTGGCAAATAAAAGAAATAGCCAACCAACCCTAGCAACTACATTTAGTACGTAGCTTGGATTTAATTTTGAAATCCAAGTCTTTCTATTTAAATGTCTCTAGTTTTAGTGATATTTCAGAACGTATTTAGAAAAACACACACTGCCAGCCTCTTGTGGCCCCAGAGGGATAGGGCAGGAGTCACAAAGTTTCAGAGCCTTTGGCCAAGTGGGTTGAGTGCCACAACATGCCCAGAAAATAATCACGTTAAAGCCAGGGCAGGAGGGTTTCAGGAAGGACCCCCAAGACAGTGGTCCTGCAGGCAAACAACAGGCTTTCATAATCATTTTGGGGGAAGGATGAGGCACCTGGCAAGAGCATCTGACACAGATCTAGTTTATCAGGTGGCAGTTACCAAGTCAATTTGTTTTGTTTCTGCCTTATTTAATAAATTATTCCTATTGCACAAAACGGAATCTTTAAGAAACAGAAGAAAATTAAACTGTTGTATGATGAAGGTGACTTGTATGACCTTGGGCAAGTAAGTCCCTCTCTCCTTGTTTCGTATCCTCTTATTCAACACGAGGTGCCTGGAGTAGATGACTTGTAAAGTCCTTTTCGACCTAAATAGTGTAAGACTGTATTGTTTAAAACACAACCCGCATGTTCCTGAGTCTGAAAGATATTCTCTCCCTTTTAACATCTATCTGGCAGACACTCTTCAGGGCCTGGAAAGTTGAACGCAGAAGGCTTAGAGAAAAGTTGTGTGTGTGTGTGTGTGTGTGTGTGTTTAAATGGCATTCATCTGAAAATACAACCCTCTTTATTCTTGATTACTCTCTGGGTCAGGAAAAGGTCCCTCTATCAGGTGAAAGCATTTTTCTGTCCCCCTTAGAACGCCTCACCCCAACGTGTGTCTGTCTCTTGTGCCTTCACAGAAGCAGATCCAACCTGAGCCCTGTAGCCGATTTAAAAGCCCTTCCCTTTGGCTCCATCCTGACCTAGATTGCAGGATGACGGCTAATGATTCATTTGCAATGCATATGATGGGCATCTACTGCAGGGCTCTCCCTCCCCCCTTGCTCAGAGAGAGACCCTGCTCCCCTTATCATCTGATATTACCACAAGTAAATATTTTTGTTCAATTGCTACATAGGGCAGGAGGCTATTTCCTAATGAATTATCTGCCCCAGGGAGAAGATCTATAACTCGCCAGTGCTTCAGGCAATTTTTAGCATGTGTCAGATTGTGTTTGCATTGGAGAACTTGGACTGTTTTTTTTTTTTTTTTTTTTGGTGCAGACAAACTGTTTTTCTTTTCGTCCTTATGCAGAGATATACAATTCAACATACCTTTACAAAGAGAAAAGCCTTGTTTGGGTTTAAGAGTCTGACGGGAGCATGCAAACAGTGTTCATATGCATAAAGGATGACAACCTAGAGAGGATATTCTGTTTGTACTCACATGCCAGATACTGTTTTCAGGCAAACTGGACAAGGCTTTCTTTGAGTTTCATTTAGAGGCAGCTACCTTGTACTGTAAATTATGAAGTCAGTGCATTACACTAGAAAAAATGGTCCTGACTAATAATGAGGTGCCGATTGGTGTGTTCATTAGATATACAGATTTGAAGCAGAATTAGTAGAAATTACTGAAATGGAAATCTTGTCAATCATAAATGAGACAGCTGACAAGTCAGAGGGGAAAAAAATAAAGAAAAATACTGAATGTGATTCATATCTTGTAGAGTTGTGTCTGAGGATGATTTAAATAAATTTAGACATTAGGTGGTGACAAGATGAAAATGAAAAATAGCATCCAATTGGGCAAAAGACTGTAGTAGGCCTGGGGGGAGTGTAAAAAAAAAAAGTAAAGGGGAGAAAGTAAAGGGGGTCGTTTGGAGGATAGCTTGTTTGTAATGAATGAATGAATAAATGAAATCTACAATATTTATTTCCCAGTAGCCAATACTCAGGAGACATTCAACTATTGTTCATAAAATAAAATCAGTGTCCCTTCTGTGTTGAGCAGCATCAAACAGATTATCTGCATATATAACTCTGCTGGAAGGCCAAAGAATCGGCAGCCAGACGTATGGTGCAGGAAATGTCAGCTTACTTCCCAGCTTTAATTTCAACATGCAGTCAACGGGCATTTACAAACACTGTGTGTGGAACAGAGCGGGCTGCCGCGTGCCAGGCCCGGTGCTGTCTAGGTGTTTTCCATACATTATCTACAATCTCATGGCCTTGCTTACTCCATTTCATAGAAGAGGTGGCTGGTGGCTGCTTCCCTGAGCGGTTAAATGACTTTCTCAAGTGCATAAGCTGGAATTGGAATTCAGTTACGACCGGGCCCCCAAGACTCTGCTTTTTCCATTACAACTCCATGCTGCAGGCTTCCCAGAAGGAACAAGAACAACATTCTCTAATGTAAAGCCGATATAAAAAAAATTGTAAGCGTTTGTCCTGCCTCATGTACCAAGTCGAAGCAAGCAGTGTGAGACTGACAGAGCAGATGAGAAACACCACTTAAGATAATTTTTCCTGCTAAACTCTGTTGTACACTATGCAAATATGATTGCAAAAGTGGAACATTATCAACACTTTAATGCTAGTTATCTTTCAAAGATGATACTTAGAGTAATCAACATAAACTTAGTATACTGTATCCTAAATAATAAAAGTGTTGGCTTGCATCATTCTGACATCTAGGACGACCTAGAAAACTGATCTGGGTGATATATGGTGATAATAACATTCTGCATTTAAACAGCATCTTAACCAGTCGCAGTGTTTCATCACCTGGGATGGGGAGGGGGGAGGGGTGTTGGAAAATAGAGACAGACTTAGGGGCTCATTTGAGGGCAGAGCTCCCCAGGGGAAATTCTCTGGGATGGAGGACCGTAAACCAAGGTGAATACACTTCCGTTTTGTTCTGGGTGATCTCCTGCTTCCTGTCTCCCCCAGGGCAGGGCTGATAAGCAGGACCCCTGCTTAGCAGAGATGTTCCCAGTTTCTGGTGCATGATCAGAGACTGAGCTGATACACTACAAAGGGAAATAATGGACCGAAGCAAGTGATAGACAAGGTAGGAGGGAATAAAGGGAACAATGGGAATTTAGTTTTTATGGGAATTGTTTCTCTGTTTAATAGATGTTTTTAAATTATCGGGCTACCCTAGGACAGGGAAAGATAGCATTTCATTCTACGTTCCTTACTTGTTATGTGTCAACAACCACAATATTACCAAAGAGTTCCCTGTCTAATCAGGAGCTAGCACGCGGCAAGATACTGCGTGTTGTAGGCAACTAGTTTGGGAGTCCGGAGGCCTCGGTGCTAGTTCTTCCTTTGCTACAGTGACCTTGGGCAAGGCATTTTCCCTTTCTGAGCCTAATTCCTCTCTTACTGGGAATTGGAGGGTGTAGGGGCTCCTTCCACTCACCCAGAGCTCCCAGCTTTCTTTGTTCTTCCCTTCAGAGAAGAAATGTAGATAGGTGCAGATTACTGAGTTGGGATGCTTCCGGAACAAGACCCCAACTCAGTAACCTGCACCTACCTACGTTTCTTCTCTGAAGGGAATTTTAAAAAAGCCATAACATCAATTAATAGCATTTTGGGAACCCATACGCCAGTGAATGATGGCTATTTGGGGAAAACAGGATGCTTTCCTGGCACTTCTGAAATTGTGCTGGTTTTGCATAGGTCTTTGGCTTCTACCAGAGAGGGTGGATTCTCTAGAACAAATGTGGGTTTTAGAGCCAAGACGGATGTGAGACCACATACTCGCTCTACCACCTATCTACTTTGGGCTAGTTTTCCATGTGCAATATGGGGCTGATGATAATGCTGGCATCCTAGGACTATTGTTTATTGAGAGAACACCTGTACTCCTCTGTCTTTCTACCTTCTCTCTGAAGGTGGACCCACAGATGACTTCTGCTCCTTTCCTTCCCTTCCCTCCTCCACCCCAGGCAAAGAGGCGGCAGCGAAGCAGGCAGGTGAAATGCATGGCCACATGCTGTGTGGTCCATGGCAGCCCTCCATCTGAGCAGAAGGGAAGTTTGGGAAAGGATTATTTCATGATGTATCCCATAGTTGACCCACAATCTGACTGGACACATGATGAAACAGGGAGAAATACAGATATGAACTCCTCCTGCATTCTGGGGGACAGTTTGTGCATTCTGAGCTCCTGCAGAAACACAGCTCTGCCTCCCCAGGCTGACTGGCAGTCTTGGCCCCATTGTGGGTGAAGTGGTCAGACAGGAGAACCCGAGAGTAAAAGATAAGGAAATGGAGGCCCAGAGGAGTGAAGCACCTTGCCCAAATCTACACAGTTACTAGGTGGCGGGAAGTCAAAGACAAAAGGACTGCACGTAGGAAACCAGAGTTGGGTACCTATGAGAAGAGGTAGAATGCTTTGTTGGGAAACTGTAGAGTCTGCTTTCTCACTGGGCCTGCGCACAGCTCTGACAGGACCCCAGGCTTTGGAGATTCCCTTTTACAGGGATAATAGTTATGTCTACTTCAGAGAGTTATTGTCAGGATAAAATGACATAATGCAAAAAACACCACAAAAAAACAAAAAAACAAATAACAAAAACAAACCACCACAGTGCCTCGTCATAGTAAGTGCTCAACAAATATTAAAGACATTGACTTTTACCTTTAAAAAAGGGTAGCTTTGTTGCTATTGGCAAAGAAAGACAATTAGTATAATTTGTTCTTGATGAAAACCAGAGAAGTTCCCCAATGCCTTGTGATAATGGCATTACCATTAATTGCAGAGAAGGCCAATTGTAACCACATTTTCCAAGGGTCTAAGTAACTCCATTTCTTTTGAAGAACTGAGCCTTGAAATTAAGGTCTGTTTTCAAGGAAGTGCCAATCTGTAAGATCTACTTCATCATTTCACTTCTGGTACAATCTATTAACAGGAATAAAGAGGAGACACTGAAGACTTCAGCTGTAGATGTGAAGTTCTTTGGGGATGTCTGGGAAGGAGAAAATGAAATGTAGGACTTGTTCGATGTGATGGAACAGTACAGACTGAGTGAGAGAAAGGGTCAATTTTTAACACCCTAAAGGGAGAAATGGTAAGAAGCGCTCTTAGAAATCTTAAATAACAGAGTCCTAGACCCTTCATTTCTGGCAATAAGAAACCCGAAAACCTCCCAGAATTTAGTATCTACAATTTTTAGATAAGATACATGAATATTCTTTGAATGGCATAGTAAAGCTTGAGGGAAATAAATATAGCTGGACCAGAAATAAAAAGCTAGCTATGGGCTGTTTGCAAGAGATGCATAAAAAAAAAATGTTAACAAAAAGGCTGGAGGGAAAAAGATGGGAAAAGGAATAGCAGGTAAATACCAGCCAAAAGAAAACCGGTGTAGTTTATTAATGTCAGATAAAATACACTCGAAGACAAAAGACATTACTGGTGGTTAAGATGCTCTCCACGTAAAAACCAGTGTAAGAAGAACAATTAAGTAGAAGAACAATTCTAAACTTGTATGCCCCTAGAAACATAGCTTCAAAATATAATAACAAAAAATGATGTAATCTTGGGAAGAAAAAGACAAATTAGATATGTTAGTAAGAGATTTCAATGTACCTCTCTTGGTAACTGATAAAAACAGTTGGAAAGGATATAGAACATTTGAAT
Organism: Phoca vitulina; assembly: GCF_004348235.1. NCBI lineage: Eukaryota > Metazoa > Chordata > Mammalia > Carnivora > Phocidae > Phoca > Phoca vitulina. Next base: position 9,421,591 of record NW_022589756.1, read on the forward strand.
ACCACACTATCAAGTTTGCTGTAATGGGCAAGCTTGGAAGTCCCTGATCAGTAATTAGAAAAATTACATTTTTTTAAGCATACATGGGACATTTACAAAACTAGATCCTGTAGTAGCCCACAAATGAAGTCTCAGCAAATACTATGATATGATGTCATACAGAATATATTATCTGACTACAATATAATTTAGTGAGAAATCATTAGCAAAAAAAAAAAAAATCCACTTGCTTCTTCCTATGCATTTGGGAAAAAAAGACATTTCTGAATAGCTCCCTGGTCTAAGAAGAAATCATATTGTAAAATAATAATTAATTAAAATAATACACATCAAGACTTTGTGTCTTGCAGTCATTAGAAATCCTTAAAGGAGAACTTAGTCTTAAAATGCTTATATTAGTACAGGAGAAAGGCCAAAGATTAATGATCTAAGTGTCCAATCGAAAAAATTAGAGAAAAGGAAAACAGAGTGAGCCTAAAGAAAGGAGGATAAAAAAATGAGAGGAGGAAAAAAAAGGAAGGACAGGTGGTGAGACTTAGACTCTAATACCATCTGGAATAGGTCCATGGCTATTTTATGGATGAGGAGAACAATCCCCCATGCAAATACCTTTCTCTCTCCACAGAATATAGTCTCTCCCCTCTGAAGGCCCTTCTCATTGAATCTGTGCCTTCTTTGCTGCAGACTAAAACTGTTGTGTCTATAGCCTTCACATCACATCTAGCATAGGTACTCAGCAATTCTATTCAATGACTTTGCTTCTTCATATTTCTGTATTTGCCCCTTTTGCTAGATTGCAAGCTCTTGGAGGCAGAAACGAGGTCTTTCTCATCTCTGCTCCCCTACAACATGTAAGCTAAGACTTGGTGCAAAGGAGCTACCTGATATTTAAATGTGTTTGAAGTTGAATTGAGTTTGTAGACAGAGCTTTAGCTTATAGGTTGGGAGAAGAATGGGAGAAGCAACATGGGAGTGATATCTGATTCTTCCAGACTTGGGAATCTGATCATAATTCAGAATAGGCTACTGTTGACCTTCAACACAGAAAGGAACTTGCCCAATGTGTGGGCATTATTTTGTGGCTTCCTAAGAAACTAAAAAAAACAAAAACAAAAACAAACCAACAAAAGAAACGTCTAAGCCCTCCATTAGAGAGGGAACACATTCCTTTCTGAGTCTTGTCTGTGGTGTGGATGAATGAGGGATGGCTGGGGTTGAAGGTTTTGGAGTCAAGGCTACCTAGGTTAAATTTCTCCACTGTTACTTATTATCATGGTAAAATACACATAACATTAAACTTACCATTTTAACCATTTTATTTTATTTTATTTTATTTTTAAGTAGGCTCCATGCCCAGCGTGGAGCCCAACATGGGGCTGGAACTCACAACCCTGAGATCAAGACCCGAGCTGAGATCAAGAGTCAGACACTTAACTGGCTGAGCCATCCAGGCGTCCCTTAACCATTTTAAATTGTGCAGTTCAGTGGCATTAAATACACACATAATACGGCACAACCACTACCACTATCTATGCCTAAAACTTTCTAATTATCACAAACAGAAACTCTGTCCCCACTACTTTTTAACTGCAATTATGGTCAGGTTGCCACTTTTTTCACTGTGAATCAAGGCTAATCATACGATCTACTGAATAGGATTATTGTTTGGATTCAATGACATAATGTGTGAAAAGTATCCAGCATAGTGCCTGGCATTGTGTTTTACTAAGTACTCAATAAATGTTATTATAGAAAAGAGCAGGGGGAAAGGAAATTCCAGTCATTTCGAGAGGGAATGGGACTTGAGGTAGGGCGTACTTGGTTCACAGAAAGCATGCTGGACAGCGTCTTGATGGAGCTTGACCAGAACTACACCTGTGCAAATAATTCCTGCAGGCTTGAAAGGTGTGGGGCTGGAGGCGGTTCTCTCTAAAATTCCTTCCTACGTCTGGCGTGTCATGGGAATCAGGAAACACTTGAGTAAGTGAATGAATGAACACATACACAAGCATTTCAATGCTCAAAGGAAGGATAGAGATAATTTAGTCTTCATTGTCAGTTTATCAATGAGAAGCCTCAGAGAAGTAAACTAACTTAGTCCAGATCGCATCATTAGGAGTAGAGCTGTATTAAAAAGCCAGGGTTCCTAAGCATGTGGTGCAATCTTCACTTGAACCAGAATCCAGAAAAATAGGAGAAAAACCTGAGAAAACCCCAAAGGCCCATACAATGCCTAACTTAGAGTCCAAGTCTGCAAATGTTCAGTGTCATTCTCCCTGATCTGACTACACATTTGATCCGGAATGTTGCAGATAATCGCTTTTCATTAAGGAGAGAACACTTCCTTCCATTTCAGGGGCAGTGGTCATTCTGGTAAGGAGGATCACAGAAAATAACTATTTTCAAAACCATGATTTTTGGAAGACCTAGGAACTTTTAAAAGACCCAAAATAACCTGCACATGTGAACCTCCCCCAGCCTCAGTTTTACTTGTCAGAGATGGGTAATGATGCCTCACAACGCCGTAATGAGAATGGACTGAGATAAAGAATATGATGGTGCCTGGCATATGCATGGCATTCAGCAAGTATTTGTTCCGAGCAAAGGGGGATTTTATCGATGAAGCATACTCTCCCACTCTATCAACAGCCCACTTGACCCTGCTGGGAAGATTTGCTGGTGCCGTACACACTTTGTTTGCAGTGTGACCGGAAGAATAACCTCGGGGGGAGGAGGTGGCCATTAGGACTGGGGCAATTTATGGCAAACACGTGCTGCTGTTTTGCTGCTGTGTCCCAGGTTGAAGTGAGTTAGAAATGGCTTCCCATGTTTACTGGAAACATCGAGAAGGGTCTCGGTGACACTGATGCTGTGGCTGCAGGTTTCAGTCTATTCCCAGGGATACAGGTCACTTGACATAGAGGCAGTCATCTTATACCCATGCAGAGCAGTGGCAAGAATCCTGCATCGGGCATCAGGACCCCTGGTTCTAGACCTGGTCACTTATTAACTCTGTAATCTCCGGCAAAGGGCTTCACTTCTCTGAACCTCAGGATCCTCTTCTATGAAATAAGGGGCTTGGAATGCACGATTTCTATGACCCCCTCCAGTTTGACAACATTACATTCTATTTATTTATTCCACTTACAGCTTTCCAAGTATTGTTGCTCAGTGACAATATGAGCGCCCATACATGTGTACAATTACACATGCTCACACACACACACACACACACACACACACACACACACCCTCTTACACCCAGAATCTTCACTTAGGAAAATAACACAAAAACCTGATGCCCCAGTGAATAGCCATTTTACTCACCACCTTTAGAGTGACATAGCCCAGCTGCCTCTGGACTAGAACCTCATCTTCCTTGTGACTCGGTGCTTCTGCTGCCAAATGAGGTAGAAATGGTGCAAGCTGATTCCCCCCCCTAGAGCAACGGCTGCTGCGGCTGCTGCAGCCGCCCGCCTTTTTGACCATGGATGCTGCATCAGCACAGAAATGCTGAGCCCAGCACATTTCTGAGCTTTGGGAGGCAGACTGGATTGCTGCAGAGGGAAATGGGTTTCCATTCTTCCAAGGGCGATTTCCACCCAGTGAGTTTTAGTGGTGGGAGCAAATTTTCTTTTAAACATTGCGACCCCCAAAGGGATGACTTTGAGAAACCTTGGCTTTTGCCAAGACCAGCGCCCCGCCCCCCCCCCCGCCCCCCTTGTGAAGTCAGCTTCAATCATCTGGGACTGTGATCTCGCTTCCTGTTCCAGACTTATATACTAAGGCAACATTTGCGTTTCTTGATGGGGATGGTGACAGTGTCTTTAAAGGATTCTAGGACAAATGCCTGGCTTTTTTTCTTGAAGGATGATGTTTGTGCAGGCTTCCAGGACTCAGGGCGACATCTTTCAGCCTGATAGCATGAGATATTCTTTGTGGAGCCGGCTTTCCTGGCATAATCTGTTGGGAATAGAACAGGGCAGAGCCTGGGACTCAGTAGCTAGAGGGGTGGGGTTTGCTTTTTAATTTCCACAGATGTTTGCCTGAATCGCTCATTCAGCTTTTTGGGGTGCCAGTTTTGTTGGTGGCTGGTCTTCACTTCTACATAAGTTTTATACCTCATGGTCTCTGGGTTTCCGTCTTCTTAGCTACAAAATAATACCACTCGCAGGGTGATCATGAAGAATTGTTGAAATGATTTATGGCAACGGTCTCCCAATCTTTTCGAGAATGTTATCTGTCGATAAAAATGTATTTGTGTGTGTACCCCCAATATATGTATATTTATATATTTGTAAATTAGATCACTTATATCATTAGCTAAAATCTCAAGTCATAATATACATTAAGGATAAGGTTCATTGTTAATGGTAGCAGATGCTAAACAGTATTTCAAACAGTTATGATAATTACAAAAATTTTTGGCCTACTTCTTAGATATGAGTAAGTCATTATTATTTTGATCTTGTAATATGGTTGTTATATGGTTGCATTTTTACTAAGAGTGGAAAGTGTGAGCCTGCCTTTTCTTGTTGCTTGTGTCATAATAAGTACTCACTTCCAAATTTGGGATTTTTTTCTGAGCCAAGCATCCACTTTCTTGGGGGGGGGAGGGGTTAGTTTAATTAAAACTAGATCATATAATCTGCAACCCTACTTGAGCCTTCCATGTTGTGGAGTTCTCACTCTTTCCTCAGGTAACATGTTTCCTATAAGTTACACCTGGGCTTTTGGCGCAGGGACAAAAAGTCATCAATGTCAATCCATGTATTGGATATTAATGAAGATCAGTTTCTGCTATTTAATATAACACGGGGGCTCTGATATTTTCTTTCCTGTACCAATGGATGTTCTGCATATCCCCTGGCATAGGTACACGCTTGCACCCTTTTCTGGAAATCCCTAAGTTAACGGATGTAAATGTGCTTCGTAAGTTGCAAAGCACTGACTATAGAAAACAATGGTGAGGATGTATATTCTGAGAGGAATGTCTTCATGGGCAGAACTATACTTACTGAAAGCTCTATGGATCTCTGAACATTTTTTAAAAAAGGATTCGTGCTCACAGTAAGAACAGGCCTGGTCATTCCTCCTTGGTGATTGGAGTCCCTGGCAAGTTGGGGGGGCGGTCACATCTCGACCTTTTTGTCTCCAGCTCTGCTCCCTGCATGACTATTAGAAGCACCTTGAGTGTAGATCCCAGTTCCTCATTCTCTGGATTGGAGGCCTAAGAGAATGCTCTATAAGAAAGATGACTTCTGTGGGTTTGGTGTGACTATAGAATCAAAAATGGGAAGAAAGAAAAAAATGCTTTTGCATTGCAACTTTGGAAGGCTTTGTTGGGTTTCAGAGAATTGGAATTATTAGTTCAGTTCTAGGATTTTGGACAGAATACTCAGAAAGCCTTCCCCAGATCCTGACAAATTCAGTTCTTTCTTCAAAAGCAGTTAGGTTACAAGGTTCTGATATAAAATATGTGAGGTCAGGCCGTGTTGGGCATTGAGCCAGAAGAGATGCTGCTAGGACCAGCGAGACTTTGGGAGAGAGAGATGGAATATTAACGAATGATGACATAAGCAAAACTTCAACCTGGCAAGTCTCTATAGCTCATCATGCATCACATACATAAGGAGGGGCAAAAACTCTAAGCCATTGTGCCCTCCAGATTTTACTGGGCATGGAGAAACCCTAGAACCTAGGTTTTCTCTAGAAGAGAGTGACAGTTCCTGGAAGTCTCTTTGATAGTTTTCTGGTCACTTCAAGGGCAGGTGAGAAAGACCCCTAACTAGACAGCATTCTGGCTTGACCACTGCCTTGGAGAGACTGATTCTCTCTGGAGTAAATTTGGCCTCAGGAAGAATAATAGGGCAGAAAAGTCTCAAGGAACATGTGTTATCCAGCCCCAAAGGGAGGAATAAAACAAGAGATAATTTTAAATATATATTATGTCAAAAAATAAATGGCAGTCAGGGCCCTCGTAGTATGTTCTCTCAGATAGTGGAAGTGTAGCTGGGCACATGCTTCATGGCAAGACGACCATTCTCAGCTTCCCTTGCGATTAGGTATGGCCATGTGACTGAGTCCTTGTCAACAGAATCTCAGCCACTGCCAGTTCTCTTATTTAAGATACTGGCATGTCTCCACCATGCTATCTCCTTCCCATGACATGAACCCAGACAATATGGTGACCCAGCTTTGGAAATATGGATGATGACAGTTTTCTGAGGGATGGCTAAGCAATATTTGGATTCTTGAATAGCCATGGAGAGTAAGATTGCTGCTCCCCTCTTCCAAAACCTGAACTACTGTGATAGATCCGGTGATGGGCTGCCTACATTTCCCCCTTCAGGCCTGGAACACCCCTTCCCCCAGATTCTGGGAACATTGGCTGCTGAGGATTCACATTTGGATTTTTCAGGCATTGCTCTTGGCCAAAGAGAGCTGCCCCTCCTTAGGTTCCATTCCCTCCTCCAGGGGAAACCCACATCCTGTGATTGGTCAATGCATGCTCAAAAGGCCTGGCCCCCAATGCCTCAATTTTGGACAATGGTAAAGGGCATCCCAGCTATAGAGCTTCCTGTGGTATTGGCTGAAGCTTCTGTTGCAATTGCAACAACCCCTATGCCGGTCGCTGTTCCGGAAAGCACTCCCCAGTAATGCGCTGGCATGCAAGTCTCCTTATCAGTTTATTTCCTGGGGAATCCAACCCCATATACCACTCACATTGTGACTATTATGTGAATGGAGGAAAATCCTTATTCGTTCTTCAAGTCTCTGCAGTATTGGGTTTATTTGTTACAACACCTCAAACTTCACCTTAATTCAATTATTGAGTAGTGAGAAACAAATTGACCTGAAATTAGAAGACATGAATCCTAGTTCTGTTTTCTCGGGAACTCATGTTTTGACTTTGAATTTCACCTCTCTTAACCCTCATCTTATCTTTAAAATGAAAGTGTTAGATTAGATCATTTTAAAGGTCTCTTCCAACTTTCATAATCTGTGGTTATCCTCTTTCTGAAAAGTATCTCTTCATGAGGCTATAGCGATATCCAGTGGCAGTTATATTAGTTGAAAATTTCCACCCAAGCAAAGGATTTAGAATGTAACCCTATATCATGACCTCTCTTTTGCTTTTCCTCATCCCATCTCCTTTCCCTTCTGCTTGCACCACCTGTCCTCTATTCCTTTCTGATTCATCTCATCCACCAGCCAGAGAGTAGGTCCAGAAAACCTCAGTCATTTCTTTGAGCTCAGCTGCTGCTGTATGCCTCCAGCTGAAATTCCATCTGGAGCTACTGTTTTAGGCCAACTCCTCCTGTGAGAGCCGTCTTTTTTCCATTGCACCTCTCAGCTCTGCACCCCAGGGATGGCTTGGGCAGCACAGGCCACTAAGGACAAACATTGGCTTTTTTCTTTCCCCAAGTCAGAGCTCTTTTGGAATCAGACTGTTCTCAATATCTCTCTCTGGGAACATGATGCTTTGCTGGGCACTGTAACCAGTGAGAAGAACCCAGCCCTGCCTTCATGGCACTTACACACAAGCTTATGTTGTCACTCAAACAGTCCGAACATAGTTAGCCTTTTGTTTAATAGTGCTTTGCAGTTTAGGAAGTATTTATTCATATTATCTCATTTCATCTCTGAAATAACTCAGTGAGTCCAGTATTATTATTTTTCTCACTTTGCATACAAAGAGAGGCTAAATGACTTTTCTAAGACCACACTGTAATTGGCAGAATTAGGACTGGAGCTCACATCTTCTAACCACAAAACGTCACTTTTTTTTTCTTTTTCCCTTTTATTAACTTAATAAACTTCTTTTCTAGTTCATTGCCTAGATCCTCCAGGCACGTCTCTGGGCTTCCATGAAACTTGGCTCATGTCCTGGTATATAAATTATTAGTTTGCAAGATGCCACCCATCCTCTCGACTGGATTGGGAAAGCTTTGAAGATAGAGCCTGTGTCTTGATCATCCTTATATTTCACTTGAATGACTAAATATTTTTGGTTTATAATAAGTTTAATGTGTTTTTTCCCTATAATACTAAAACCTTTCACATTGTGTAATGGTAATAGTAACGAGGACCAGTTATATGCAGAGATAAGAGGAGGTTGCTTTTGGGTTTAATAACATTGAAAGTCTGGAGAATCTCTTCCTTCCTTATTGCCTTCCAAATACCTTTCTTAAATGGTGATATAACTTTTCATTTCATGGCATATAAGTTGTCAAATGACTTAAAGTCACTCTGGTTTAGAACAGATTTCTCCCAGACTCTCTTTCAAGAAGAAGAGAAGTGGGTTGTGAAAGAGGTATACTTACGACAGGGGAAGGAGGAACCACAGATAGAGAAAGGGGGACACAAAAAGTGGGTTCCTGGGAGATTAGTGGCAAATGATCTGAATTGCCAGTTTGACTGGTACATGTCTCAGAGTTTCAAAAATCCCTTTTCTGTTTCTTCAGGAAGCTGGTGAGAATGGTGGGAGTTAAAGGTAAAGGTGGGTATTTGAGCACTTCGTCCCAATTCTGAAACAAGCAAGTCCGGGGTTGAGGGCAGCTTGACTCAAGCTAAATCAGAAGTGGAGCATGGTGCAGCCTGAAATCACCCTTGCTGCCTCTGCATGTTTGGGCACCAGGCTGTTCAACTTCAGCACTGAAGACAGCGCCGTGAGCCCCCCCCCCCAGGAACTGATCTGGGGCTCTGGGGCTCTTTGTATTGGGGAGCTCTACATGTTTGATTCAGTGTCCTTGGCAAGCTGTGCTAAGGATTGGAACCTGGAGTCTTATGGAAGGCTCAGGATCCAGAGGTCTAACTCAGATTCCTTTGAGAATTTTTTTTTAGTTTTACTCTAAGCTAGTAATCATTTCCCTTTTAAGTCTATTCTTTGGGCTTTAAGGCTCACCACTGACCCCCCCCCCCCCCAGCCATCCGCTGCCTACCCTTTTCCCCAGATGCTTGAGGCATTTATCTAATCCTTTCTGTCCCATTCTATCAGAAAGAAGATGGAATCTTGTGGCATCTTCCCTGCCCCCCCTCCTTCCCCTGTAACTAATCTCATCCCTTTTGGTTTAAGTATGCTCTTTCATTCCTTGGATCTCTGGCTGTTTTCCATGTAAGATTTGGCTACACAGCCCTGGATTTCAGGGAAGCAGGGATGGACACTGAAAAATAATTGATGGAGAATTAGATGCCCATTTCTTTTCCATTTCCATTCCCTGCAGGGATCTTCTGCAGACATGGCATCTTAGCTCAATGAACATGTTCCCACGAGTGGGAGTTTCAGGATCAGTTTCAGGGCAAGATGGAAGAAAGTCTCTAAGAATCTCCAGGGTCTCAGAAATGCCACAAATTATGCAATAAAAGGCACATTGCTATTCTTCCCCTATGAAAGGCCACCCTAGGTATAGTTTTGATTTTTCAACAACCACGAAGATTAGAACAGGTCACTTAACTCCCTTGAGTCTCAGTTTCCTCAACTGTAAAGAGTGATAACAACGAATACCTAGCTTATGTAAAAATTAATGGGATCGTTTATGAGAAATTGTTTTGTTAACTGCAGAGTGTTGCCCAATAATTAATAACAGTCTCCCTACAAAAACTTTGATGGGAAGATATTGGCATTTCTGGTTTCCTAATCCTTATGGGCTATGAAAGTGTCAAACCATGCCCATCAGGGCTGTGCAGATAGTGATGCCAGGACAATTCAAAGAGAAACTTGTTATCCTGCTTTGAGTTGGCTGTTGCCTGTGAACTTGGCTTTGGTCCCTTCTGTATCTGAAAAAAATTTTTTCTACCATTAACTTAATAAGCCAGGGATACTCACACTGACACCCTTGATTTATCAGACAGTCACAGTGCTGCTGGAAACAACTAATGACACATCCCCTCCTCCACCCTTATTTCCCACCGGCAGTTAGACATCTCAGAACCTTGCAGAAGCCTGTGGGTTTTATTAGTCATTGCCCACATGTTCTCATCCTTCCCCCAGCTACCTTCATGTCACTTCCACTCATTGCTGCATATTTTTTGGATGATTTGACCTCCTTTGGAGATCCTAAGAATGACTGATTTGTATTGTCTCTCAGGGAGGATAAGCCAGCCCTATCATCCTAAGTCTGTGGAGAATGCAATTTCTGTCTATATGCTCATTTAGGTGTTTAACCCTCACCAGTCATCCCATGATGTCCTTGGATGGTTTGTGTAATGGTCATGCTTGGTTGTCTACGTAGCCTCCATTTCCCTTTCTTTCCCAACAGAACTCCAATTGTGTTCATATATCTTCCATTCTCAATGTGGCCATGTGCCAACCTTACCCCAGTTCCAAAGTAGGCCTGAATGGGGGAGGGGTATTCCTCTTCCCCGTACCAGTGGCTAGTGCTGCCACGTCTCTGCAAAAGGCTTTCTTATTCCTAAGAGATGGTGGAGTGTCTGGATGAGATGCTGAGAATTGTTGCTGCCAAGTTGCTACCAGCCTATATTAAAGCCAACATTGCACATGGCAGGGCAGAGAGATGAAAAGAACCTGGGTCCTTGGTGACACTGCCAAGCCCCTATTTCAATCAATTGTGAAACCTGCTTTTCTTTTGGCCTTCCTGTTATGTGACCTAATCAAATTCTTTATTGATTGAGCAGGGGTTTCTGTTACTTGCAGCTAAAAGCATTCTAACACACCGAGTTGCTAGTCAGGAGATGAATCTAAGTCATTTGTTAAAGATACAGTGCACGCTCGATCTGCTGTTGAGCTCCCTAATCAGTACTCGGAATTAATCTACAGAGCTTCTTCAGCCAACAGCATTTTCACTCACTCCTGCCATGTTAGCCATGTGTGTCCAATGATGCAAGGTGGCAATAGTTAAGAGACATATTTTTTTAAAGATTTTAATTTATTTATTTGAGAGACAGAGAGAGAGAGAGCACAAACAGAGTTGGGGGGTGAGGGGCAGAGGCAAAGGGTGAGGGAGAAGCAGACTCCCCGCTGAGCAGGGAACCTGAAGCGGGGCTCGATCCCAGGACCCTGAGATCATGACTGGAGCCGAAGGCAGATGCTTAACCAACTGAGCCACCCAGGCACCCCTAGAGACATATTCTGCCAGTTTGTGGATTCTATTTTGTTGGGGGCATTCAGATTCATTCTTAATCATAACTGGCTCTATTTCCTCCAGGTGCCAAGCCTCATTTGCTACCTTAATGACTTGATCTGTGTAGTTTTATTTGTTTTGGTAAGAAGGAGTTCCTTCAGCTAAATAGAACAATGAGCTAACCAAGGAAGGAGATATTTGTCAAGTAAGGAGACCCTTTCACTCCTTGGAAGCCCATTTTGGGGCCCAGGATTCTGTATGTAAAATATTTCTTGGGGCCCCATTTATTAAACTTCCTCAAAGGAACATGTTGCAAGGGTATCATATCCACCCTTCTGTGTAAGACTCTCTAACTGATGATCTGTCAGCTGGAACAATAATTTCTTCTCAGCTCTGGTGTACTGTCTGACTCACAGGGGTGGTAGAAAGTGGAGGAAGCCATTTTTAAAGACTGATACTTCACATTCGAAGATAGATGATTGATAGGCTACTAGATGGAAGTTACAAAAGAAAGGACAGGTGGGGGAACTGAGGAACAAAAGAGGCTGTGAGGAGATTAATTTCATACTCCCAACAGATCCAATAGTAAAATCCAGTTGAGAAATCATCTTGAGCGCCTCCAAGTGCAAGTTGTATTGAGAGGGGCACTGAGATACTTTCTCTGTCCTTGGGGTTTCACAGTCTAGTTGAAAGATGGTATAAACAAGCAGAAAGTTACTTTTCACAATAAAACTAGCTGACTAGAAGATATGAATCATTGTTCCGGACAGCCATGAAAGAGCTACCACAAAAAGGTAGGTCATTAATTTTTCAAATTTTCAAATGAGCTGTAGAGATAATAATCTAGAGAAGAAAGGAAGTTGGGGCTACAATGGGCTAAGAAAGTATGGAAGATATGGGAATGATTTCACTACCATTGCTGTCTTAATTACTACTACTACTGCTATTGACAATAACAGATTCTACTAATTGAGCATCTACTGTAACCCAGCTCTAGGCACTTTGCTAATAGTCACTCAGCCTTCACAACAGCATTGTCTGCTCTTATCCCCACTTTGTACTAAGGAAACTGAGAATTAGAGGTCAAGGAATTTGTAAAAACAGTTCTATTGATATCCAATTCACATATCATAAAAATTACCCATTTAAAGTGTACAATTCATCGCTTTTTAATATATTCACCATTGTACAACTGTCACCACAATCAATTTTCAAACCTTTTCATCACCCTGAAAAGAAACCCTAAATCCGTTAGCCCCGTTTCTCCCCAAATCCCCAAACCTCTGCTTAGGCATTTTAACTCAGGCCTGCTGGGCACTGAAGGATTTGTGAAAGATTAGAACTCCTGAATCACTAGAATATTACTTAGCTCCCCAAGCCCTACTGACTTTGATACTGATTCTGACAAGGCAGGTAAGTAGATGGTTTAGTTTAAATATGAGGGTGAATTGCTCGATAGATTCTTACCACATAGTGTCTATTGTGCTCAGTTTTCAAATGTACTGACTGGGATAGGAAGTTCTATGATTGTAGGCCATTTCTCTCTTCTCTGTTTATGTGCTGCCCAAGGCTGGGACTATTGCAAATTTCAAATAAAATTTCCTTTGCAGTTTGGGCTGAGAGCAGAGAGCAGGGAGTGCTGATTCACAGATGACTAAACAAATAATGTTTAACATCCTTGGCCTCACCTTCAAACTGGGAGATTGGTTACCAAACAGCGTGCTTTACCGAAGCAAAAGCCCCATCTCTTCTCCTTTCATCAGTCAGTGGGTTAGCCAAGTTGGAAGTTGGTATGTGTTCCTGTTATAGACCTCCCAACAAATCCCTCTATATTGAGAACCAGTCAGCAAGACTGAAACCCTACTGTCTAAATATAAAAACTTGGTGGATTGGAGATGTGGAATCCAAAACCGAATGCTGAACGAATTCGAAATGCAAGCGCCAGGATACCGAAGCACAGAGCAAGCACCTGGAATCTTCAGATACCTTATTTTCAGTAAACAAGGACAGGAAATCAGAGAGTGAATGGGCCTGCCCAGACTGTCCTCAGCCCAGAGATGGAGAGAATATTAAGTAACTTGTCTAAAATCACTCAGTTATTCAGTGGAGGAAGAGCTGAACTTTGAATCCCAGTCTCCCTGATTCCAAAGGGCATTTTCTTCCCACGATACCAATGCGCTAAGTGCAATAGAGTCACAGAGAAAAACCAAAGAGCCAAGAGAGTGAGTATTAACAAAACATACTCTGAGCATCCTAGTGGGGGGTGGAAATTGCTTCTCCCTTCCAGCAGGAAACGTGGTCTCCATCCCTGGAGGCTGTTTTGAAGGGGGGTAGCAGAAACCCCTTTCCTTTAGTTTGCTCATTCTCTCGGGGCTTCTGTTTGTTCCTCTGGGAGATGCCACGTGAGTGCTGGGTGGGGGGAACAGGGTTTGAAACAGTAATATCTTTCTCATCTCTAACAGGCTATCTACCAACCTTGCAGCATATTTACTTCTTGATATTTTAAACTTGGTGGAGCAAGCCATGGCTCTCCCATAAATTCCCATCTATATGTAATAGTGCCAGGAGTGTGACATCTTTATTTTTCATGCCAGGCAGGAGAGGAGCAAAGAGAAACAAGTTCAGACACATGGGGGGGGGGGGGGCATGAGCCTCTCTCTAGACGCGGCCGACAGAATTGTCCCCATCTTTCCTCTGGGCTTTTGCTAAGAGCCTGTGGACAAGAATGTGATCATGTCTGAAAAGTGAGCTGAACTTCGAGCAAGAAGCTAAATAACTCCAAGGCCTACAAGTGCCATTATCTGTCTCCCATTTCTAATCCTGATTCAAGGACCAGATTGAGTTTATCTTTTAAAAGAACTGGTCAGCTCTCGAATCAAAGAGCCAAGTCCTCTTATTTTCCTCTTCTGGGTTTTTGAATAGTGACGAGAGCCCCCAGTGCCATGGCAACGGAGCTTCAGAAAACCTAACCCAGAAACGTGGGATGGAAAAGACCCCTTGGGGATGGCAGTCTCTGAGGGACAAGACAGTCATCCTCCTGAAGGCAGATGGGAAGCCTGTCCTTCGCTCCATTGTGATGTTGCCCACCTCGGCTAGGACGTTGCCGGGATTACAGGGACCCCAAACATGCAGTGCTCAGTTTGAATGCCAGCTCTGATACTTACCAGCTGTGTGACATTTGGCAGGCTGATTAACTTCTCTGAGCCTACGTCATGGGACTGATGTGTGGATTATATCAGAGGATGAATGATTATAAGCGCTTGGCACATATTAGATGCTGAACAAATAGAAGTAATTATGGCTTATTTTAAGCATTGGGTTTCTTATCTCTTGCTCCAAGTCCTGTCTGATGATGTGCTTTGTCTATTTGAAAGAGGTATGGGGGCGCCTGGGTGACGCAGACGGTTAAGCATCTGACTCTTTGTTTTGGCTCAGGGTGTGATCTCAGGGTTGTGAGATCGAGTCCTGCATTGAACTCTGAGCTCAACAGGGAGTCTGCTTGGGATTCCCTCTTTCCCTTCCTCTCTGCCCCTCCCACCCATGCTCTCTCTCTCTTTCTCTAAAATAAATAAATCTTAAAAAAATGAAAGAGGTATGGGAGAGGAAAAGCTCCCATATCACAGGCTTACTTAGATCTGGGAGGATCCAGGGAAAAAGTGCTGGCATTTTCCTTATGTATGCAGCTCTTCCTGCTCAAGCCCTGATGATAATGGAAGGAAGAGAAAATTTGCAGGCAGAGAGCCAGAAATGGGAAAACCTGGATTTCTACAGCCCCAACTCACAGACAGACCCTGAGCCAGTCATTTCCTCTCACTGGCTTTGGACTTCTGCTATCACGTGGGTTCCAAAAGGTTGCAAGCTCTTTTGAAAAACCACATATTAGGGTTTGGGCAACCCTCTGCAAAACACCTTTCTCCTCAGCTCCCTGAGGACTGAAACCCTACTGTCAGAGCCTCCTCCCCTGCACTAATCCATATAAGGGTTTTGTCTGCTGGGCCAAATGCAATCACTGAATGAATCACTGAGTACATCACAGCTCCGGGGAGGCTGGGAGAGGACAGACCTGTGCAGGCAGGAGGAGGGACAATAACAGAAAGCCAAAGCTACAAGGCCCGGGTGCGTCCTCCACCTTCAGCATTTTCCCAGAGCTGGCCCCTTGGCCATCTACCAACAATGCCCCCATGTCTCTATCGGTCCAGACCACAGAGGGACTCAGGAGCTCACTGTCACTCCACCTCACTGTGTGGAAGGTCACTTGGGAAGGTCACTCCACCTCACTGGGTCCCCACACTCCACTTCCGCAAAATGAGAGGGTTGGACAGTTTCAAGTCTGGAACTCTGACTGCGAGCTCGTGTGGGAGGATGCTGTGCCAGGAGCTCTGTGATGGGGCTGTCAGGTCCAGCCCTTCGGCTGCTCACAGCTGCTCAGAGCAAAGGCCTAGCTCACTGCCGAACTTTCTTGCAAGCCCCGCATGTGAGAAAGGGCTGGCTGGAGAGAGGGATTCTGCAGGAAGTGGGTGGTGGTGCATTGAAGGAAGCCCCTCTCCCTTTCCTGTCTAATATTATTTTATTTTTTCAATAACTATTTATTGAGCACCTATGGTATATTAGGTAATTGTTGACATCAGTATACAAAATCCACAAAAATCCACGGCTTTGTAAAGCATTTGGTCTAAGTGCAGGGAGATAGATGGTAAAAATGAGTGTAGGAAATGCTAATTTGAGGTGTCTTATTGGTGATAAGAACTATGCGTGAGAGAATCAGGGCGGTCACGGTGGGATTTTGACGGGGGAGTGGTTGTAGTGAAAATAAGTGACTTTTGAGCAAAGATTGGAAGGACCTTGGCTGGCCAAAGGGAGAACATTTAGAATACAACTACATATTAATATTCACAAAATGCCCTTTAATGATGCTATTCATTAGTGCTACTTGTTTGTTAATAATTAATAAATGAGCCATCATCTTTTCATTCTCTTTTTTTCCCCTTCATAGAGGCTTATGCACTCTTTTGTGTTTCCTCGGCGGTTCAACTTTTCTCTTTGTCTCCCGCTTCTTAGGGATGCTCCTGTTTCTTGCCTCATTTTTTCCCTGTCACCTGGGATTTTTCCATCCCCATTCTTGCCGCGCCCCTCCCCCCTTCCAGCCCCCCCGCGACCCCCGCGACCCCCGCTCTGCTCCAGCTCTCCCGCCAGCCTGTCGGTTTCAGTCCGCTGGTACCCGCAAACAGAGTGGAACAGCCGGGCAGAGAGAGAGAGAGAGACACGAGAGGCAGGAAAGCCCTCGAGTCGCCAGAGCGCATTGCGGGTGCACCCTCCCCGGCTCGGGGCGCTTCCGTCAGCTCTCCTTCCCAAAGTGATCAGGGCGCTGGGGGCAACCCAGGACGAGGAGGCAGGGGGGCGGGAGGCTCGCGTCCCCTTTCTGATGCAGCGGGGCCGCCTCGAGCGAGGAAAGGCACCCAACGGCAAGCCTCGGCTTCCTCACATTCAGAGTCAGGATAATGATGAGATGAATCATCATCCTAGCTCAGGGTTCTTGTGAAAGTTGAATTAAAAAGTATGCGACAGTGCTTTGGTAAATGCCATACTAAAACTCGAGATATTACTCCGGATGCAGGGCGCGGGGGTGGGGGTGGGGCTGTGCTGGGTTCTGAGCGGACTTGGCAATGAACGGACCCGCCCATGGCCCGCAGGAGTCTGTGTTTTCCCTCTGGGGGGAGAGAAAGGGGGGTGCCACTGACTGTGACAGAACGCAGACCATGATAAAGCCCCGCACTGAGCTCCCTCCTGGCCTGAGGATTAGTAACCACCCCTTCTTTGTATTGGGCTGGAGTGATCTAAATATAACTGTGATTGGAACACGGTAAGGTTCCAGTGATGACTAGGGAGGGGCAATGCAAGGACAAGCGTCCACGTGGAATGGGGCTTCCGTTTCCCATAAGGAACTTGGTGACCTGACATGGCAGGTAGCGCAAAGGATGCTGAGCCCAGCAAGATGAAAGTACAAGGGCTGAGGATGTGGTGGAGACGTTCCTGGAGAAGCCCTCTCCCCGCCTGGGGGACAGCTGCTCACTGATGTTCGGTCCAGACACCGCTGGTCCTTCAGGCCCCTTGGTGAAGAGAGCGTAGTTTTACATTCTGTGGAGGCAGAGCGATTTTATGCACGCTTGTGTGTCATTTATTTGTTTCTGAATTGCCTACTTGTGCTCTGTACCCATTTCCCATTGCTTTATTTGTATTGTTTTGTGTTTTGTTTTGTTTTTTTTTTTTTTTTGCTTTAGCTGTATTTTTTTAATTTGTTGGGGCACTTAATATATAATGTGCAATACTCCTTTTCTGGCTTGCTGCTGGTAGTTTTTCCAGTTTGTGTTTTAATTTGTTTATGGTATTTTTGACACTTTTTTGGGGTTTAGTTGGTGTATGATAAACTGTACACATTTAAAGCGTTCAATTTTATGACTTTGGAACCGTGTACATCGCAAAACCATCATCACAATCTGAGTAACATGCATTTTTATCACCCTCTGAAGAGTCCTTGAGGCCCTTGGTAATCCCTCCTCTTTCTGCCCTCACTCCCCCCTCCCCAGGCAACCATTCCATCTCCTTTCTGCCACTACAAATTAGTTTACACTTTCTAGAATGTTACATAAATGGCATCATACAGTATGTACTCTTTTTTTGATCTGGCTTCTTTCACTCAGCATGGTGATTGTAAGAGTCATCCGTGTTGTTACACGTATCAATAGCATGTTCCTTGTTGTTGAGTAGACGTCCCTTGTATGGATGTACCACAGTTTGTGTATCCATTTACCTGTTGATAGATATTTGGGTTGTTGCCAGTTTGTGGCTATTAAAATTGTAGCTGCTGTTGGGGCGCCTGGGTGGCTCAGTTGCTAAGTGTCTGCCTTCGGCTAAGGTCATGGTCCCAGGGTCCTGGGATTGAGCCCCGCATCGGGCTCCCCGCTCCGCAGGAAGCCTGCTTCTCCCTCTCCCACTCCCCCTGCTTGTGTTTCCTCTCTCGCTGTGTCTCTCTCTCTCTGTCAAATAAATAAATAAAATCTTTAAAAAAAAATTGTAGCTGCTGTGAATATGTGTAGAAGTCTTGTAGGATTTGTCAAGTAGGATTTGAACAGCTAGAGATGCAAACATATTTCAGAGGGAGTACACAGCCACAGAGAAGTAAAGACAGGACATGGACAGGGAACGGGGTTGTAGCCATCTGGGGTAGGTGGAATATAAGATAGTTGCTCAGGGGGCAAGGGGAGAAGAGAGAGCAGATGAGAGTTGACTCTCAGAGGGCTTTGGAGTTTCTGGTTTGGGCTTGTTTTATTCTATACACAGTGGGGAGCCATGGAATTTTTTTTTTTTTTAAGGCAGGAAGGACACAATTAGAATTTCAACTCTGTTCAGATGAACATCCCCTCAATCCATATTTTGCTGAATAGTGAAGCTAAATGGTCAGTTTGCTTTTAATGTCAGCATTGGGAAGCAATTACTTAAGTGGAAGCTTGGAGCTAGCCCGTGGCAGAGCCCCAGGGTCTTGGGGGAACGAATGTCCTCTTTCTCTTATTTTTCCCATTTGTATAAGAAAAAAGTTATAATGAACTGTCCCTTGTCCAGGTATGCCTTCCTGTAGTAGAATATATGTATTCCAAAATGGTTCATAAGATGTAAAAATGGATTTCTGGTAAATAAATTCTAATTCCTCTTTTATTTCCATTGAAAAATTGGATATGTGTTAGTGTAGAAAAATGTCACCTTACAAAAATCATCCTTATAAAATGAATTAGTCAGGGTCCCAACGGGAAAAAGGCAACATCTCAAAATGGGATAAGTCAAAGGGACTTTTTAAAAAAGAGAACTCCTTACAAAGGCACGGAGCTATAGTTGGCCATTGGAGAGAAGTGCGCGTCAGAAGGGACAAGTGGAAAGAATGCTTGTCGTTGGGACCTGGATGGAGACTCATGTAGTCAGCCTCCTATTGTTGAGGTAGAGATAACAAAACAAGCAAACAAATAAATAAATAAATAAATAAACACCTTGCTCCTGGCTGGCTGTGCCCTGTACCAAAGGCCACAGCTGCTATTGGGGGGCATCTCCATCTATAGCTACTTCCTTCCCCCAGGGATTGGCCACCCGTACTTCCCCTTGGCCCTGTGGGTTCAGGAATGGTAGTGGGTCCCTGATATTTTAGCCCTGGGGTACGACATTATCCCTGGTTAGTTTCATCTAATCCTGCCAACTTCCTTTGTAAATAGTTTCTTACCATCTCTCCTCTTTTACATGGCTGGGGTTGCTATCCAATTCCCACCAGGACTCTGACTGATAAAAAGTCAAATACAAGTAAAATTTCACTTGGCTCTCCTGAGACACCAAGTGATTCTCTGCACCAAGGTGGACTAACACAGTGCCTGGCACAGGAGGCCCATTCCATGGCATCTCCTGGCCACTGGAGGCCTCGAGTTTCCCTGCAGATTGTATTGGAACCTCAGGGCTACTCTTCTACTTCTGTCCC
This sequence comes from Phoca vitulina, assembly GCF_004348235.1. Classification (NCBI taxonomy): domain Eukaryota; kingdom Metazoa; phylum Chordata; class Mammalia; order Carnivora; family Phocidae; genus Phoca; species Phoca vitulina. The sequence continues at coordinate 9,441,187 of NW_022589756.1, forward strand.
CTACACCTCACTGCTCCATCTCACCTGATCACTTTTGGGAAGCCTTCACTTCAGGCCTGCTGCTCCTACACCCACCCCTGTTCAAGGAAGCACATGCATAGGAAACCTCAGTTTCCCTCTGCTTCATGCTCATAGCCTCCTCCAGCCCATTCCAATTTCCAATTTGTGTTGTGCAGAGCTGAGAGCTTTCCTTGCAAAATAAGGGAAGCCAGGCCATACAATTTTTTTTTTTTGCATCTCCATTGTTAATATAATTAAAATGGGGACTAAGGTATAATTGTTAATTTTTTTCCCCAAAACTCTTGTGTTAAATGGATACCTCTATTTGAAGTCATTTCTTCCTTCCTTCCTTTCTTTCTCTCTTCCTTTCTTCTTCTTCTTCTTTTTCTCTCTCTCTCTGTCTCTCTTTCTTTAAAAGATTTTATTTATTTATTTGACAGAGAGAGAGAGAGTGACAGAGCACAGGCAGGGGGAGCGGCAGGGAGAGGGAGAAGCAGACTCCCCACTGAGCAGGGACCCTGATGCGGGGCTCGATCCCACAACCCTGAGATCATGACCTGAGCCAAAGGCAGCCACTTAACCCCTTAACCAAGTGAGCCACCCAGGCATCCCTTTTGCTTTCTTTTTCTTGTTTTTAGTTTCAGAGGTAGAATTTAATGATTCATCAGCTGCATGTAACACCCAGTGCTCATTATATCATGTGCCCTCCTAATGCCCTTCACCCAGTTACCCCATCCCCTCCAGCAGCCCTCAGTTTGTTTCCTAGAGTTAGGAGTCTCTTATGGTTTGTCTCCCACTCTGATTTCATCTTATTTTTCCTTCCCTTCCCCTATGTTCATCTGTTTTGTTTCTTAAATTGCACATATGAGTGAAATCATATGATATTTGTCTTTCTCTGACTCAGGCCGTACTTTTGAGGAAGACTTGTTATTACAGTTTCTCCTATCAGTGAGCAGCTGATAGGAACATAAGCTGCATTATGGCTATGTTGACTAAAGATTTTAGAATAGGAATAGCAGGTCAGCAGTTTCATACCTGTTCTAATTTATCTTTTGACACTTGGCTCTGTCTCTAATTCCCTGTCCCTTTTTCTTAATTAGACAACTGGCATGTTCCTTGATGTAGAATTTTTGTTCTCCTCAGAGTCTATCTGCTTGCTCCCCACTCCACCCCGTCCAGGGTCTTCTTGGCATTCCTTGTCTGGGTGAGGTATTTTCTCAGCTTCTGGTAGAGTTGCACAGCAGAAAAGTTTCTCTTGTGACTCCTGGTTTTCTTCAATTGATGGAGGGATTGGGAAAGGCCAGGCATCACTTGAACATTAGCAAGCTCATAGTCCTTATGAGACCAAGCACTTGGGTTACACACAAAACACAAACAATAATAATAAAATGTTAAAGATATTTGAACATGAAAATAAATGGAAACCAGGAGTAAGTTTATTTATTCAACAAATATCTACTGAATATATACTATGCGCCAAGCATTGTTCTAGTTACCAGGGAATGGATTGGGCCTGTGGACTATTTCCAGCCTAATGGTCCTAGTATTAGGCTAGTATTGATGAGTACATTTAGGTACTAGTGGCTTATTAATGCATTAGTAAATCACTAGCTAATTAAATAATTAACTTAGGGACCATTTAGCACATACAGTGCTCTTCTGGATTTATTGGGTTTGGTAAGGTTAACTCTGAGGAGTGTTGGGCTACTGATGCAGTTTATTTAGAACCTTGTCACACATCACACCTGTAAGATAGCATGTTAGCAGGCAAAGTGTCCCATGTACTGTGGTGAAGAAGACAAGCCTGGCAGTGTGAAAAGCCAGTCTTCAAAATCTGGCGCTGCTACCCACTATCTGTGTGACTGTGGCACTCCATGCCTTAGTTCTGTTCTTTGTCCAATGGGAATGACTGGAGTGTCCACCTCAGGTAGATGCTTCCTGAATGGGAACTGTTTACATACACAGCCCTTGGGACCTGTATGGTCTGCCCTTGAATTAGAGTTGTTTTTGTACACTTCGCATCTCCTCTCTCTGATTGCATGTGACGTCTTAATCCACTCAGGCTGCCATAATAGAATACTACCAACTGCGTGGCTTATACAGCAGAGAAATTTATTCCTCACAGTTTTCGAGTCTGGAAAGTTTAAGATCAATGTGCCAGTTGATTCCATGTCTGTTGAGATCCCGCGTCCTGATTCATAGACAACTGTCTTCCCCACTGTGTCCTCACATGGCAGAAGGGGCGAGGGAGCTCTCTGGGGTCTTTTTTATAAGGGTACTAATCCCGATCGTGAGGCTCCTCCTTCATGACCTTATCACCTCTGCAAGGCCCCACCCCCTAAGGCCATCATATTTGGGGGACACAAACATTCAGTCCATAACATACCTTTAGGGCATCCCTGCATTTCTCATGAGGCCTAAAATAGCTGCTTGACTGGTGATTACTGAAAAATGTGAACAATTGCTCACCCTGACCCAATGCTCACTGCACGTTACAGGGGCAGAGTTCTGACCCTTGATGTAAGAACAGCACTATGAAGTAGGGACTACTATGATTCCAGCTTTAGAGTTGAGAGAATGGAAGTACAGGGGATGTTAGATTATAGAGAGAGTGAGAAGCAGAGTAAGGATTTGAACCCACAGGCTGACTACTGCACGAAAAGATCTCCCAGACGCGTGTTTGATGGGGCCTTGTATGGAGGCAATAACTGTAGGGACATAGGGATGGATAGAGGCGGCCACACAGGATCTCACAGTCTGCACTGGGGAGCGGTACAGCTTCCTTACGTCTCTGTCTGGTTCCCTATGTATCCTTATTTGGTTCCAAGACATCTTCCACGTCTGGCAACTGCATTTGAAGAAGTTGCTACTGACAACCTAAAGTAGATTTCCTTATTCTTTTTCCTCCAGTCAGGCAGATTTACCTGGCCTCTCATAGTCTCTCTTATGCTTCTGCAAACTTCAGGGCTTAGATTCTCCTGTGGGACTGAGTGAACCAAACTAACTGAATATATGCTCATGATTTTTTAACCTCTCGTCAACTCTTGCTCTAATCCTGGCAGGCCTGCCAACTCAAGAGGTGGTGGTCTAGGACTCGGGCTGGGAGCTCAGATATTTGGCCTTCATTGCGGCTCTGCTTTTCATCGGCCAAGGGTCAGACCCAAGGAATTCAGCCTCTCTGAGCTCCATGCCCTAGTTGTAGAATAGAAAGGCTTTTTCCCAGCTTGACATTTCTGGTTGCATGTAATTTCTGCCCCATCTGGCTGACTGTATCTCCCAAACATTGGTTTGAGGGCTGCCCATGTGCTAAGCCCAGCTAAGTGGGAGCAAGATATGATTTTTGCCTTTAATGAACTTGTGGTCCGGGGGTCCTGGAGAATGGATACATTGCAAAGGGGATAATCAGGCATCAGACCAAGCTGAGGTGCCAGTTGAGAATGCAGATTCCTGGGCCCCACCTCCAACATACTGCATCGGACTCTCTGGTTCTCATGCACAATAAGGTGGAGGACTCCTGCTGTGCTGTATTTGGATGCTGCTGGTGATAGAGCACAGATGGAATGCCCAGCAAGAGGTAACTGCCCCACAGAGGATGGCATTCGTCCCTGTACCACCTTCATGTTCTTTGCCATAACTCTGTGAGCCTGCTCTATCACTTACTTCATAGTTTTCTTTAAATTCGTTTACCCAATGATCTGAATTATACCTATTTAAGATGAAAAATTTATGCCACAAGTATAGATGGTAAACAGATACTGCTTGTCACAATAGAAGGCAGCTGTAAAGGGAACACAGTGGGACACAAGGTTATGCAACGCCAGCTAGATACTGCTTCGAGTCCACATTTTTCCAGTTAAAGTGGGAAATTAGCAAGTGTTAGAGGGATGGGAGCTTGTGCACAGGAGAGGAAGCGTAGCTACGGAGCGGAGGTCAATTTGGTGTCGGTGATGTGAAACACTTGAATGTTGATCAAGAAGAGAGCTTTCAAATGTATTTTCTTGACCTTTCTTCAGAAAACATTTTATAGAAAGACCGGGGTGTAAAACAGTTTGAAAGCAACAATAACAAAACCAAACCCATGACAGCTGTTCTGGGAAAAGCCAGGATAGGGGACTCATTCTCTACTGTGTCAGAACCCAAAGCATTCAGACTGCACTTGGAGAAGCACTGACTTCAGGCACGTGGGGGATTCTGGGCACCTGGTAAACCAGAGTTTGAGTGCTTGGGTACAATGAGAGGACTCTGCAGTCTCAATGCTGGTGGGGACGGTAGAAGCATAAGGGGTAGGCAAGGGAGAATGATCAGAAGAAATTAACCAGACTTGGGGTATGAGGAGGGTTATGAAATTTTTGACCTCAGAATGAGGCTACTTTATGTTATTTTATTTTACTGGTTTCCTTAGATCTATAGAGGCAATAGGGCAACGTTCTCTTGGTCTACAGCAAATGGCTGGGTTTGCCCTTTGGTTCAGGAGGATCAAGGAAATCTAGGCATGGTGGTTAAGAAAGCTGAATTTGTATTTCAGATTATTTGTTAAGGAAAAGGTTCCTGGAATTTGGGATTACTCGAGGCCTGGCTCCTCCTATCCCTGTCACTCTGGCGAATCAGGGAATCGTTGGAGCCCAGAAAGAAACATCATGTGATCATTCTAAACACTTCTTCAGAATCTTTTATCATACCTCGTTGAAAACCTTTTTGACTCTGGGGAAAAAGTCTAGGGTGAATCAGTGTGCTCAGTTTTGGAGGAAAATCAGCATTAGATTTAGTTGCAATTTTTAACACGAGAAGTTTAGTCAAGATGATAGCCAACTGTAGTGGACATTGTAGGGGTTCAGAATAAGTTACCCCAAGATGTGCCACTTTGGCATGAAGATTATTTTGAGCTGAGAACAATCAAGGCTCAAAGACTCAGGAAGAACTTTCACCTTCCCTCTAACTGCCTAAAAGATAGAAGACCTGCTCCAGGAAGTGAGCTAGCACCATAAATAACTGCATTAGAATATGAACTAGTTATGGTAGACAGGGGGGAACCTAGCAAGGCCTGTTTGATCAAAGTCCTCTCTATGTCCCACTGTTTCTGGATGGCCCAACAAGCACTTGTTTACCAAACATTTACTCTTTCCATTCTTCCTGTGAATTGCCTTTCTTCCCTTTGTAGCCCAAGACCCCTACCCCCTTCTCCTTAATTGAAGATGACAAATGTACCTCATGTTGCCCAACTGTCTTTGGAATCTCACGCTTATGTGGATTCCCCATATGTATGAAATTAAAATTGATTTTCTCCCGTTAATCTGCCTCATGTCAACTTGATTCTTAGACCAGTCAGAAGAACCTTGAAGGGTATAGAAACCTTTTCCTTACCCAAGAATATTGTGGCCTTCCACCGAGATCCCCGTTTACGGGGCCCATTTGCCCATCTCTGGCCACTGGGCTCAGAGTTGCATCTCTTGCTGAGCAAAAGGTGCAGGGAACTGCCTCATCCGAGGTTACATTCCCCCTCAGGATGCAGCCTGCCTGGTGACTGGCTGATGCAGGAATACAAAGGCTGGTCCCTTGGCTTCACTTAGGACAACCCTGAAGGGCCATCCTCACTCCAGAGCCCTCTGGAGGGTTGATTTGGATCTCAGTTGCAATCTCATCCTGGGTCAGCTCCCATCTTCCTGTATTCTTGGTGACATCATGATATGAAACCAGACAATGGAATTAAATAATATTAAGTTTCCAGGAAAGCGAAATTCTCCTGAGGAATAAGGATGCCTCCAGGCAACAAAACTGCTCGGAGCTGCAGAACCTGTCTTCCAAGCCTCCTGTAGGGGGTGGCTCATCCCTGTATTCAGGGGACAAGTAATAAAGTCTGAGTGAATACAGACAACACCTGAATGTGTGTCCATAGCTACACAATTCCAATATAAAAGTAGCATCCATGTTCGTCTGTGTGTAGTCTGTTCCAGATCCAGTTTATATTCCTCCCTGATTTGCTCAGTCTCAACTGCCCTCCAGTTCTTAGCTGTCTGATCAGTGAAGAACCCCAGCTGCTCCCTCTGTCACCTCACCTCCTAACACTGCCATCTGTTTCAACCTCCCCCAAGTGAGGGCCAGACTTTGGCAAGGCCTCTGTAACGTCTGCTGTGGTGGTAGCCACAACAGCTCCAGCACATGGGGGTGACCTGATGCACCCACAGGGGCTTAGGTGCCCTCATATCTGGTTTCAGAGGAAGCAATAGGGCATGGGCATGGGGTTTGGTTTCCCCAGTGGCTGCCCTAAGGATGTGGATAGCACAACCTGGAAGCGTAGATGGGCTTTCATGTCCACTGGATGAAGTTTGACCAAGGAGAGACAGGAAACAGGAAGGAACCAACAAACAAATGACTCCCTTTTTCTCTTTCTCATGGACTGTTCCAGGTGCCATGACTCCATGTCGTCTTTCCGGAGACTTCCGTGTGACTAAGCAATGGGTGAAGCTGTGGCCAGCTCGGTATTTATCTCTGTTCTTCCCCCCTCCCTTCCCTGTTCCCCCTCACCCTGGTGACCCTGGGATTGTATCACTAGTAATATGTTGGCACATAAAATTTGCTTCAGACTGCTTTCTTGGGAACCTGGGGTAACGCAGCATCTGAGAGCTTTCATGTACATTTGAATGAATATTTTATGTTTAAGTACTGTGTTTAGCATTCAAATGTGAATAAAATACCAACGTGTGAATAACAACTGAACTGAACAATGTGTGTGTAACAACTGAGTGAGTATGTTAACATCTGAATGAAGGTGGGCAAGAGCTAAAATAGATACACAGAGCTTGTGGGGGTCATACATGTTAAAACTGGTGCATTAGTTCTCTCTTCCTGCATTACAAATCACCCCAAAAGATAGCAGCTGAAAACAGCAAACATTTATTATCTGACAGTTTCTAAGTGGGTCAGGAATCTGGAAGTAGCTGAGCCAGCGATTCTAGCTCAAGGTCCCTCAAGAGGCTGCAATGAAGTTGTCAGCTTAAGGTTCGACTGGGAGGAGAACCTGCATTCCTGCTTACTTGCGTGGCAATGGCAGGTCTTAGGTCCTCACCATGGGGGCCTCTCTACAGGGCTGCCTTGCAGTGTGGCAGCTTACTTCTAGAGAGAGCAAGGGGGAGCCCCAAAATGAAGCCATGGTCTTTTTATAACTACATCTTGGAAGTGACATCCCACCATTTCTGCCCTATTCTATTCATTAGACATTGGTAAATCCAGCCTGCACTCAAGGGGAGGGGATTATTGCAGAAGTATAAATAGCAGAGGGTGGGGATGACTGGGGTATATTTTAAAGGCTACCTACCACAATGGGCATACTATTCCAGTGTAGCTTATACCAACTGTCTCTGCTTAATCTTGGAGAAATCCCCTCATGTTTTATCCCAGGATCCCCTTGGATTTGTTCTGGAGATTATTCTGACAGAGCTGAATAATTCTGCTCTTTTTGTTTCCAGTTGTGTGGGATCTGAAAATCCCAGTTCTCCTGTGTTGGTGATGGTATTTTGTTCAAGGTTGGGGGAAGTATGGCATTTATGTGGGAGCAAAGGTGGACAGGCTCTCTTGGAATGCCATGAGGACAAGTCACCCTTGAGCATCCTAGGGGTGAAACTACGGGCCTGAGAAATGAGTACTGATCTTTCTAGGTGGTGTGGCCAATCTTGCCTTTGTGTTTAGGAGACAGGGATTTTCGTGCAGCACCTCTCACTAAGACCTGCTGTCTAGGTACCGTGAGGAATGCACAGATGAATTATGACAGAATCCCTGTCCTCATGAAATTTACTTATATGAGTCTAGAGCTGAGAGAGGGAGGTCAAGGCGACAAGGATACATTTGCTAAAAACATCAAACTATAGGAATATTATAGGGGAGTGAGTATAGATAGAACCCAAAAGGCCTGAAGACAGAGCCCTGGGCACTCTAATATTTAGTGATTGGGAAGACCTAGAAGGGAAGGGAAGTCAGGGAAGTTTCATCTTATTTGCCTTGAGCAACATTTGACCCAGCTGGGTCAGCAATTGGCCTGGTTAGTTCCTGATTATGAGACTGCCTCTGGGTCCTCCTGCAGCCAGCTGCAGGTCCTCAGACCTTCAGTTTAGATTATAATCACAGCCTCAGGTGACTCTCAGCATATATATATATATATATATATATATATATATATATATATATATATATGTAAACTGTAAAGTGCCCTATGAATTGTAATTGTGACCAAAGAAGTGTCATTGATGAGGAGACACTTCCCATAGATTTGGTTCACAGAAACCTAGGGTACTCAATCTAATTTATTCAAGCAAAGGGGGTAAGCAGAACCCTGGGTTTAAAAAACTCACAGTCGCTCCTCATTCATCCCTCCCTTCAGGTTCTAAGCCTGTAACCAGATATGGACCCGAGGCCATGCCAAAATGAAGGGAGAACATCTGGCCAATTTAATCAATCCAATAAAAGCATCCTTTCAAACTGGTCCAAAGATTTGGAGCCCAGATCTCTGGTAAATGACTGGTTGAATTTTCTGATTCAACTGATAAGCTCTTTTGGGGTTGTGTAGACACTACTTAAGAGATCAAGGGTCAAGCAGCAAGTGGAGGGTCTAATTGGGCTTAAAACTTAAAGTCCTTGTGTTGAGCCAGGCTGAGCTCACCACCCAGTTCCTGGGAGGGGCCTCTGAGTCTATGGGATGGAATCTGGGGAGTCAGGGAGGTGAGCCCTGGAAGGAGCTCAACCAGTTTCATCTTTCTGGGCATAAGTCAGGGAGCTCCTTTCTGTCATCCTTGTCATCTGATTCTTCCCAGCTCCATTTTAAGTGTCATAAGTGATGGATCACTTCCTAAGGGATGCCCCTTCCTTAATGCACCTGGTCTCTGGTGAGCTGCTCCTTCCTGTGCTTCTCCCTGGATGCTTCCATTTGGGTCAAGGCCACCTTGGGGGCTCTCAGCTTATCGAGACCAACCTCTTCTTTTTCCCAGAATCACTTTATGAACTGAGATCAAAGACAGGCTCAGAGGCCCCACATGGCAGGAAGAAAACTCAGGAAATAGAAGCCACAATGATAAGGGGGAAAACTACGATAAGGAAGGGAAAAATCAAGAGACCTCCCCATAGCACATTGTCTCGAGATAATACATCAGAATGCTTAGAACAGTGCCTGGCACACAATCAACACTCAAAAGATGTTAGGTATTATGATTATTATTATCATCATTGTCATCTGAGTTTCTCATGGAAGTTTATTCCTTTTCACTTTGTAAGAGTGACCTCTGAAATTTAGTGAGATAATGGATGCAAAGCTCCTAGCACTGGGCTTGAAAGTTGGTGCTCAACAGAATTTTCTTCTACGTACATGTCTTCTTCTAAGTTTCTCTGTATTTTCCACAGTGCCTAGCATAAAGCTGGTGCTGGATTCAATCTCCTGACTGAATAGAGAAACTTCATTCTGTTTGACATACCAGCAAATGGGCTGTTCCAAAATCGTTCTCAGTTAAGAGGAGGTTTTTCCTAGGAAGGGAACCATGGCCACTCATATCACTGCACGGATGGGTAGCATGGGGCCTGACGTCTGCAAAGACAAGGACTGCCATTTTCTCCTCCCTAGGTAATCCAGGGTGGATGTGTCCTCCTCCCTTTCTTCCAGGAAGCAATACACTCTTCCTGGATTTCTCAGTGAGTGTTGATAGCTGCTCCCTGCATTATATCTCCACCTACCTGCCTCCACCCTTAACTGGCTGCTCTCAAAATAATGTCTCTGAATTTCACTCAGAGACCTCATAATACCTTGTGGCTAAGTAAAATCTTGACCCCGCTCTCAGAAAGCTGCCTTTTCAGACCTGCTTCCTGTCTCTCCGGGGCCTGAGTTGTACAAGACCCCGAAGCTCGTATAGTTGAAAAGACTCACCCAGTCAACCAATCAATGAAGAAGCAATCAGAACCCAGGGCTTTAGACTCTCTGTCCAGTGCTCTTTCCATTTTACCCAATCTAGCTCCCACTTCCTTTCAAAATATGTAACCCATGAGAGGTTCCTTTTATTTTTTTCTTAGTTTACTGTCTATTCAAAAGTGAATGAATTAAACTCATTTCTAATAAACTCAGCATGAATAGCATCTCCCAGAGATGTGGCCACTTTGCAAGGCTGCCCTAATGTGGTATCTCAGGTTGGATGGGGAGTGGCTTTCGAGAAGGATTCTTCTTGAGGGGGTGAGAAGAACCTGTGGGATGGCTGGGAAGTTGGCCAGGAATTGGTGGAGCCAGGATGAGCTCCAGAATTGAGAGCCTGGATCCTTTGTCAGCAGGTTGCAGGACAAGGGTATGTCATGGGTTTTGCCTCATCATAGTCGATGCTGACTATCCCTCTCCCCTAAACTAATCTGCAGTAGTTTAATTATTTATTAAAAGTACAGGTCACAGAACAGACCTGCTTGAATGTTCTTTTTGATCATTCCCTGGGTCCCATCTCAGGATGGCAGAAGGGCCAAGAACATACATTCGAGGGGAGCAGGCAGAATCAGAAGGATAGGCCTGGCTTCCCTTACTGGCTCTCTAAGTTAGATTAGCTTAGTAGGGATAATAATACTTGTGAGTTGTTGTGGGATTAAATATATGTACATACTAGGTGTTTCATAAATAGTAGTTATTATTATCATGAACACTGTTAACTATGTAATCTTGGGCAAGTTACTTAAGCTCTTTGAGCCCCAGTTTCTCTTCTGTAAATTAGGAATAATTTTATTTTTAATATAATCAAACATATCAACCTTTTTTAGAAAAAATGATTTTGGGCTCTGAGGTCATGAAGATTCAAACTCCCTATGACTTTTATATTGATATGCACCTTACTTGACTCAAAAAAGTTCCTTATAGACATTAGCATCACTGTAACCCAGATTTTTGCTGGCATACCTCCTGTGACTACGGAATATCCAGGGCTTGAACTGGGACCCAAAGTGCCCATGTGTCCCCTGTCCTATGGGAACCATGCCATGTGGCTTCGTATAATCTCTATGAAGTAGGTGCTAGAACGATTCCACTTTATAGACAAAGAAGTAGCCTCACAGTGGTATGTAACCTCACAGTGGTTATGTTTTTCTGCTTATGGAAGACATGTTAGCTGGTCATGTTAACCCCCTCCTGCCTTGCCCCTTTGACTACAAAGGGTAGGAAAGCTAAATACTCATTCTCCCAGCCTCCTTTGCAGCTAGAATTGGTCATCTGACAGTACTGGCCAATGAGGCCTAAGTGGAACTCTCTGGATGCTTCAGGGAAAACCCTTGTTTCCTTAATAAAATGAACAGGTTAACTGGAATGACATCCCTTCGTCCTTCTATCTTTCTTGAATGCAGATGTGATACCTGGCACAGGGGCAGCTGTCCCGAGACCATTCCTGACAAAAAGCCAATAAGCTAAGGCTGGCAGAGTGGAAGATAGAGATTCAGACTTCCTGGTGGCCTTACTGGGGTCTAAACAAATAACCACCTACCTCCAGTTAACTCTCTAAAATGAAAAGCTAGATGGACATCCTGTGGGGAGGTGTGAGCTCTCCTTATGCCAAAAGAGGGTCACAAAACTTCTTGGCTCCGTCTCAGGGCAGAGTGAAAGGGGTGGCTGAGTGCACAACTAGGAAGTTTGCTTTCTTTACTAAGTTTTCAACAAATTCTAGGACACGCTCTGCAGAGGGCCCCGCTATGAGCTGTCCACCGAGGTGGTGCTGATATGCACATTAAGCTTCCTTCCTCGCTAGGGAGGAAGCTGGGAGCTGTCCCTGCAACTGCTACAGCATGGCAGCAGCAGGAGATAACAAGGTGTGTGTGTGTTGTGTTGTGTGTGTGTGCACGTGCATGTGTGATTCTACCATTCCTGTGAGAACCATCCCTCACAACTGAGATAGCTCACTGGCCGTGGCATTTTAAGGTCTTCACAAGGAAGAGAGAATCTCGTGGGGATGGGGGACTAGAGTTCTTGTGGGGGCCCACTGTCAATTGTAAGAGAGCCTGCTTTATTTCCCAGCCACTTTGGTTCAATGTGGGATAGAACAAGGGGGTCTATGAAGATGAATTGCCTGGGGGATTGGTTCTGGTTTTCAGGTAGGTGAGGAATAAAATCCTGAAGCATCCTAAGGACATATCCCACGGGGGTCTTTGGGGACACACTGTCCTGAGGACATGCCTGGATCACAAGAAGAGCCTTCAGGCTTTGATTTTTCTTTTGAGAACCCCAAGGATTGGACCTTTTGCTCATCCTTTTTGCTATCCTATATTGTCACAATCTTGCCAAACAGGACATAGCACATATTATTCTCCCCCTGCCTCCCGTCCCTCAGTGAATGCACAATCCTAAGCATTTTTGCTGAGAGTGACTCTAGAGATACTGACATGGATAAAAACAAAACAAAAACCAAACATAGGTCAGTTGCTAAGTTACATGAAGTCGTAAAAGCTTTTGAGAAATAGCTGGTACTGATCTTGGTTGAAATCTAAATGGAGCTTCTTTTGACTCTATTTAACCCCTTTCTAACCCTTTCACTGGCCTATCTCTCAAATTTTTTTTCATCTCTTGAATTCGGTTTTGATTCAGTGCACTGGTGCTTTTGTATCTCTCAGCCTCCTTCTGAGTCAGCCTTTGGCTGTAGAAAGGCAGCATTCTACTTTATGGAAAGTGCGAGGAAAGTGTGAGGAGGCCGTGATGATCCTAGGTTGCTATTGGGAAGTGAAACGTGTTTGGTCCTTATCTTTACCCTGGGCTCTTTCTTGGAGTCCCATTCCATGCTTATGGATATATGTTATATATATCTATATATATCTATATCTATATCTATATCTATATATATATATAAACAATTTCAGTGTCCGTGACTTGTGCTTGGTAATTTAAAGAGAGAGTCTTAAATGGCTATACCTCTGGATTTAATTCTGATTACCTCTTCCTACTTTCCTTTCTAAATTACCAAACTTTTCCCATCTTTCAATTTTCCTTTCAAGCTCCATTTATTTATTTTATTTATTTGATAGAGAGAGAGAGAGCAAGTATGAGCAGGGGAAGGGCAGAGGGAGAGAGAGAGAGAGAATCTCAAGCAGACTCCAAGTTGATCATGGAGCTCAACTTGGGGCTTGATCTCACGACCTTAAGATCATGACCTGAGCCGAAACCAAGAGTCAGTCGCTCAGCTGACTGAGCCACCCAAGCACCCCAAGCTCCATTTTTTCTGTGAAGGCATTCCAAGAAGTCCAGCACAGAAGGATGTCTCCTTTTGGCACTTAGAGTCAAGATATGCAAGATCACTTGATTAACACTAAATTACTTGTGTATTGCATTGCTCCCAATCAGAATGACTTTCTAGCTAGTTAGGGAACTCAGAGATGCTCATCAGGTAGTTAAATTGACAGTATTTTGAAATATTTCAGATACCAGCACTAGAAATCCAGAGATGAGTAAAGGAGGATTTAATCATGATTTAAGCATAGTCTCCATATTTTTTGTGGTCATTTGCCTTTTTTTCTGTCTACCTCTGATGTGCTATCTACTAATCAATCTGCTCTCTCTTTATCAGTCTCTCACCTGCTTAACTTGACCTCTGAATCTTAGATTCTCTTCTAGTTACCAAGTTATGTGTTCTTTCATCTATCTACATACCCAATTTTCACCAAGGCAGGACTCCTTTGAGCATAGGTTCCCTAACCACTGGACTCTCTTTTCAGAGCTCAGTTCTCTGGCATACTGCCAAATTCTACTCTGCCAGATATCTATGGGGTGATGTTCCAATCATATTCTGTTTGGGAACTTCAACTTTGTAGAACCCTAGATTTAACAAAAGCTTCATTAGTGGGTGATTATCCATTTTACAAAGGATTCCTTTAAATAGCAAATTCCCAGAATGGGCTTGAAATAGGTTTAATTTAACCCCAGTCCAATTGTACACCCTGTTCAATAACATGTTGATTGTTAAAGATGAGGTACACTTATGCTTATTTATAGACTAATTGCTTGTTTGTCCTTTTAGCCCCCTTACTTCTTACCTACTAGATCACACTCCCTCTTTCAAAATCTTCATGATGTACTCTTTGGGAAGGCTATTTTCTGATGAAAAAAATGCTTTCAGGTAGCTTCAGCTTAGTCCCATCATCACTTATTGTCCATGATCAAGGAGAAGAAATTATCTCCATCAAAGGCCACCCCTAGACACATAGCCTCTCTCATCTCTCTTTTCAGATCTCTCTCTATTTTTGTGTCTTTCTTGGTCTCTGTCTATCTCTCAGCACACCCAACCAACAATTGTAAAGTTCATAATTGACTTTAGTCTGGGTCTCTGGGCCCCCACTACCAAGATAGTATTCTCCCCAAACATGGTCTTTGAGATAACAGAGAGAGAAAGACTATAGGCTCAGTGCTTGTACTTATCATCAAAGCTAGATGAAGGGACATCCCTTCTGTTGAAATTGTACCTGAAATTCCACAATAGATATCATTGCATATTCCAGTGCACATGGCCCGTGGATCTCATGCTATGGTTAGGTTTATAGGATTCTTACTAAGCTGGTAGAAAATGAAGGTAACTTGGGGAGAAAACTCAGCTTATGTTGACAAGTTGACAAGTTGATTAAGCATTTCACTTATCAACTGAATGTTTCGGAAGGGGGTCTATAGGTGGGTCTGTACATAAGCTGTTGTTAAAAAGCCATTTAAAAGGATGGATTAACAATTTGTTGCCATAGCCTTCTGACTGGTCTTCCTAAAATCTCACCTCTTTTTCATGAAAATTTCTCCTCTTTAACTGTGTGCCTCAAACTTTAATGCATGTGGATCATTTGGGGAGCTTGTTAAAATGCAGATTCTGATTTAGTACATTTGGGATGGGAGCTGAGTTTTTTTTTTAATTTCTAACAAGCTCCCATGTGATGCTGATGATGCTAGTTTGTGGATTGCACTTTGAGTGCAAGGCTCTATAAACTGTTAGAGTGATCATTTTAAATGTGAGCCTGATCATATCATTTTCCTATTTGAAATCCATCAATAACCCTCATCACTTCCAAGGCTGAATGCAAAATCCTTAGATGGCATACAGGGGTCTTTATAATCAGCTCCTTGCCTACCTTTCCAACTTCATTTGTCACTTGGGTTGTTCTCAGAACTGGTCATGCTCTTCCTCACTTTGGCACAGGTTATAGATCCCATTAACCACTCGCCCTTCTAGATTCAGATCATAGTTACCTTCTCCAGGAATCCTCATCTGTCATCATGAGACCTCTATACTTCCTCCTTGGGCTCCCCAAGTACCTGCTATGTACCTCGATTACATATTGCATGGGTGAAAAGTTTTGTCTATATTTCTTTCTCCCTACTAGACTGTCAGTTCCTGTGGGGGCATCGGTCATATTCTCTTAATCTCAGACTCTCCAGCCCCTAGCACTGTGACTGGTGTACTTAATAAATACTTGAGTTAATGTAGAAGCGAGCTGGTAGTTTTGTCTTGCTCCCTCTATGGCATTTGCTCAGCTGAGGTCAGCCTATCCTTGATTGTTGCCTGCCAAGCCCTCATTCTCAGAAATCCATGGTCTACCTTCTATCTGGGGACATGCGTCTGATGCCTAAAAGTCATGTCTAATTCCATGGCCTGAACATTAGCAGCAGTTAATTCATTACTGTTGTTTGGAAAATGTTAATTAATCAACATGATTTGTTGGGTGCCCAAGGGGAAAAGTCGAACTAGTTTAAAAGCAGCGTTTACCTCTTTAGGTAACTAAATTCTGTTAACTAAGGCAGTGGGTCTTAACCCAAGCTGCCCATTAGAAGCACTTGGGGATCTTTTAAAAGATAGTGATGCCTGATCCCAACCCCCAGGAATTCCAATCTAATTGTTCTGGGGATAGGGTCTGGCATCAATATTTTAAAGAACCACCACTGAAAATCACTGTACCGAGTTAAGTGTCATAACTAGCAATCATATCTCTCTCCTAATAGGGTTGCCACTTATCTGATGATGGATTATCCAACCATTGTTCCTCCCTGGAAACTCTTGATTTAAATTTCTTCTTGACATAATTAACAAAAATGATAAAGTTCTTATTTCAACTTATTCAGTAGCTCTCATTTAGAGTTATGCTTCTGTGCAGTCTATAATTTTACTAAGAGGCCTTTTGAATTAAAACCCTTGCTTATCAACTCCAATTGGGTTTGAATCAGAGAGGGAAAATCAGCTTCGGGTTGCTTTACATCAACCCCAGAAGTGTTCACTGCTTATCTCTAGAATGTACACAGTATGAGGAAAAGTTCAAGTGAGGGTAGGGGTACAACATTTTGGCTTTCTCTGGGTCAGTTTGGATGGAATGGTTTCTCTGTAACATTGTGCAGTTTTAGAGCCCACAGATATGATTTCTGAATTCGTTATAATTTTGAAGTAAAGTTGCTAATGATATTCCTCTTTCGGCACAGAGAATTGACGGTAGAACTTATGTGCAGAATCAGAGGCGCTTGCATACATAGGGGGCCTGCTTTCCCTTCAAGGAGGATGAGTTTTGTTAGGGCCTGGTTTGGGAAGGTGCCCTTCACCCCCTGTTCTCTCCTCACTTGGCAGACATGGGTCAACGGGGTCCTGGGAGCCACCATCCCATAAAGGGAGATTTGAAGGAGACCCATAAACACTGGCCAAAAGCACTATCACACATTTCTTAAGGCTGTCATGTTTTCTGGCATTAAACACATTGGTACAAGGACCCAGTGTGAGGGATGGGACACAGGCCGGTAGACTTTTTGTCAACAATTGGTAGTTTGAAGTCACTCATAGTGCCTGGTCTGGTTCAAGGCAAAGTCAGCTTTTTGGATCAAACACGTTCCCAGCAGATTTCCCACCTCCAATTTATAAAGCTGTCTCCTGAATAAGATCAAGGGTTATAAAGTGCTTTTAACTTGGGCCGGTGATGCCTTGATAATCCTAGAAAAAAGTTGAGAATTTCTTTTTCTTGGTAAGTTTATAGGAAAGCTTCAAATGCAACCCCACTAGATATAATTTCCTTGAAGATAGGGAGTTAGCTATTTTGTTCACTTTTGTATTATTCCCTCTACCCCTTCCCTACATTACCTTGCATATCATGAAGAGTCATAAATGATAGTAGATAAATACAGCTAACATTTTTGAACACTTATTGTATACCAAGTACTTAATGTGCAACTTCTAATTAAATCTTATCAGTAATTCTGAGAGGTCAGTGATAGTATCATCCAGTTTTTACAGATGACACTATTGAGGCTCAGTGAAATAAAATAACTTTCTTGGAAAGGCCATACAACTGGTAAGTGGCAGAAAGGAGATTCAGCCTAGGTTTGTGTGATTATAAACCATTTGTTTTTAATTTGCCTTGTGCATCTGAAATGGTCCTAGGAATATCTCAGTCAGAATCATGGGGTGGGGAGGTAATTTGTAGCAATGCAGATTTCTGATTCAGTTGGTTTGATTCTGATTCAGTTGGTTTGATGTGAGACCCAGGGGTCTGCTGCCTCTCAGTTACATGCTTGTTGAATTGCCTGGCACATGGACCCAGCTTTCTTGGCGAATAAGCATCTTTGTCTTCATTTCACGTGGCTGCCATCAGGACACCCAAAAAATGGTTCAAAATTTTCAAGCGCAGACTTTCCTCAGCAACATCAGCCCTCCACACATCAAGAAGAGTTCTTGTGTAGCACAAACACACATTTCCCCTCAGTCTCTTATGAGGCAAGTAGCTTCACCTGTTTGATGAAGTGGGCCCCATATTACCTACATCAGTATTAATGTATGAATCATATACAGTGAAAGCTCTCGGAATACGTCAAGGAGTTCCTCAACACCCTCTCTCAAGGTAAATTGTGCTCTTGTACGTTTTCTCAAGTGTGGCATTTCCGTCAGACTTAAATGTTAATTCTGCATCCATTTATAAAGGTGTTGGTTCAGATTCTCAGGTAATGCAGGCTTCTTCCTTCCTGTGAGTTCTAGAATGTGGGAAGGAAACTTTGAGCTTATTTTCGGACTTCCTAGCTGCCCTCTGTCTGGAGAGGAGAATGGCTGTACCTGTCTGCTCCATTAGGGGGTGCTCACCCTCTCTAGAGACTGTGGATGCTATTGGTTGACAGCTCCAGTTACTCCCTAAAAGTATTTTTTTTACCTGTAGAATGTATCCTACACATAAGAGTGGATAAAATGTGTTGTGTACAGCTGAAAAATAATAGTGAATGAACCCCCGTGTATATTCCTCACCAGGTTTCGGCATAAAACATGAGCAGACCAGGGGAGCTTGTCATGTGTACTCTCTCCAGTTACATTTCCTGCATTCCTTCCTTCCAGAAGTGTCTTCCTTCTGGAGTTTGGGGGTTCATCGTTTCTTGATTTTCTTTCTGTGTTACCACTGACACAGGACTCAAGTTGTTTTCTACTTTATCGTAGAGTCTTGTGACAGAGTTTACCAGCGTGGACTCAAGAGCCACACGTCGTGGGCGTTCAGCTCACCTGTCACACACCACGGGTGCAATACTGGGAAAGCAGCTTATCATCCTCATCTGTGAAATCAGAGGAATGGTAACAGTTCCTGCCTTACAGGGGTGTTGTGAGAAGTAAATGAGCTTATGCTGCCAGCATTTATAATAGGACCTGCTACATAATATTATGACAGTGTTATTGTTCTTTACATGAAGCTGATGTCTACCCTCCTGTAGGTCAGTGCTTCTCAGATATCTCTGTGGTGGAGGACTTTTAAAAAATGTTTCCAATCCAGTGTGGACTGATAATTTTGTAAAATATAATCACATTGAATAACTAGAAAAATGAAATAAACAAAACAGACATATAAAATTCCAACTCCAATTTTTTATTGTTAGAGTCAACAGAAATAAAATTACTATGTCAAATGGCTCTAAGTGTTTTTAGATAATTACTTTCAATTTCTGCACTTACTTGTCAGGAGCTCATAGCAAACAGTTTGTCGATGGTCACCAGCTCACAGACACACTCCGAGTTGCCCTGCTCTAGACTTTCACACACTGGTTTTTGCCCAGTTCTGTAAGAGGCCCATTGCTTGGTTTGTCTGTCTTTTGTTGGGTGGCCCTCAGGAAGTTGTTTTTCTTATAACTGCTTTTCATCTGTTAGAAATGATTTTAAAATAAACAGACACCCTTAATAAGTGCTTGGGTATCACCAGAGACCATAGATCTTTTCCTTCCTTCCTTCCTTCCTTCCTTCTTTCTTTCTTTCTTTCTTTCTTTCTTTCTTTCTTTCTTTCTTTCTTCTTTCTTTCTTTCCTTCTTTCTTTCTTTCTTTTCTTCTTTCTTTCTTTCTTTCTTTCTTTCTTTCTTTCTTTCTTTCTTTCTTTCCTTTTTCTTTCTTTCTTTCTTTTTCTTTCTTTCTTTCTTTCTTCTTTCCTTTTTCTTTCTTTCTTTCTTTCCTTTTTCTTTCTTTCTTTCTTCTTTCTTTCTTTCTTTCTTCTTTCCTTTTTCTTTCTTTCTTTCTTTCCTTTTTCTTTCTTTCTTTCTTTCTTTC